>NW_027526225.1:119324127-119684130 GCF_048455015.1 Haemaphysalis longicornis
TACTTGAAAACCCATAAAAATGCGTGTACCATTTGCAGCGCCATACACACAGCCCTTTAAAGTCGTCTCCACTGCTGCACATAAACGAATTGGTGCGAAGACATTTCGGTGTGCGCAGACATGAAAATTTATGAAACTGTGTGTGTGACTTTGTGAACCGCCATAGGCCGATTCCCTTTAAGAAAGGCGTGACTACAATACACAGGCGCACTCCTGAGAAGGCATCTTTTCGAAGACAACATGAGCAGTATAATATGTGAAAATTAAGACTCCAAGTATCCCTACGCAGCGCTGTAAAAAGGTCACCTTTAAGGTCGCCTTTATTGCTATGTACGCACGCATTGCTAGAAGAGATATCAAGACGATATATGCAGTCTTTTTTTTTTTAAATAGGAAGATCCTGGGATATCTAATACCACAAATGGGCCCATGTCACCTGCGTGTATTATCATTTTTTGTCGTTTTTTTATCGATACTAAACGTACCAATTACCTGCGTTTGCCCTATTATGATGTTGCACATGGTAATTGTACCAGTTTAGTTATTTTGCAGATAAAAGGCGTCACAATTTCAAGAAGTATAGCAAGCAGATGATAGGGGCCCTAGCAGACCAGAGCAAGAGAAGAGAAAAGTTGTAGCGCATGTCTCACCTCGTCCAGCGATGCAGACGACGCTCAAGCAACTACAAATCATGGGAAAGGAGACAAGTCCACCGAAGAACCGGAAAACGCACACGGAAGATGCTCACGCAGTTCTCACCGAATAGAATACCCCCCGAGACACCAGGTGAAAGGCGTCCAAGCAACGTGGCACGCTAAGAGCACCGATCGAGCCCAGGAAACGGAAAACTTGGCGGCCAAAGGTCAAAGGTCACCATAGTAAAGAAGTCACTCGCGATGTCACCTAATTAGTTCACAACGTTACGAGCACCGTCCGAAGCACACGCGAGGCGCACTCAAAAGTGGCGACGACACCGGGTCACCCGCAAAGTCGTCCAACCCGCACGGGACGGTCACTCGAGCGCCGATCGACGGAACGCACTCCCGCCGGGTCTCTGTTGCACTCGGCGCGCGCGCGTATTGGCGGCCGGGGACAACTTTTCGCATCAGCTGCTGGTAGCGGCGGTGGCGCGAAACGCTCGAGAGCCACGCTTCCAGAGGAGGCAACGGGGGTGGGAGGAGGCTCCGCGAAACCGCCGCTTGGAGGAGCGCCAACGCCTCCACGGCGTCCGTGACGTCATGTGACGTCACGTAGTTTCTCTTTCTGACCTCTTGTCTCTCTCTCCCCTTTTCATGTTCATACTCTTCCTTCTCTCTCGCCCAGTGTTGCAGACGAACTCTCATTTATTGTACCCTCTGTCTTTTGCTTCGCTTTTTTGTTCCCGGACATGTTTCGCCTGGTGCCCGACCACGGCCTAGAAATTAGGCCAATTAGAAAGCACTCGCTGGAGGGCCGTGGGCTCGCTGGACGCATCGTTTGGCGCGAAGTGGATGATACCGGCGCGATAAAGGAAGACAAATCACTCGTCGAGCTGCGGCGTTTGTATTGCGGCGCGTGAAGCAAAGTCGTTTGTAAGAAAACGCAGCCTGTTTTCGTATCTGTAAACGGCCGTACCTGACGCTCGCGGGCAGTTAATCGCGATAAGAAGCTAACATCATGCGCGCACATGTGAACCCGCGCTTGGGGTGAAAAAGAAAGGAGTGAACCGCTTTCCTGCCCTGTTTCGTTTCTATCTGCAATCATGCAGCGTTATACCACAGTTCCATTTTATGTATCCGTTCTTTTGTTCGTTACCTTTAGCCCTTAATTCCCTTTTATAAACATGGCCACGCGCGCAGCAAGAGAAAAACAAAATCTGTTTGCTTCGTGCACCGGTCGGCTTTACAAAAGAACCTCCATCCGCTAGAGTATTATACAAGATACTGTCATCATCTAAAAATGAAGGGGCTGAGAGCTGCCCCATTTGCAAAGTTTAGAAAAAGAGATAGAAAGAAGAAACGTTAATTTGACATGCCAGTATGTCCTTTTGCTACTTGTGATTTAAAAGGTGTTCGGAAGACTGAGTGCAGAGATGTTTTGACTGGCAATGTCGAACTATTGTCTGCACGAGAGTAATTCCTTCGGGTACACACACACACACCCACACGCACACGCACACACGTAGGGAGAGAGAGAGAGAGAGAGAGAGAGAGAGAGAGAGAGAGAGAGAGAGGAGATAACTCTTTAAGGTTAACTGGAGAGGGAGGCCAGCCGTAACGGCGGCGGCGACCACTACGCCTCATGAGGATTATTACACTAATGAGTGCTGAATGTGGGATGTGAGATTACGGAGAAAACAATAAGAGAAAAAATGAATACAATATATATATATATATATATATATATATATATATATATATATATATATATATATATATATATATATATATATATATATATATATATATATATATATATATATATATATATATATATATTGTCACGAAGCCAAGGACGACGCAGTTGTCTTGCAGGAGAAACCAGTTTATTGGAGCGAACTTGTGCTCCCCTAACCACTCAAAAGAATACAGAGGCGGCGAAGCAGCGGTCAACAAAGTGACTTGCGTCGGCGAGCGTCGCAGAATCGAATGTCCCGGCGTCCGCACTGCAGGTTTTTAAGTGCAATGCACTTCTTAAGCGACCCTGAACCTGCGTCCACCGGCGATGTCCGCATCACATACCCACGTGGGGGATTGGCCAGGAATCTCCTCGTCTTCCTTGGCAACGGGGGGAGATGGGCGCGCGCTGCCTGGCCGCTGACATGGCACATACCCACGTGGGGGATTGGCCAGGAATCTCCTCGTCTTCCTTGGCAACGGGGGGAGATGGGCACGCGCTGCCTGGCCGCTGACATGGCACATACCCACGTGGGGGATTGGCCAGGAATCGGGCGTGAGAAGGGCTAATGCACCCGCTTAAAGGAGTACTGACATGAAATTTCAAAGCTGAGATCCGCTCTAGCAATCAAGTACAACGACAACACAAATAGGTGTCTGTGAATAAATGCATCTTTCTTTCTTTGTAGTTGTGTGTGGGTTTGTGTGATCTCTCTTTCGCGAACATTACCGAACCGCGCAAATTCAACTCGTTCATTCGCACTTTCACATTCTTCCCCACGGGGAAATGCGGGGAATTTTATCTTTCGGCGCGCGTGGTTCTCGAAACGTCGATTCGCATTTAGAACATAGTAGATCCAAGAAGATTATTCTGGGCTGTTCACGTTAGATCGGAATGCTCTCCCTATCACAACAGATAACACATGCGGCACAGAGAGAAAGAATGGAACACGTGCTTCCCTTGGCGCAGAGATAACACAGACCGGTGCAGCCGGGCGGTAAAAGCAAAACACAAATAAACAAACCCAATGTATGGTTCGCGGCAATATATTACTTCATATATATATATATATATATATATATATATATATATATATATATATATATATATATATATATATATATATATATATATATATATATATATATATATATATATATATATATATATATATATATATATATATATATATATATATATATATATATATATATATGTGTGTGTGAAGTAATGGCACGCAACAATAAAATGAAACAAATAGGACAAGTAAAAAGAGTAGTACAGAACGCCACAAACGAGTGTAGATGTAATCACGCCGCAGTTTACGAATCACAGAATTTTTTAAACTCTAGAGTCCCGCAGGAAACCCTGCAAAATTTTTGTCCCTAAAGATGAATAACCATTGTTGGCCCAGGGTGCCAGAAGGTGGCACAACTGAAGTCTGGCTCCACGAGTACCCAGTCCTAAAGCAGCAAATTAATTGATTTGATTTGATTGATTGAAGGGTTTAACGCGCCGAAGCAACGTAGGCGATAAAGAGCGCCGTAGTGGAGGGCTCCGGATTAATTTTGACCACCTGCGGATCTTTAACGTGCGCCAAAATCTCGTACACACGGGCGTTTTTGCTTTTCGCCTCTATCAGAAAAGTAGCCGCCGCGGCCGGGAATCGAACCCGCGTCCTCGTGCTCAGCCTCACAACGCCTTAGTCATTGAGCCACCGCAGCGGGTCCAGTAGCAAATTGGAACTCTTGCAGTGAGGTGTGTTATGAACTTAAAAAGGACTTGCTGCTGGGCGGGTCGGTCTGAACTGTGTGACATAGTTTTAGCACTGAAAATGGACGAACACAAGAAAGAAGACAAAACAAACTTTTCGCGTAACTGGAGCTGTTTGTAGTCGCGGTTGGTTATATATTACAAAGAACGGTGACATACTAGGGAGGATGATTTGCGAGGTGTGTACGTTTGCGCGCCCCTTTCCTGAAAGGGGCGAGACTGTCAAGACTTATCTCTGAGTCTCGGCGGATGAACAGAGAAAGCTGGCTGAAACATTCTTTTTAAATCGCAGGACGCAGTGTCCTGATATCCTGAAGTGCGCTAAGAGAGTAAAAAAGAATTTCACCGAGTAAGTCTCTACGGAGAACTTGGTATGCCTGCAGCTGAAAGTCGCCGCGTGTTCAATGTGAACTCAAAAAGCAGATACAGGCTGGCGCTAGGGGAGTGGCTGTGGTGAATTATCTGGGGCACCTATACTCGGTTACAACTCAAGAACGGCACCACCTCATGTAGTGTATCACTCCACCAAAGCGTCGGACCCGTGACGTCAGTGCGCACGCGTTTTGAAAGGGGTTTGATATGAATGCGTGATATCGTCTGCCTTGTCTCACGCAGTTTGTTTGTCGTCACTGGAGTCGTTTATAAGTATATTAAGTCCAAAAAATCACGGGAACGGCTCACGCCATGTTAAAAATATTCCCAGTAACGCCCTACTTGCGCCGCGCGGAGAAACATCCGGCTACGGTGATAAGGCACAGCGGCAACTTCCGGTGCCGTTCTTAAGTTGTCACCGAGTATAGAAGGGAGATTCTCACAGGAAAGGTTTAGCTGTACTAGCCCAGAAGGCGCTCAGGGGGTGTTCTTCACTCCCTCCTCCCTCGCCGTCCTGCTTTTCACTCCCCCACCTGCTTTTGGTTCATCACTAACGAAAGGCGTATCTTTCAAGACAATTCGAAACTTTGACGTGTTTTGTATCCGTCGACGAGACCTCAAGGGTCCCCCAAAAAGTCTTGAAGGAATTGTTGTAATCCTGTGTAAATTATGCCTCAGGTTCCGCAGGATATAGTGACACATAGCAACCCTGAAGGGGTGGTAACGTCCATGTTTGCGGCGGTCGAGGCCCGAGGTTAAGTTCCGGGATATTTTGTTTCTTTCCATCTTGAACCGAAGCTTGAGTTAAATATTTCAGGCTGTCTATTAACTCGTTGTATATTTAGACACGTGAAAGGTTTGGTGACTTTTAGCTACCTGGCCACGGAGCAAGAATACTCCGTGTTACTGTCAGAGGGCGCCATCAATCAAGCGAGGCGTTCAATTGCCCCACCAAGCATTTCTATGCTTGGCAGCGCTGACCATATTGCCGCGAACCATGCAACGGGTTTGCTTGTGTTTTGCTTTTACCGCCCAGCTGCGCCGGTCTGTGTTATCTGTGTTATCTGTGTGCCAAGGGAAGCGCGTGTTTCATTCTTTCTTTCTGTGCCGCACGTGTTATCTCTTCTGATAAGGAGAGCGTTCCGAACTAACGTGAACAGCCTAGAATAATCTTCGTTGTTCTGGATGTAATTCGACGGTTCCAGAAACACTCGCGCCTAAAGATAAATTCTTGCAGAGCCGACGCCGAGGCATTCGAATCGCCGGAGCTCGCCTGCACACGTCACTTTGTTGTCTGCTTCTTCGCCGCCTGTGTATTCTTTGAGTTGTTAGGGGAGCACAAGTTCGCCCCAATAAACGTGTTTTCCTTGAAGACAACTGCGTCGTCTTTGACTTCGTGACAATTCGACAAACCTAACAAATACACGTAGCTTGCTCAGTCTCGCGGGCACAAGCAAACACAGAAGGCCAGACACTGCAGAACCAAATTGCTCGCCACACGGCAGCTCAACCATGGCAGAGATACTTCAAGACAGGTTGAACAAGTAAAGTCAGTGCAGTTTATTTCACTCCTTTGCAAGAGTAAGACTACGAACCCTGCGTGATGAAAAGGGCAGCACACCACTTACGCACCTACGTATGCCCTCGTAACAACGAAGTCGTCCGGACAGGAAGTGACTTCATTATAAGCAGCACTTGCTAAATAGAGGATCTCTTCTTAGTGCACTGCTGCGGGACCATAAAATACTTTGAATAAAACGATATTTAGAATGAAGCCATTTCTTTTTATAACGAGGGTGCACAAATGCTTTTTTTCCATGAATCGAGGTGTAGCACGCACGATACCGGTGGTCAAAATAACTTACATACTTGCCCTAATTGGGGAAACCATTTTATCCTCGGACTTTGCAAGCGGTGTTTTAATTGGAGTGTCTGGTAGGAGAAACGCACAGAAAACCATTGTGTGTGGAAATTCTATCCAGGGCAAGTGCTTATCTTATCGAGTTTTTGGAGGATGAAAAAGTGTAGCTTCCTAAAACTGAGGACACTCCAACTGCGCAGATCGAACAGCGCAGCAAACAAACGCGAGTCTCCTGCAGAAGCGGAGAATGTCGTGCCATAAACGCGGTCGGGTCTGTCTCTCGCGTGACCACAAAAATTGACCGCAGGTACAGGAACGATCGAGATGGGCGTGTCGAATGACACGGCTGCGGGAACTACTGCGCCGCCTTCAGCGAGCTGGAGTGGAGGTACGGTCTTAAAAGGCGACATCTCGCCAGGCATCTGACCGGGCCGTATGTGAAAGAGGAGGAGGAATAAACGCGGGTGGCCTCCTAACTCCAAGCAGGAGCCTGTTTTCTTTTTTTTTTTTGTTTGTCGTCTACCGTTTGTTGCCTCTTACTAACTAGCTATACGATTGCCTACTGGTCTTTTCAGTGCACAAATCTTCCTTCCTCCGATTAATGTTTATCACCATCCTTATAATCGTCAACACCACAATCATCATCATTATCATTATTACTAACGTGGAGGTCACCTCACCACAACTCTCATTATCATCATAATCATTATTATAATCCTGTTTATTTCCCCTACAGGGCGAAGGCCTTTTCCATACACTGCCAACCTCTCCTATCTGTGATGCCCGAAACCATTCTTTGCTTTGAATTCTTCTATTTTATCGCTACGGTCGAGTAACAAGGCCCTGCAACACTTTTTCAACTTTTTTTCTAATCTTAAATGCTTGCAGAACGCAGTCACGCAACCCATCCAGTACTTAGATTAGGGGGCTGCAAAGTACCTCAGCGAAAAATTGCTGCCCTGGCAAACAGATAACATATAAACTTGCTCAAAAGATTTTTCCCTCTTTCCCGTTCTTCGGCCGCTGGAATTACGTCATTACGGCGGTGTTACGGCTATTGGCCGGCTTTCTTTCAGTAGCAGCAATGGACGCATTCGATGGCCACTTTAAAAAGAGAGCCCCGAAAGCAAATTTGTATAAACTGAAGGCGCATCTGCTGCGACGAGCAAATAACGCAGCGCCGCTCCGTGCTGGCGATAACTATATAGCTTTCGCAGTGCTTCGAGACGCGGAGGTGCTGCGGAGTTCCTTTAATTGTCTCCGCCATACTTCTAGTCCCGTCTCTCGGTAGCCAGTATCTTCCCTTCACAGTCCACCTGTTGTTACTTCTCCGCAGTGCATGGCCAACCCAATTTCATGATGCAGACGATATCGTGGTTTTCGCAGAGCGAGCGGGTCCGCAGTGACGATGGGCCTGCTGTGTGAGAGTAAACTGGCGAAGTCTATCTGCCGTCCTTTCTATAGGCCGCCAAAGGGGGCAAGTCTGCGCTGCGTGGACAATATGATGATGATGATGATTGCCATTGGTATCTCCTTTGTAGCGGGGTGATGACGTGTCATCTTACCAAAAAAACGAAAATATACCTACGTTTTACCCTCTTCGTTTAATACTAGCGCTGCTCTTAGGGCAGGCACAAAAGCTTTTTACGCACAAAATACTTAATTTTTCTGTTAGACCGGGTGTGGTTCTGACTGTTGCCGCAACTGCCGCAATAACTTTAAAGAATGACGTCTTTTCACGTCTCAGTCAACTGAACTGCGTGACACGCCATTGCTTTACGTCCATACATCACGATATGGCTTTTGCGTCGGTAGTGTGAACGTAGCCTCACAGGTGGTAGCTGTCCTAGGCAAACATTTCCCTCTTTGCTTTTAGTCCACCAGCATTTTAATCTTATTTTCGTCCCCTCGACAGCCTTGAAGTGAACTGCCTCTGTGCTACCCTTAAATCCTAGGGCTTCAGGAAGCCGAATATTTCCCTCATTCATATTTGGAGGGATACCCTCGCATTCTAACACCATGTGTCGCATAGTTTCTGTTTCATTTCTGGAGACCACGCACACCCCATCATTTTGTGAATACTTCCCCACAAAGCCCTTAGTTCGCAAGCACCCTGCTCTAGCCTCAAAAAGCAAAGCATATTTAGCTACACCGCAACGCTCCCTTGCGCCAACCGTCGACTCACCTACCCTCAAAACCCAGATCGCCCTACCTCCTCCCACCGATATAGCACACCTTATTTCCCTTTTATTTTTCGTTAGTCCGCATTTCCCTCACCATAAAGTACGAGCGAAAAAGCGACATTTCATTAACTATCATGCAGTTGGGCTCGCTGTGTATGAGGAGGGAACACGGCAGTTAGTAATGCGAGGCGAGTCAAGGATATCACCCTGGCTTTTATGGGTGGCCTGTGTTTGTGAATGGGCCGTTTGCAACACCGCGAGGATGTGACCCCTGAGCACTATGACCGCCTCCCGTTCCTGAGCACTGAGGTGAGAAACGGCTCCTGCCCTACGCAACTTCCCACCTCAGAAGGACTTGTGATAAGGAGTGAGTAATGACGCATTCATAGCTCATTGTGCCTTCTGCCAGTACAGATGTACTCTTTACAGGATTTGCTGCGCCACTGGCCCAGTTTGGAACGTACACAAGAGACGGCGGGCTGCAGGATCGCGAAAGCAACGCCTCTCAGTACAACTCCGACCTCTTCCTGTAGGCGCTGAAGAACGCATCCGCTCGCTTGCTCGCTCAGCCACGCTCAGTCACTCACTCCAAATTGCACGCACGGAAACAAATACCCGAAAAAAGCCGCCCAGCCCACGCACTCTTGCCCCCACAGCGAGGCGCACAAACAAAGAATAGGGGGGCAAGCGCTGTTCTCCAAAGGACACACTTCGAAGGTGGCAAACAGCTGTACACATAACTTCTGTCCAGCCTCTGCAGCTGCGCGCGCCACGCCCAGTCGACGGGGAGAAGGGACGGTCCATCGTTCGCATTTCGAAACGCTACGTGAAACGTCAGGAGAAATAAAACAAACACAATAGAGTCGAAAACGAAGAAACGGATGAAGGTATAAAGAGACCGCCTTCGCACAACCGCGGTGGCGCAACGAGTGCGGCCAGCCATCGCCGGTCCCTCGTTTCCCCGAGTCACCGCAGGAGGTCGAAACACTCGCGACGTCCCCTTTTGAGAAACGAGGTGGCCTTTCGCTAGCCGCTGGCCGCAACCTGGCTCGCTGAGGTTCGGCCGGCACGAATAAAACAAAGACGGCAACCGGAACGGCCGTGGTAATTGGCTTTGGCAGGTCTATCTTAACGCTGAAGTATAGAAAGAGAGGTCCGAGGTTGGCTGGGGGGAGGAACACGGATTGGAGCCGGGTGGCGCTCGCGAAAGAGAAAATAATGCCGCGAGCCTGCGCATATTTCTCTCCCACCTCGGCTTTGCCGCTTCCGTCGACGTAATCATTCTTTCGAATTGTGCTTTGACGTTCCGTGCTCGCTCTCGCGCCCAATATAATGAGAACTGACAAATTGTGTATCGCTGTGAAACAAAAGTAAAACAAGAAAACTTGCCGTGAGGAAGAAGAATTGCTGGAAAACAAAAAAAGGTTGCTGTGAAGGAAAAGAAGAACGAACCACTTTCTGATTGCCGACATAGCGCTGACATGCAGAGAAAAGGGAAAAGAACAAAGACAAAACGTATTAACCTGTGGTTTGTTTCAAAACTAACCTTTGCAACGTGTTGGCATACCGTAAGGTGTTACAACGCTGCCAGCCCTGGATGCGGGAGGGTAACGAATGTTTGGCGTAGGCCCCGAAAGAAGCAGGTGTTGTTAGCTAGCGCGCTCGTTTGTCCTTCATTTTTCGTGTGATTTGTTTGGACACCAAGCATTGACCCTAGCCAGGCGGCAAACAGGTTTTATCAAGAATGTTCATTTGTCATCGCTTGAGAAATGGAGGAGATCTCGATCATTGACACGCTACACGTTAGCTTTCGAGTTCGTCTCGCAACAACGCCGGGACCCCGAGCCTAACTGCGACAATACGTGGGGCGCAGCGCACGCCAAAACTTTACACGGAACCTCGTGGTATGTCCCCCTTCACGTCCGAGAGCCCTGACTTATCATCGCATCGTTAGCCCGTCGTCTGGAGGAGGACAAAAAAGGCAACATGGGAACGGGATTTAGCTTTTTTTTTGTTTTACGATGCATTTTTTTTTTCGTGGTGCGCCCACCCGCTCTGTCTATTCCTGTAGCGACCAGCAGTGTCGCTCGGGGCGAAGGCGTTTGAACCTTTGAAGGATGTGTTCACATGTCCGTACGTCCGTAGCGGCACGTAGAGAAAAACCACTAGCAAAAAAAAAAAAAAACGTCTAGAGAAAAAAACGTCGAGCCGTTTCACGTGATGTGAGAGACGTGAACATCGCTTCTCTCTGAGTTATGTGTACGAGCTGTGGCGTAAAGTTCTCTGCAGCTGAGCTTAGTGTTACTGAGTGTATGGCCCCACGAAAAACGCAAGAATTCAATATTTCTTGACGAATAGGCTTCATTCTTGCATAAAATCAAAGCCCATTTCGTAAGAAAAAGTTGATTAAAACGCGAAGCTTTCGCCCTTGCAACGGGAGTCAATGTCAAAGTCCAAAATGCAAAACGTTCAGTCCGCTGACGTCGGCTTCGTAAGCGAGAGAATCAGGTTCTATTCCGACCACGGGAAGCTTTTTTTTTATCTTTTGAGGCGTTTGATGCGCCCTTACGGAAATCCATTGTCTAGGTTGGCTTTCCCAACTGCGTTTTGAGCTTAAGGATATGGATTTCGTACTTTGACTTTAGATTTTGAAGACATCGGCTAGCGACCTTAGAAAGCTTCGCGTTTCAACCATCTTTCAGTTCACCTACGATCGTCATCACCGCCAGTGAAAGCTGGCTTTCCTGGAGTGCGTTTTGGGGTAACGTCGCCATCAATGAGGCATATAAAGCTTCGCTTTAAAACGTGTGAAGCCAGCTTAATCGATGTCAAGCTTTGCACTGAGCTCCTTTAAAGTGAGCTTGCTACCTCACGCAAATGCACTCCATAAAATACATTTTTGCATGAAAATACGAAGGCCCTTTAGAGAAGGCAAGCGTGGCATAGAGCGGGAGAAAGTCAGATGGGCAGATGAGATCAAGAAGTTTGCGGGGATAAATTGGTCGCAGTTAGCACAGGACCGGGGTAAGTGGAGATCTATGGGAGAGCCCTTTGCCCTGCAGTGGGCGTAGACAGGGTGATGATGATGATGATGATGATGACGACGACGACGACGACGATGACGACGATGATTATTATGATGATGATGGTGACGACGACGACGACGACGACGAAGGCCCTTTCGAAGCTGCAGCCGAATATTGGCGACATGCCCCGGCCACGCTTTTCGCCGACAGCTTCTGGCCACGCTGTTTGGTCACACAAATGAGGAGACGCCGCGTTTTTCGCCAACTGAACCGACTAACGTGAGGCTCACGCAGTAAAAAGTCCGGAGGGAACCTTGGGAATTCTGATGAGTTGTAATGCGAAAGTACTAACGCTCACTCAATTCAATGCCACTAAGTGCTCTTTGGGGTTTACCGCTACAAGCAATATTGCAGTGTTGCTGAGGGGAATACTCGCGTGGACGGCCACTTCTGACTACTGCCGAGCTAGCGGCCGTAGACGATGTAGATGTCGTACTCCATAACGGTACGGTACGTACTGCCGCGTAGAGGGTGCTACGAAACATGTCGCAGAAATGGCCGGTTTGTGATCCGTTTTTGTGCTCCAAACTCCGCAAACGCCTTTCTCGCTCAGAGCGCCAGTGAATGCTTTCGCACGTGCTGGCCAATACACATCGGCTGGTATGTGCTCCGCGTAGCAACCAGTGGGACGTTCAGGAGCCGTTTTGCTGCTGCAGACGCTTTCACTCGATGCTTTTTCTTTGAATTGATAGGCTTGAAACCCCTAAATGCAACAAGAGAACGCGTGGAATGGCCTATGAATGCGCTGCAAGTCATTTTTACTAATTGTCCCATCCCGTGTCTGTTGGTGCCTCGTGACAGTAGAAAGGTGTTGCGAAACCGCAAAGCACCGTGACACGACCGCATGCCCGATAGCTTTCCCGCCACGCTTTGTGCGCAAGGGTGAACGCACCGTCATGGTTTGGTTTCCCGCGTTTGTTAAAACTTCCAATTTCGCCGCAGTCCCCGCCATAAAAGTTCGGCAGGCATTGCAGAATCGAGCAAGCGAAGGTTTACTGCGTGAATACGATATACCCTGCACCGAAACGGCGCCTCTGCCCGTGCGTTCGCCTGCATTTGGTTCTTCCATATTTGCGAAATAAGGCGAGCATGACATGTCCAATTATATTAATCCCAGAGCACTCGTTTGTGCAGCCCGCTCAACGAAAAAATCGCATGAAAGGTCATGAGATGTTGCAGACAACTCCGTCCTCGGTGTTATCACGGGTGGAACGCTTCACCAACCACCCGAGACCGGGGGGGTCCATGAATATTTTTATTATCACAGCCGTAAGATAACGAAGCTTAAGCTCTTATTGTTAAAGTAGCTGTTAATGTCACCGACTTCACGGGCATGATGTGAGAAGAATAGGGTTGAGGAGAGGCCTGGGGAAGAGATCGAACGTGGTAGCGGAGGTCGCTGGCTATAAACGTGACTCATATGGGCGAGCGGCCTGTTGTTGATGGGACTTAGACTTAGAAACACCAAGTGACGTCCCCAGTAATACCTTTACCGGAAGTGATGTCAATTTTAGTCACAGTAGCAAATGAACTTCCATAGACGTCGTGACCCGGTACATCTGTGCAAAGTTTGGAAAGCAGCTGTAAGTGCGTAACTATTTGATCGTCCGACCTATAGGTGGGACAAAAACAGCGGAGACATTTCCCAAATCGTCTTGCCTTGGAAGGCAACGAGGAGGCACGTGAGTTGGCTAGGAACATACGTACATACGTATGTGTATGTATATACATATGGCAGCCTAAGATTATCCCTGAAGAAGAATGTGTATGGCAGCTGCATCTTACCGGTACTCACCTACCGGAAAGAAACCCGGAGGCTCGCTAAAAGGGCTCAAATTAAATTGAGGGCGACTCAGCGAGCAATGGAAGGGAAAATGATAGGTGTAACATTAAGGGACAGGAAGAGAGCGGAGTGGGTCAGGGAACAAACGCGTGTTAAGGACATACAGTAGAAATTAAGAAATGGACGTGGGCAGGGCATGTAATTCGAAGGCAAGATAACCGTTGGTCATTAAGGCTAACAGAGTGGATCCCTAGAGAGAGAGAGAGAGAGAGAGAGAGAGAGAGAGAGAGAGATGAAACGTTTATTATTAGGAAAAAAGCAGGTGGCGCGATTGTCTTAGGGGTGGTGGCAGGGGGCGGCAGAAAGTTAGATGGCCAGATGAGATCAATAAGTTTGCGGGGATAAATTGGTCGCAATTAGCACAGGACAGGGATTTATTGGAGATCTGTGAGAGAGGCCTTTGCCCTGCAGCGGGCGTATACAGGCTGATGACGATGCTGACATTTATGTATGTATGTATGTATGTATGTATGTATGTATGTATGTATGTATGTATGTATGTATGTATGTATGTATGTATGTATGTATGTATGTATGTATGTATGTATGTATGTATGTATGTATGTATGTATGTATGTATGTATGTATGTATGTATGTATGTATGTATGTATGTATGTATGTATGTATGTATGTATGTATGTATGTATGTATGTATGTATGTATGTATGTATGTATGTATGTATGTATGTATGTATGTATGTATGTATGTAAGAGAAGAAAAACTTCGAACAAGGTAAAAGCACGATTGTGGCCTACGTTTCAGCAAAGAGAACTTGCTTTCCTCAGGGCCTTATATGTTCCTACCCTGAGGAAAGCAAGTTCTCTTTGCTGAAACGTAGGCCACAATCGTGCTTTTACCTTGTTCGAAGTTTTTCTTCTCTTGTGTTCTCTACCATCTTCAAAGTTCTACTACTCCCTGTATGTATGTATGTATGTATGTATGTATGCATGTATGTATGTATGTATGTATGTATGTATGTATGTATGTATGTATGTATGTATGTATGTATGTATGTATGTATGTATGTATGTATGTATGTATGTATGTATGTATGTATGTATGTATGTAAGCATGTGCGCGCGTGCGTGTATCTATGTATGCATGTATGCATGTGCGTGTGTGTATGTATGTATGTATTCGTGAGCAGACGACTGCTAATTACCTTTCGACAAGGCACCGTACGGTCGTCATTGGCCCGCCTTATAAAGGGGGTAGATAGGTCCAGAGATGAGGGGGGAGCAAGAGAGAGAGAATGAAAATGAGACAGGAGGGTTCATTAGAAAGGAGGGAGTTAGCAAGAGAGAAGCTTGTTCAGGGTGTTCTTTTCAGAGGAAGGAAAAGAAGGCAAGTGCCAAGGAAGTTATACATTATCGGTTTGCGAACCGTAATGCTACTCTATCTTGCCGAACCGGCATATTGAGCCAGAAATAAGTGAAGCCGGAGAAATCTATGCGCAACCGGTGTCGCAGACGTTTCACACGTTTCTTCAGAGGCTTATAGCGTAAAAATGTCGTGTATCGAACTTATAATTCTGCTACTGCTCTCGTTTCAAAGGGGCGTGCTGCTGTCAACAGATTACTGGCCTTTCACAAAAACACCGCTGTTTTTTTTTTGTTTCTACCGCTAATTTACCAATTTCGTTGGGAAGTCTACTATCTTCTGTTGGATTCTGCATTATATAGCAACACCCGGCGGCATGTGTGCGGCGGAGCAAACGCTGATCCGTGCGCACGGACTCATCGGCCATGGATTTCTCACAAAGGGGAGGATACTTGCACTGAGCAGTTACCAAAGCATGCACTTTAAACAAAGCATCGGCTGGCACTGAAAGCCTAAGGCTGTGAACTAATTATCCTAGGGGGCGAAAGAAATTCCTCGGGGCACATGACGTCTGCTTCCAGGCATTGAAGACAAGAGCATCGTGGCTTCCACAGACGCTACTTATCAAATGCGAATTCACCCCTACACTGTGTTTGAGTCGCTTTCTTGGTTTTCGCTTCTTCATCTTTTGGCCCGAATTACTTCGACAGGGAGACTTTACACACTTCACGCCACTGTTTCCCCAGAGTAGGAGTTCTCCATGGCTGGCACGCAGCTGCTTCACTCACGTGCCGTCACGTTCTCCTGCCACTCACTATGACTTCAGCCCCAGATGCTCTGAACTAACTCGCGTCCTGCCGCTGGCAACGTGCTGAGCGGACGCGGTGAACATTCACGGGGCTCATACTCTGGAAACCCAGGCTCATACGAACTGATACGTGTTTGCATATTCTCTGTGCCGGACAACAAGAACAACAACGACAACAACAACAACTGCACAAGAAGAAACAACAACAACAGCAGCAGCAGAGATGACGACGATAACAACAACAGCAGCAGCAAATACGACGACAACAACGATCGCAGCAGCAGCAGCAGCAACAACAACAACAGAGACGACAACAACAGCGGCAGCAAATACGACAACAACAACGACAGCAGCAGCAGCAGCAGCAGCAGCAAAAACAACAACAGAGACGACAACATCAGCAGCAGAAAAGACGACGACAACAACAACAACAACAACAGCAGCAAAGACGACGACGGCGGCGGCGACGACAACAACAAACAATTACACCTGCCTTTTGAACAATGGGGCACTTGTGGCTTTCGTCTTAAAATTGAATCGGTAGAGCGTATTTGTGGCGTTGCCATGAGAATTTTTTTCTTCTCACGCTACAGCCGATTAAGAAATTGCCACCTGCTTGCCTCGCTGCAAATGTCCTCGAAAAACGATTGTCTTCTGCCACCCCCGCCATGTAACACCCACCCCTCTCGTGCCTTCCCTTGTTAAATTAAATTCAATTGTCGCGCGTTCCAACCACTCGAGCGCCGTCTGTTGGGAAAATGCGCGTCTTTTTCTTCACCTTTTGTGTTTCGCTGTGATAAGCAGCATGAGGCGAAATCTTTTTTTAAGTGTTTGCTTTTATCGCCCTCTCTGCGACACTGTTTTTAATGCGTTTTCATTTGCTACCGTAAAAACCAATACAATATGTGTTCTCAATTAAAAGAACGCCGGTAGTCTCGGTTATGTACTTACATTTTGTGTCGAATACGCACGAGGCCTCTTTTTTCAGCTGAATAATTGGGGCATGTACGAACAGCGCCGCCAGTTTTATTACTTTGGAAAGGTGTTTCCTATTGATTGATTATGGGGTTTAACACGCCGGCTACACAGCCGATGGGGCGCGCCGTAGTGAGGGCTCCGGATTAATTTTGACCACCTGGGGATCTTTAACGTGCGCCGAAATTTCCGACACACGGGCGTTTTTGCTTTTCTCCTCCAGGAGAAATGCGGCCGCCGAGGCCGGGAATCGAACCCGCGTCCTTAATTGTGCTCAGCAGCACAACGCCTTAGCCACTGAGCCAACGCGGCGGGTAGGTTTTTCCTCTATATGCAACAAGGTGTTGGGCTATGTGAAATGAGGCAAACCTATCAGTTTGGCTATGAGCCATTAGTCTGTCGAAAGAAAGACGCAGGCCCTTTGCCTAAGGAACGAGATCAACGACGATACTCGATTTGTTCCCGGCTAGCGCGTGTCGCCGGTTCTGCCTGCACTAGCAGCCAACCCATCTACCGCCTTTTTAACACGAAAAATGTTTTATGCCGGGATCCACCAAGATCTGACTGACGCCATATCCGTCACGGAAATGACATCACCATAAAACGCGGCTGCGCCACGATTCGAGCCGGGCGCTCCGTCGCCGCAACGGGAGGGGCCAGGCGCTTTACCGACTCCGCCATACGAACGCACCATATATCTTTCCTATATCCTCCTATATTTCGATGGTGCTGCCGTCTAAGAGAGGTGACGCAAAGTAGTGCATCACGATGCTAATGAGCGCCGACAGATGGCGCCAGCTGAGCTCGTCGCAACGCAACCGTCTGCCGTACGCTCCACGGAGCAGGGGCGCAGTTACCGCACATTTGCGAAAGCGACGCGCCAGCGCGTTGTCGCTCGCCAAGCACACCCACAAGACAGCCCCGCAAATCATTGTACGAATTTAAAGCGCAAAAATTCAGACAGGGGACGAACGAGACAAGGACAAGCGCAAATAATGCTCTTTCACTGCAGCGGAACGTGAGTTCACTAAACAATTTGCTGGCAACCCGTTCGGTTTCGTTCACATGGTTTGCGAGCGCGTGTAGTTTCATTCGGGTTCACGCAGCACTCCGGCGCGTGCAATCCAGTGTCTAATGTTGATTGGTCTGACGGTGCCATACCGACGAAATATAAATAGCGATGTGCAAGTTCATATCGAAGCAGAATAAACATTCAAATGATCCTGTGAAGGCACAGCTCACTTTCGTGTTTTACCGATTCCTATGGAAGAGGGATCAACCACATTTTTTCCCGGTATCTCTCTGCCCTCGACGGAACGAATACTACGGATTGATTTATTGTATGGTTTAACGCGTCGACGCAACGCAGGCGATAAGGCGCGCCGTAGTGGAGGGCTCCGGATTAATTATGACCACCTGGGGATCTTTCACGTGCGCCCAAATCTCGCACACACGTCCGTTTTTGCTTTTCGCCTCCATCAGAAAAGCGGCCGCCGCGGCCTGGAGTCGAACCCGCCACCTTTCGCTCGACTGTGTTGCGCGGAGAGATGAAGACGGAAGACATGTCGGTGAAGACAGCGCTTCGGCGGGGACGACGGGGACGGGGACGGGGACGGGGACGATGTGGATTCAATCCAACCAACGGAATACCAACCCTCTAGCCTTGCTCAATACCACAAAGACGAAGTCTCCAGAACGACAAGGCGAACTGCAAAACGACGCGCCGGAATCAGAAAAGAAGATACAGTTTAGTCAACTTATAACAATATCCAAGTGCCAAGGAAATCCCGTCGTTATAACCGATGATTGTTATATGCGGGTTGCTAAATAAAAAGACAGAACAGAGCTCAAAACATTCTATTTGCAGGCAAGCAAGGTTGTACTGCTACCTATTTGTGAAAAAGAAGCCATACTTGGTCAACTTTGTTTGCTGCACATGAAGCTGGCGCACATCTTTTTCAACAGCATCTATAGGTGCTTCACATAGCTAAGCGAAGGGTCCTTGGTGCAAACGAAGTCCCTGAGAGACTATATCATACGTTGGGCCTCCTGCGAAGGTGCTACCCGAGTATGCTGTGCAACCGCGTCGTCAGAGTTGTCCCTGCCACCGCTGTCCGTGGAACGTATCCGCTCAACGGTCGTCTGTTCAGTGAGGCACTGAGACATTTCCAAAACATCGGCCCTGAAGTTTAATTCGCGGAAAAAACGGAGGTAGTTGAGGAAGGCACCCAGTCAAATTCAATGCAGAAGGCACGGGGACGGAGCCAAAGCGGCGGCATCGGTAGGGGTGTTTGGAAGGAGAACTGTTCTCCTCCTCTTCTCGCTCCTCGTGAGCAACGCAGTTGACTCGTTCTGTGAGGGGATGCGAGGCGCATCGCGGCGCATGGTGTTGGCGTGGTTGCCGTGGAGAGCCGGCGGCACCTCGCATTTTCGGTGCTTGCTGTAACCCGATTCAATCCTTATATCCGATATCGCGACACTGGAGCATTGTAATAAGCGGTTTATTTTTCCATGGAAAGCATACAAAAGCGGACGGTGCCATAGCGATTCATCGTTATATCCGATATATTGTTTTAAACGGCATTGTTATAAGTGGACTCGACTGTACTTCGAAGCTGGTGTGCAGCTTGGTAGTGAGTAGGGTATCATAAAGTCTGCCCTACCAGAAAATTAACTTTTCGGAAGAGCAGCAGGTCGAAATATTTATAAGAAAAGCGTACAAGACGGCGCTAAGGCTACCGATGTGCACGTCAACAGAAAAGTTACTGGCGTTAGGGGTATACAACACAATTCAAGAGCATAAAGAAGCCCAACTCAAAGCCCCGACTGAGACGCTGATGCATACCCTTGATATTTTCTTCGTTAACCAGGCAATTACAGCTAAAGCAAGTACTGAGATATTTCCTGGAATTTTCGATCATCATGATGTGCTATTTACTCTGAGTGACACAGTTTTCGACAAGAAATTAACCTTTTTATCTTTCCCTAATTTCGATCGTGCAGATGATACTGCTATTATAGATCTCCTTTCATTCAACTTTGACGACTTTGCGAATAATGAAACTTATATACATAATTTATGGAACTGGTTTAAGGACATTGTCAAAGAATGCATAGAATCATTTGTGCCTCTGGTAACTAAAAAACCGAAGCGAAAAAATCCGTGGATTTCTCGGATGACATTGAGGTTAAGAAGGCAAATAAAGCGACTAAAGAAAAAACGAAGTCTGAACGTAACGTATTCGGAAAAAATTGCCACGCTTTCAGTAAAATTGAAAAATCAAATTCCAACAGATAAGCAGCGTTATTTTGGGGAGTCCTTGTCGAATTACTTGACCTCGCGTCCCGAGAAATTTTGGAGGAGCATTTCGCCCACGTCGTAAGAGTGTGACGTCTTTAATGTCGGCGGTATTCTCACGCACGACAATGCTCGAATTGCAAATGCTTTCAACGATCATTTCAAATCGGTTTTTTCTTGTGACAACTGCGTATTACCGCTCTCTGAAACTATTTCGCCGCGAATGCCCGATATTGTTGTGAGTGAACAGAGAATATTGAACATGCTTGTGAACCTTGATATCAGAACATCTTCTGGACCGGACAATATCCCTAACGCGTTCTTAAAGAGATACGCTGAATGGATGTCAAAGTACCTCCATGTTCTTTTTACAAAATCGCTGCGCGAGGGCCAGGTTCCGGACGACTGGAAAACAGCTGGAGTCAAGCCTATCCATAAATCAGGAAAGAAGCAGAGTGTCAAAAATTAACGTCCTGTCTCACTAACTTCAACCTTTTGTAAGCTTCTTGAACACGTTATCCACAATAGTATTTCACATTTTCTGGACGAACATAACATCTTAAACCAACATCAGCATGGATTCAGGAAGGGATCTTCAACAACGACACAATTGGTATCAACAATACACGACTTCACTACTTCAATTAATAATGGCAAACAAACAGACGCAATTTTTATGGATTTTTCAAAAGCTTTTGACAAGGTTTCGCACAACAAGTTAGTATAAAAATTCGAAAAAATTCTGGGGAATGATCAACTGATTAAATGGATATCGGCCTACTTGAAAAACAGGGAACAATTTGTAGTTTTTAACAATCATTCCTCTCACAGGGTTGCCGTTGACCGTTGCCGTTGACAGGGTTGCCGTTGACAGGGTTGCCAGAACCGTCCCCCAATGGTCGGTTCTGGGTCCCCTTCTATTTATTTTGTTTATTAACGACATAGTAAATGATATCTCTGTAAATATTAGGCTGTATGCGGACGACTGCGTTATTTACTCTGAAATCCAATCCCCGAAGGACCAGGTTTTGTTAAACGAGTCGCTAAACAAGGTTGTTTCCTGGTGCGAGGCTTGGCAAATGTCAATCAATTTTGAAAAAAAAAAGAAACGGTGTACATACATGTCTATTTCTCATAAGAAAAACAAATTAAATTTTCAATACTTCACAAACAATGCCATTCTTTCCGAGGTTCAATCCTTGATTGATTGATTGTAGGGTTTAACGCGCCGACGCAACGCAGGCGATGAGGCGCGCCGTAGTGGAGGGCTCCGGATTAATTTTGACCACCTGAGGATCTTTAACGTGCGCCGAAATCTCGTACACACGGGCGTTTTTGCTTTTCGCCTCCACCAGAAAAGCGGCCGCCGCGGTCGGGAATCGAACCCGCGACCTCGTGCTCAGCAGCGCAACGCCTTAGCCACTGAGCCACCGCGGCGGGTCCGAGGTTCAATCCTAGAAACATCTTGGGTTGTGGATAACGAGCGATCTTAACTGGACAACACACATTGACATAGAAAATTTCCAAGGCTAATCAGAAACTGTTCTTTTTACGAAGGACTTTGAAACTTTCACCTCCGTCCGTCCGTATTCTTGCTTACAAGTCGATAGTCCTGCCCATACTTGATTATGCCGCGGGGATCTGGGATCCACTTACTCAAATTAACATTCATAAAGTAGAAAAAATACAAAGAAGAGCAGTTCGCTTCATATATAACAGTTATGGACGAACCTCGGTAACTGAACTGTTAGTCAGAGCTAACTTACCTTCACTTTCAGAAATAAACCGCATATCCCGCTTAAAATAGCTATATCAATTAATTAATGGGAATTACAAGATAGATATTGGAAAAATATTTCATTTTCTTCCGGTTACGCCACTAGACAACGCCATGATCGTACAATAACTCCGTTCCGTACCCGCAACACTTGCTTCAAATATTCTTTTTTTCCCTAGAACTGTGCAGGATTGGAATAGTTTAAATAACCATCAAGTCACAAAACAATCTTTAGCATATTCTTTGCCGCTAGTCTAGAATAGCCGAGAAAATAATCTTACTTGTGCGCTAGCTTTGTTTTATTTTCGTAAAATGAGAGTGATGTTTCATCTGTACTATTTTGTTACGTTTGTTTGCGTTTGTAAAAAGCAAGTGATGCTTCTGTGTTTGCCTTGTGTTATATGCTAATATTTTCGTCTTTTGTACCCACCTGCTAAAAATCCCTCCAGGGGATTGCAGTACAAATAAATAAATAAATAAATAAATAAATAAATAGGAAAAACACACCTTCTAAAACACCACATGGGAATGCCAAAGCACTACGGCTATCCCCAAAACCAGAAACCCTAAGGCGGAGCAATGAGATGCACTGCCGGCAAGCGACTGCTGTGAATACTAGATCGGTCTGATAAATTCAGTGGGCACGCAAAGCAGCAGAGGCCGTTGAAGCCCTGGACCAAGGGTACCACCGCTGCTGACACCGTCGGGAACTGTAGCACATGGCACAAGACCCCAGTGGAGTAGCGCCCAACCATTAAAAAATATCAATAGACGTCTTCCCTCCATCTAACGTGTACACAACGTCACATAACGTTTATCCCTGCTTCCCCGTAACATTTCGTTGTGTGTGGGGGGGGTGCAGGCAGAACAGGCGACATGCGCTAGCCCCGCGTTTACTCAAGTATTCTTTTGCTGAAATATTCGCAAGTATGCAAAATTTTTTTCTCGAATATCCTTTGAAATTTCAGCCGGACAACTGAATCGAACGGAAAACAGGCAGGCGGGCCGACAGAGGCATACAGACCAAAATTTTATCTTGTTAGGTAGCCCAAAAAAGGCTACAATCTTTATAAAATGTCTGCTGGTATTCCAACATGCCGCCTTCTAATGTATCGAGGGGACACGCCCGACGTAATTGGAGGAATGTGTCGACAGGATGGTAATTTTAACAGAAAGTGAAAACGAAGGGAAATAGCGTCACGGGCTCTAGCTGACATTGTGCGAAGATTGTCTTATTGCTTCGAAAAGTAACCCAAGCGAAGATAAAATTGCTTCTTGTAATTGCTTCGAGAATAGCTTGCGAACGCCCCGTAATTTTGAAGGCTGAAGGCTTTTTGGTGTACAAGTGGACAAACCGCCGGACGCCCTCGGCGCGCGTTGCTAAACAAAAAAAAAAGTGCTGGGGGAGGGGAAAGAGAGAGAGAGAGAATTTCAATTATTTTTTCGAGCCTAAGGAGTTCTTATGAAAGAAAACAAGCGGTTCTATGCAAGGGCGCGAGCTGCATATTGGGTTTCATCTGAGAATCCGTAAATAGAAAACCAATCTGTGGTCTCTCATAATAGTGCCATGAGAGCGTAAACAAACTTTGTGGTATGTATTTTTATTTTATTTTTTTCAAAAAAAAAATTCGCCGGCGGACGCCAACGAAGCTGCCAATAATACTTTCGCGGACTCGTCTCGATCCATTTGAATACGTAATTTCTGTGTAAAAAAAGTTCAGAGACAAGACTTTTATGTGCGCGAATTCGAAAACATTACATTTCATTTCAAGGTAAGCGATCCTCTGAGTCGAATGACAGGTCTGTTGTGATTATGTCATCTTGTGTTGAAACAGTCTTTTTTGTAATCAGAGCGAATATATATATATATGGCAAGTATTGCTCGCGTCGTAACCGCTACCACGGTGTCGGCTGGTGGTGGTGGTGGCCATTTTTGTGTTGTCTTGCATTTTTTTCTGCGGGTATATTGTGCATATATTTTGTGCCCTCTCCTTTTCATCGCCATGGCGTGCACGGTTGTGGTGCCAGGAGGGGCTCGTGCGCACTCCGGGGGATCGGCCGCGACAGGGGCGCTCACCGATCGAAACTATGCTCAGGATTTTAAGGAATACAGTAAACGCTCGTTTATTCGAACTCGGTTAATTCGAACTTACGCTTAATTCGAACTGACGCCGTAGTCCCGGCACAGCCCTGTATATTTCAATGGGGGAAAAGTCCCTCCAAGCGCAGGAAACAAAAACACCTTAACATAAATACCCCGGAAAGTGGAGGGGAAAACAGCCCCGCCGGTAGCGTAGTGGTCATCGCACCACACCGCTAATCTGGAGGTCGTGGGTTCCGATCCCACCCGGCGGCCATTTTTTTCTCCACTTTCTTTCTTTCCAAATTCTTAATCTGTTTCAGTGACCTACCAAATCCTCCGCTTTGCTTTCCCAGGTTTTCTTGACTGCCAATCCTTATTTCTCTCATTTTACTGAGCCCCTCATTTCCTATTCTGTTTTGATAAATGCATATATATATATATATATATATATATATATATATATATATATATATATATATATATATATATATATATATATATATATATATATATATATATATATATATATATATATATATATATATATATAGTTGAAAAAATGGTAGACGCACGATTAAAAACAAAAACAGTGGTTTACTGACGTTTCCACTGGAGGACCAGTCTTCATCTTGAGTCTTCATCTTGACTGGTCCTCCAGTCGAAACGTCAGTAAACCACTGTTTTTGTTTTTAATCGTGCGTCTACCATTTTTTCAACTATTTCTTCTGGCTCCTCGAGGAGTTTCTTTTACTGCTTATATATCTATCTATATATATATATATATATATATATATATATATATATATATATATATATATATATATATATATATATATATATATATATATATATATATATATATATATATATAGATACACATATATATATATAAAGCATGCTTCTAAAGTAGGAGTTTGGAGGGAAAAGAGATGGTAAATAGGAATAAGAAACAAATAAACTTACAGAAATATGGCACGACAAAATTTAGTGCCCTTCCACTGTGTGAAGAAGGATGACCAGCAAAGGGTGCCGAGCCTCAACATTAGCTTCGATTGGGTCGTAGTCAAAGGGGTGCTGGAACCAAAGCACGCTTGTTTGCAATTCACGATTGAGCATAGTTCCTGGTCAATTAACTGAATGAAACTTTGGTGAACTAGAATTTTATTCCAGTGGACAAACATGAGGCCGCCTGTTTCCCTCTCGCAGAAGATCATGTACTGAGACCAGACGAGAATTCCACAATATTGAAAACTTCACTTTGACCTGTGTAATTTGGTAAGGCGATTAAAACTTGGCGTAATGGTAGAGCTGCCTTAGCGGCTAATTGTCATTCGATTTGTTTCGGGATAGTTTTAATAAAACAAGAGTTAGAGCCACTTTCTGTAATGATACCCCCTCCGAAGACGGACAGGCTTCACTGTGCAGACTAAATGTGAGAGAGCCATCTTACAAAGACCAAGCTTACGACGATCCCCTTGAAGTCGGCCTCACCGCTTAAAGGAGCACTGACACCAATTTTCGGCGTTAATATTATTGTACAGTTCGCTTCCTTCACTCAGCAGAATACCCTGGCTGAAATATGAGAGGCCTGCGACGCGAAGAACATATTTCAATTGGATCGCATTTATCGCGCCGACGGAGCAGCGCGCGGAGCGGCACTCAGCAAATGGACATCAGCGTGACATCACTCCAGGAGAAGAAAATGAAGTGACGCGACAGCGCTCGTCAAAAACTCGTGACGTCACTTCACGCGCGCGGCCCCACGAGCGGCGAGCGGGCGCAACACCCTCTCAAGCGGGCGCCGGTGACGTCCGCACAAAGCGGTGAGGTCAAACCGGGAGGCTGTCATATGCGCCGTTCGGGATGAAAGCGCGGGAATTTGAAACAAACGATTTTCAGGCCGTTCAATATAATTGACTATCTCGCGCTGAAGTATTTGAAGTGCTGTTTCAGGTTCGCCAGACCATTAAGCATCGATAAAAGCAATAAAAGTGTAACAAAATTTTCGTGTCAGTGCTCCTTTAACACAAATGCATTGCTGGGAAGACACTTTCCCAGAGGCAATATAACCCGTCTTCTCTCAAAACATCAAGGCCCTACGACTTTTTTTACAGCGAAAGGTTTGTTAGTGGGACCGATGGCGTCCTGTAAAAAGAAATTCTGCAAAAAAATTCAGAGAATTATATGCTAATGCGTAACACTCTTATGCCGCGTGTCTTGAGTGTGAGTTTTTACAGTCAGTTTTTCTAGATCCTGTCCGACTAGTTATCTCCATTTACGCTTTTATAATGATTCGAAGTGGAACATTCGCGATATCTGCATGGAAATGCAGGACGTTATACGGTCTGCCATTTTCCGTATTTTTTTATATTTTCGTTACTGGTTAATTTTTTTTTCTTCAAAATTTCGCTCGACCAATTATCACTATTTACGTTATTATAACTATTATATTTTGAGCTTTCCAAAAATCTGCATTTTTGTGGGAATGCTAGGCGTTACACCGTTCGCCAGTTTTGGTAATTATTTTATATTTTTCTGTAGTTAGAGCCAAGGGTCGGCCATGGTGTAGGGGATGCGTGCGCTAGACTCCCATTCTTTCCACTCAGGGTTTGAATCCCAGACTCAAATTGCCCAAATTTGCTTTTCTTTACTTTTGTTCTACTTGCGGCTTCACCCATTTTTGGAACCATCGCTTTGTCCCGCCGACGCCAGAATTTCGAAAATAGAGGAATTTAATGTTTTGTATTAAAACCACGCGCGTTCCAGTTGTAAAAAAATTGTTTCCGCGATCTGTCGTAGCGCACAATTTCGCCGCCAATGTTCGAGGCAGTGCTTTGAGGCGGCCGCTACAAGAAACCTGTAGTACTTAGACAGGGGACAAAGCCTCCCTTCACTTCAACTTGCCAGCCGAGAACAATCGCCAGGACATGACCCCAAACGGTCTTGCAAAATTTCGATATTTATTCAGTTACTGCGAAGCGAGATTTCGATCAAGGGATACAGATTTTCAGTCGGAATTGATTTCGAAGCTTTGTGTTTTTTATTTCAATTATTGTTCGCTTTCCCAAACTCCCCACAATAAGGTCGTTGGTTTCTCTGCCGCGTCACAAAGCGTCCAAGAAAAACTGGCAACTCGCGAAATTGCTGAGTTGGAGCGTACGACGAGCGTTTACTATCGCCCATCGAATAGTTAAAACGAAGTTCCCCGAACCCAGGCTCTTCACTATGGCCGGTCTTACGGAAGCTGAGTAATTTCTGTTGACGAACCATCAGCCCCCTCGTGCGTTTCGAAGTGAAGTGTGGACCCCACCATACATTTCAGGTTAACAGATTTTGCCCTCATAACCTGGTCCTTGCGAGGGCATCTCCCCAAGAGCACGAACTTTCACCGCCTCGACCTTCCCTAGCGTTTTAAAAACCAGTTCAGACGGGAATGTTCCCTCTATATGACCGAACAAGAATCATCATCACGTGGAAGTCATCTCCACAGGTAATGCTAATGTTACGTGTGTTCGCGCTACCGATAATCTAACAGACGTTCCTCGATGGCCGTTCCAGAATGCCTCGTTTGAGGAAGAAGATCCTGGTATACAGTAAAACCTCGTTACAAGACACACTCAAGGGAACCAAAAAACATGTCTCTCGTAACCAAGGTCTCTTGTATGCAATGTTGCTTACATGTCGAACATGGGAAAACCAACCAAACGGTTTTCATTCAAATGACTCTTATAACCAAGTGTCTCTTGTAACAGTGTCTCTTGTAACGAGGTTCTACTGTAACAGGCTTCTGGACTTAAGCTATACTGTCTCACACAGCCCTGCTCCCCCCGAGCTTATCCCACCACGCCAGCGTGACGGTGCGTAGATCAAGACTGTCGACAACTAGGCAGCAGCGTGCGGACCTTGTCTTAGAGAGCCGAGACCAGAAGCGCTCCCGGCAGCGGTGACCATGCAAGGCTACAAGAAACGCTTTTCGCCGGCTGAACCAGGCAGCCATGTATCTTCTCACGCTTCAGACGCGAGGCGTCAAACGCCGCGTGCTATTACAGCGCCTCCTGGGCAGACACGCCCAAACTACTTTCTCGCCTCCCTTTTAATTGCCGGCGAAGAGGCCCTCGGTGAAAACCAGACTGATGCATCCGTACACACGCAGGCGCGCGCGTGTTAACGAAGGAAGGCGCGCTGGGTCGCGGCAGTGGGCGGAGCGGAAGTACATCGTTTCTCACCGGGTTTCCTGCAGGTATAACCAAGTCTCCGGAACAGGGAAACGACTTTGTTATAAGCGGTACCTCGCTAAAGGGTAATTCACTTGCTGTACCTTCAAAAGAACTTCGATTGAAACGAGATTTCGAATAAACCAATTTCGTCATAACGAGGGTTTGGTGTAGATGACTAGATCGCCGTGTACGCTACGCTATCGCCGATTATGGACCGTTGCTGTCGAAATGCTAAAAGAGTAAGGTCACTCCACTTAAACTGTCACGTCCTAGGCCCAACTCGTGAAAATCCCGCTCACGGTAGCTGCGAAGGTGGCTTCACGCGGCTTCAGCGAGTGCCAAGTTATGCGGAGGGCGTACCAGGGCGTGGCGGTTGCAGGGTGCCCTTTTCGAGCCGAAGGCACCAGAAGGCGACGGGTGCGTCTCCTCTGCCCGGAAAGGGGACAGCAGCTGTCGGGATATATATACGTATATAGGCTGGAATTCGCTTTGGACTCGCCGCGAGGGGGTGCTTCTGTCCACTCAACCTCCGCTCGCAGCAGTTCCCTTTTGACGTTCTTTGCATGCAACGCGCGATGCGAAAAATTGCCTGCGACAGCGCATCCGTTTCATTTTTTGTCGCTGTCGTCGTTCTTTTCTGCGCTGTATTTGGCAGCCTGACGGGAGTGTACGTTCTAGCCTCATTAATTGCGGTAGGCGCTTTATCGAGCAGGCCGCTCGAGCAGCGCTGGGGAGAAAGGGGGTGCGACGATTAAAGGCCTTGTCGATCCTTGGCTTAGCAGGATCATAGGCCCCCTTTTGTGTCGTTATGTACTGGAAGCGGCGTTCTATTAGAGAGCAAATATTTGACCTTCGGGTCGCGGCCTGTAATCTGGCGTGCCGGCACTGCGTTCGCGCGGCGTTTCTTTGTTTCGATTGGTGATCTCATGTAAGGTGCAACGCGCAGTACCGGCCCGATTGCGTTTGACGACTTTTGTCTTTCTTGGGCTAACAAAAAGCAAAAAATGTCTGTCTGTCTGTCTGTCTGTCTGTCTGTCTGTTTTAAACCGCCCAGTCAAAAACAGGGAAGGAATCCTTTGAACGGGAAGTATATGAAGGAAAGACCTTAAACTACTAAAAACTGCCGCCATGAGTCGCACATGTGCGCACTATTTAGCGCGAAAAAAACTTCAGTCGGACAGGTGAGAGACCGTTCCCTCGTGGGTACAGGTCAGCCATTTCCTGTGAGGAAGCAGCGCCGTCTACTTACACTTTTCGATTCTGTAAAGATAGTGCTCAAAGGGACACTGATGTGTTTGTAAACATTGTGTATACCACTAAAGTAAATCGTAGTATGGAGTCACTAGGCCATATTGCTGCCGCTCTCGGTGCGTTTACGCAACTTTATCCTTCATGCTGACTTCCTCGACGTTTCGTATGACGCTCACTCGAGAAGGCTTGACTGCGCTATACTGCGCGGCTCGCCGACAGTCCGACAGAGTCAATCGGCCGGCCGTTGGCGGGTTGTTGCAATTTGTTCGCTCAGTTGAAATTAAGCCACGATACGATTTGCGCTTGGATGAATCTGCCGGCCTTTCGTTCAGTAGTTCCTCGACTGTATCAAGCTTAGTCAAGAATATGAAGTCGAAGTATCTCCGTGCAAGCGCACATGCGACGCTTCCATGACTATCACGCTAGTGGAAAACCTAAGGCGGGAGAGGAGCCGGCGAAGTTAATAGAGGTACTAAGGAATTCAAATCAACCGAAAATTTCATTGTAACGCGGAATACCAAGGTGCAGGAAGCACTGGTGGCGCTAGCACAGCGGTCAGCATCAGGACCGCACATTTGCGATCGCTTTTCTGCCTAAGGAATGCAGTCGCTAGAGCTGAGGTCATTGTGGAAACTCGGGGGACGCTTACTGCCCAAGCGTTATTCAAGAAATAGTTGTCCAAGTTGCTGGAGATGCTGAAACTAAAGAAAAGTAAAGAGGCTATACGATATGTATTTTATGCTTCCGTACTCGCCAGCGCTGTGGCTATGGCCGCGAGGTCTGAAGCACTGGGTGTATTGTTTCGCAATTAGCACGTTCGAATCTTGATAGGATTTGTTCCTTTGCTTTTGGAGTATTTTGTGTAGTTAGGTGATGCTTTGTATACTGAATTCACCATTTTGTTCTGCAACCTTCATTTCTCCACGAGGGAGTTGGCAGAATGCGTGCAGACTGACACTGACGCGCTGGCGAGTTCTCGTTGGCGTGACGATGTCATAAGCACCGACTGCTCGCGGCCACAGTGCCGAATCAGCCAACTGTCGGCCTGGTGCAAACACCCTTTTTACGGCACAGGGACGAGCCGAAAAAACTCCAAGGGGAGGGAGGGGGGGGGGGGGGGGGGGTAAATCGCCTCGCACTTGAGCGTCTCTGTTGACGCGGAGGCCGTTCAGCCACTGCTTACGCCTGGGTTAGTGAACATTACGATTCTAAGCGGTACTGGCAGTCTTATCTGACGCATTCTTATCTGAGGCAACATGGCAAAAGCACGGTATGGCGATTCCTTAGATATCGAGATTGCCCAGCCAACGATAACGTAGGACTCCAAGCATGTTGTTGCGCAGTCCGAAACCGAAGCAGGTTTGAATTCCAACCGTTGTCCAATCATATCGGAACTCGAATACGCCTCACTGCTGTTATATTTGGCGGCTACCGCAAATTTCTCGTGGTATCTTTTCTTCATTCAGGCTTTACAAATTAAATGCTGCTTTATCGACCAGATAAAAGAGGATAAGTGTGCTTATTTGAGCCAGTCTATGCTGTGCAAACAAGAACAGAAGTTTGACAAATTCACTTCAGTGGCCCTTTAAAGGGCTTCGTGTTCCGCCTTAGTAGCCTAAGGGTACCCTCGTGGGTTTTGATACGAGCGCCCCGAGTTTGAGCAACACCAATGTCAGTATTTTTTCAGGACCTGTGGATATTTTTATTATGAAGCGTTCTCTTAACTGAACTCTGCGCATTCTTTTTGGAAGTAAAGGTGCTTTGGTATGTCTTAGGTCGCTTTGGAAGTGGGGCACGGCTATCGACCCGTTTGATGACGATGATGATGATTATGAGGATAATGATAACGATGAGATACTTAATTTTGGTACTGAAACAGGACAAAAAGTCTGGCCTGACAAAGCCATGTATGGCGAGAGTGTCAGATCCTGACAGTCGTAGAAGCCAAATACACTAAGAAAATACATAGCAGAACAAATTGATTTGCTTAAGCAAATAAGAGAGCAACAAATTCGGGTAATCGAAGTGTACATACAGATACACATGGCAGTGAGCTATGAACTGTCGGACTCTTTCGCCTGACTGTATGTGCGCTTTTCGTGTATGTCTGTGCGTTTGAGCAGACATACGTAGGTGAGAGTTCTTTTCATAGATTTTCATCTCACCTTCAAACCCATTTGTTGTAGCAATACCCGGCGGCAAGCCTGGAAGACCTCGCATGCCCATTAAAGATGTTTTTCTCTCGCACACACAGTGGGGGAGGCTGTGAGTACATTTAATATTTATTTTTCAAAAACTTCTTTTGTTTGTATCTTGAATTCATGCTAGAAATATCACCATGGTTTATATAGTCATAAGCGTTCGAAAACTCGTGAAATACTGGCGCTTGTCATACATCTCCCCGTTGTTTAGCGCAAAGAAAACTTCAGGTACATTTGAGGCAAAATCTGCGTAATTAACCGGCAGCGCCCGCGTTCCTTTAGTTAAGGATTCCCGTTGGGTTGGTTTTTACTATATTAAACGCAAAATGTGGCAGTGCAACGCCGGAACGTGCGGGGAGAAAAGCACAAAGAGAACAGAACTGCCGCTGGCGCAGTTTCAGGCAGGGGGTGCGCGAGCACTGCGAAAGCGGGAAATCTGAATTGCCTGGGATGGTAGCAGTAAGCGGATAACGGCGGTACAGCCCGTTATGGCGAATCACTGCTCTGCACTTCCGACAGCTTTCACATTGAGTGGAACGGCTTTAATTTTTTGTATAGAGACGAGCTTTGGAACGAAGTTAGGAGACGCGCGGATAATGTTTTTTCTCCTCTTCGTGCAGTATATATAAAAATGCTGATGAGGGTGACGGTGGTGGTGCTGATCCTGATGCGGGTATGTCGCTGCCCTTTTGCTCGTTATATCACGACGCACTTCTCAAGACTCGCCCCGGAAGAACAGTCCCGTCTGGTCCATGTGGCCGAGGCCGCCTCCAGGGAAGGACTCCTGGCTGCCGACTGAGGGGACAGAGGGCAAGACTTCCTTTTCCTCATTCCCATCAAAGGGTGAAGAAATGGCCTCACTCAAGACACGCTGGTTTCGGTCCTGGAGGCCGCCTCCTTCATGTATGTGGGCACCCGATGCGCCCTCCACAAGGGATTATTTCACGGAGATACTTGGTCAGGTCTTCATTAGTACTGACAGAAGAAGAGAATTGAAGGGGCCCTCCTCCAACACGTCGATGCAGCCCTTGGGGGTGACCGGTAGCAGGAGCCCTAACCCAAGCGATGCAGAAGCTTTTATCACTGGGCAAATAAGGACGTTCTCTCTCTCTCTCTCTCTCTCTCTCTCTCTCTCTCTCTCTCTCTCTCTCTCTCTCTCTCTCTCTCTCTCTCTCTCTCTCTCTCTTCCCATGCGTTAATAACAGGGTGCCTGGTGGCCTCGAGCAGGTGTAGCCGGCATTCTTGTTTCTGCTGCAACCAGCCCCAACGCCATCGCGTTGCTACCCCACTTTCAGGTTATTGCAAACTTTGGCATTTCGACCTCTCCACCCCCCCCCCTTTGTGTTGTTGTTGTTGTTGTTGATCCTGATAATTAATGGCGCATACCCAATCAGGGGATCGGCCAAACAACAGAGGATTGTAAAAATGAATGGTACTCTTATCAATTCACGACACGCCTAGGAAGGATAATTTAGATCAGTTGGTTTTGAGAAGAAAAAAAAAACTGGAAAATTAAAGCGAGGATGACCAATCGCAATCATAAAGAGAATCGTTTAGAATTTTCAATGTAGCGCAGGAGAGCAGAGCATACATCCCGGCGGCAAAACCCCGTTTCGGATGCCCCGAACGATAGTATAGCCGGCCCTGTTAGTGATATCCCCAAACTGCAAAGCGGCACCTCCAGGGACTGACGTCTCAGTCGGGAAAAACGTCGGCATGTCAACAGGTAGTGTTCGACAGACTCGTCTTCGTTGCAATAGCTGCACAGAGCTGTTGGCGCCAGACGAGACCTGTGCAAGTACCTATTTAACTGGGGTACTCGACAACGTAAGGCTGTGATAACCACCTCTAAGTTGCGTGAAGGGCACCATTTAGGTTTCCATGAGAATTTAAGATGATTAAATTCACTTAATGACAGTAAAACCGATTCTTGCTGTTCTCGGAGTTTCAGCATCCTACGGTACCTAGCTGCTGTTATTAATGGTGTCGGCTCTACGACGTCTACTACAGGACCTGAAAGTGCTATCCTTGCTAGAGAGTCGGCTGTCTCGTTGAATGTGATCCCCGCATGACCAGGAACCCAAAGAAGGTTAATTTCAGTGAAGTGAGGTGGCAGGAGTGACCGAAACGTCCGCAGAAGAGGAGTGTCTTTAGGGGAAGAAAGGGCTAAGCATACAGAAAAAGAATCAGAAATTATGATTGGAGATGTAATTGATACATCCAGCTTTCGTAGCGCCAGGACAATTGCCAGGAATTCCGCGAAGAATATCGGGATAATATCAACCAGACGAACCGAAAAGGACCAGTTAAGGGAAAGGGAAAATATTCCTATACCGGATTTTTCTTCTCGTTGAGAGGCATCTGTATAAATTATAGCACCTGGCTGCATGGAGGTCAAATAACCTTCGAGAAGACGATTCAGCAGTCGGGCTGGTAAAAGTTTAGCATTTTTGGGGAAAATGTTCTGGAAATTGATGGAAAGAGGAGAACTCCTGTCTCTATATGGAATAACCTGATTTATGTTTATGCGTCCACATCTTCCTCTTTCCCCAACAGATATAATTCCTAGAGAACCGTTATCATCGTCGTCAAGTACACTTCGTTCTTCTTTTCCGGCACAAGCACACGCGCCAACCAACCACACGCGCATTCTCATTCGATCTGACAGCGGCGAGCGAGTATACCGTCCCCCGAAGACCATGAAGAAAGGCCGGACCAGTGACGCGTCGTTGCCCACGGCCTCCTCGTACGTGTCAGCGCAAGCGACGTTCAGCACGCCACGCAGGAAGCCTGGCCAGGCCTCCAGCAAGGAGGAAATGCTAGCGGCCATCGCGGAATTCAACGCACTCGTCGTAGCCGGTGAGTGACCGCAAGGCCTCTTCAATTATCAGTCCCGAACAGTCCCCGGACTGCTCGGAACCCGATCTGGCGCTCGATTTTCCCATGTATTCTTATGGGACTTTCGCTCTGAAAGCAGCTCTCGAACCGTTCTCGGACCCTCCAGGAGCGGTAAATCGACGAGGCCCACTGAACGCTTATACGATATGTGCTTGTCAGCTTGCCGCGCATTCTAGAGATGAAAAAAGATGGTGTCCTGCTGGAAAACGAACGGGATTATAATTGGGCTATAAACGGGGGAACAGCCGCTCCTCAAACCAAGAGACATCCTCCTTTTCCTATCAAAACCCCATGTACAGTTCTTGAGTCGTTGCGGAGGCATATCATCAAGAACGCGCTTAGTGCAGATGTGTGCGCTAAGGAAATTTTTTATTGACCGATTAATCAATAGCCTTTAATCTAATAAATAATCGATGTTATGCTGTAATCCCGTTGGTAAACAGTAAATTCGTCTGACGGGAGGCAATTATCCCCAAAGAAAACAAGAACAAGGGAATGCTGTGTAATGTCCATTTAGGGTTTCTGATATGATAGGGCGAATCCTAGATGTGTAAATACAGAGAAGAATCCTGGTTAGGTTCTTAAAATGGTACTGCAGTAGTATAAAAGGATGCGTGCATGCACTCCGTACAGGTATACGTTAACCAACGAAGCTGTAACGTGCGGTCGGCGTTTCCCCGTTCCCTAGTCTCTCTCTCTCTCTCTCTCTCTCTCTCTCTCTCTCTCTCTCTCTCTCTCTCTCTCTCTCTCTCTCTCTCTGCTGCTCCTCCCGGACCGCAACCGTCCTACGTTGTCGCTCGGGCTGTGGCATAGAGTTTCTTAGAGTTTCTTAGAGAGGAATCTGGCGCTAGTGTCTATGCGACTCACGTCAAGGCCGTCTATGTCGTCATGGGCCGCCATTACATCATGCGCTTGCCTTAGTTTCATCCTTTGCTTGGATTGAAACTTTTTAGTTACCGCAAATTTACACAAATTGCCACAAAAACGCGAAGAATAGTGTACAATTACGTAAGTGGAAAATAATACAGGCTGTTTTAAAACTAAGGAAAAAAGAAGTAAAGCGTATTTTTGCCGGAACGGTTGTGCCTGCTATTCTGCATGCCAAGTTGGCAGTTCCGAACAGTGTTAATATTTGGGGGGGAAGTTCATTCGAGAGTCCTATTTTATTGATTTTACCATTATTTAAAATACGTTGTTTGAAGAGTTTGGAAAGTTTTTTTAAGCGTGCCTTTAAAAACGTCGCCTTCGTGGTGAACCGGTGCACCGACCGTCAGTTTATCAAGAAAAAAGAAAACGTGGCGTTAAACATTCGTGAACGATGACAAGATAGGACAGATACAGGCTCCCGTATCTGTCGTATCGTGTCTTCCCCGAAGTACGTTTTGTTTCTTTTTTTCGTCAGCTATTTCGAAGCGGCATATTACCCGCTCATCCATATGGGCATACGTCCTTCGACTGTGGCATGACCAACGTCAGGTGCGATCACGCACTGCCTGCTGTTTCACCGAACACGGCTACCATAGAACAGGGAGGATTTCGGCTTCCTCGTAGCTCGTAGACGTGTTAATGCATAGTGAAGAAAGCAAATCCCAAAAACCCCTTAAGAATCCGTCATGCCAAGCCCAAGCAAAAAGTGGGGGTCTTCCCATAAACTTCCATGACGACATGGATTACCAGGCGCAGTTTCCTCTATACTTACTAACAAATGGGCTGTGCTTGACGCAGTAGCTCACTGCGCACGCGCTCTCCCACGAGAGGCACTCGTGCGCCGTTCCCACCAACCAGTGTCGGTAGTTGCGGGAGCGTAGCTGCGTCATCTACAAACCCATCCAATCTCTCTCTTCTTGATGTCCAACCCGATTTTCTCGCGCATGCGCATGAGGTACCGTCGAAGCAGTTTTTACGTGCACTGGACCACCATATTTTCGTGTTGCCTAGCTAAACAAAGCGTGGCTTTAGAAAGGAAAATAACGCACGCACGTTCCGGAAGGAAAGTTGCGTGCGATGCTTTTCAAGAGGCCTCCCCTGGAGCCATTCCACGCAGCTGGGATATTTTTCGAAAAGACGTCCCCAGCTGCAAGCGCTGCACGCTGTATGAAAACATCTGTTAAGTGCTGTGCAATGCACACGATAGGTTCTTTCCCGAGAAAGTATGCCTCCATCGTTCTCACTTTAGGGTGGAAAACATCGCTGACACTGGCGTCATCCACAGAATCGGTGTGCTCTTTTCCTGAAATCGAACATTTTTTTACCTTCAATGCGTCCAACTTTCTGATGTATTCTACCCGCAATCCTGAAACTTGGAAAGTAAAAAAATGCCGCACAAATTACGGAGAACAAATGTTGACACAGATTGCCGTCTTTACTCAATAATTATGAAGACATTTCTACCATTTCTTTTAACTATCTACGCAGCATCTTTACACTTAAGTAATGATGTTATAAGTATATCTTCTTCTTTCTCGCTATTGTATTCGTAAGCTTGCTACTTTTCCAAACCCTGCTGAGTATGTATTTTGAGTGCTGTTTATAGTCAATGTATATATTGTATATACGTTGCGTTTTCTGCGTTTTTTTGTGTTGATTTTGTTAATATTGGCCAATGCCGCTTTCCGCCTGTCTGCACCGGGGGGCTGGGGCTAGACAAGCTGTTTTTACGGCTTTTTTTCCCGGCTCCCTTTGCGCGAAAGTGATTTGTTTGTTGTTTTTTCGCCCAAGAATAAACAAATCAAATCAAATAAAAAATAAGAAAACTAACAATTGATTGAGTTACACAGAATTTAAGTACAACAGTGACCTTCGTAAAAACGTACATTCTTTTGAAAATAGAGTGGGAAGACTTATCTATGATCCAAGTGTGTTGTTTCTGAAATATCGGACACCTCTTTTGCCATTGTTTGCAGTTAATGATTTCTTACAAAGGCGGATGCACGGGATGTCGAAAAATCACCGCCAAGTAGCAAGGTATCTTTTTGGTTGGTTGATCATCACTTTTAATACTGTGCAAACCACCGACCTCTCGCCTCTTTCTCTCCCCACTACTCTCAGCATCTAATACTGCCTTCCCAGCAAAAAGCTTCCCGGTCTCTTGCTTGAATCGCTCCCCGCAGAGCAAGCCCAAATGAATGCCAGCGCAAGAGCCTCTCGACCCTTCCAAGCAGCGGAGGTCGAGGGCAGGGCGCAGTCTCCTGTTCCACCTATTCCGGTTGGGCAGCCTGGACAACCCGAGCAGCGGCGACCATCTCCGCCTTCTCCACGACATGTCCAGCTCGCACAGCCTACATGGCCACACGAACATGCTCCCCTTACGCTCTATCCACGACCTGTTGTGATACCTCTGCCTACACATAACGACCAGCCGGCACCGTCTTCGCCGTATCCTGGGCCTGTGCCGGTAGCACAGCCCACGCAGCCCTACCATACCGCGCCGTCGCCGCCGTATGCACCGCCTGTTCCGGTCATACTGTCCACTCAGGCCGACCGTCCTGCACCGTATCCGCCGAATCCGCAACGGGAACCGGCATCCCCGCCTTCGCCGCTGCCACTTCCGGTTGGGCTTTCGCCTTCCAAAACCACGTTCACGGACGACGAGCAGCCCTCCGAGTACTGGACCGCCCAAACGAAGGCGCGTTCCTCGCTTCTGCCGAGCGAAAGAGTGGCGGCTGTTGCTCCACAGTCAGGCAAGTACGGTAGCACAATTACTTTGCTTCGCCGCTGATATGCTATTGAGAGTGCAATGACCCTAAGAGGAGGATGCTAACCTTCCGTAAAAGAAAGTCCGCTATCGTCAGCATCGCCGACAAGACGACCCTAGCTGTGAAACTCCCCAGAAAGCTGACATCGTTTGCTCCTGTGAAAATGCCCAGAAAGCTGACATCGTTTGCTCCTGAGGCGCCACTAGCAGACATAAATTTTGCTACTAAACGGGAGAAATGACTTGATTCGCTGGGTGGCCTCGTTACCCTGAATTCAACAGTCATTCCGTACTTTATATATAATGGACAAGTCGCGCGTTACAGGGATCTTAGGAAAAACAAGGATCGACATTTTTTAAAGGCGATAGCTGTTCTTGGGCTAATTAAAACTGAACATTTGTCTGTCGGTTCGTCTGTCTGCTTGCTGTACCTAGATTCAGCATTCTTAAACCAGAAGTTTATATTAGAAAAACGTTTACACACCACTAAATATGGTACCCCATTTCATACTTCACAGCATTGTTGAGCAAAAAAAGATTAGCCCATCTTCACTGATTTGACGTCGCGAACTCTGATGTTAACAGCGAAGCGGCCTGGCGTTCCGTCATTATCGCAAGACTAAGCTTCATAAAACGTCTCACAGCCAGCAGATCGATTCCTGCTAGCGCCAGTTCAATTTTGCCGTGTTCCACTGCTCGCGACATCTACTGGACCTTTTTGTTATTTCGAACTTGGAACACTGCCACGAGAGGGCGCCGCGAGCGCTTTTTGTGCCGTACGTTAAAAACGGACAGGTTATGGTGTAGACAGGTGGTGGAACAGCGAAATTCATGAATAATGTATGCGACAACATATTGTTGATGGCGGATACCGGTTAGGTATTCAGGGCCTGATGGATGTATGCGCAGAGAGAGAAGAAACTTTATTTAAGAGGCGTTCATTGCGACCTCCACACTGTACGGAGGTGGTTCCCTGTTCACGGGAATCCATATGCTGCTCTCGCCGCCTGGCCCCTGGTGACCAGCCGTAGCTGATCCTCCGGGGCGGGGCTGGTCAGCAAGATCCTCCATCTCTCGTTAAAGGGTAGGGTGGGGTTGGTGGGGCGAAACTCAGGTAAGGGGGGCGGGTGCTTCGGGCTAAACCTACACTCTCCTAGCATGTGCTGGAGAGTGCCTAGTTTTTTACAGATTGGGCAAGCTTTTTCGAATTGGTTTGTGAACATGCGGTTGAATAGACGGGGGTGCGGAAATGACTTTCTGGATTTGCCGGTATATAGTCTGATGTTCCTTCGTGAGTGATGCGTGTGGTGCTGGGAGCGTCCTCCTGTCGTGCCTGTAATAAGTGGTTATTTCCCTGTAGGTAAGCAATGGTGAGGAAGCGACGCGCCCTGGGCTATCCTATAGCGGAGAAAAATCAAGCATCATGGTCTTCAACGACGACACGGGGCACAAATCGGTATCAGTTTAACAAATAAAAACGCCACGGGTAAAGGAGTATAAATATTTAGGAGTGTGGCTTAACGACGGTGCAGATTACACGCATGTGCATGAGGCCCACCTTAAAACAAAAGGAAGGCGGAACGCGGCTATAATGAAACATAGAGCACTGTGGGGCTACCACAAATACGAGGTGGTAAGGGGAGTCTGGAAGGGGGTCACGGTACCAGGATTGACTTTCGGAAATTCCGTCATATGCATAAAGTCGGAGACCCAAGCGGGCTTGGGGGTAAATCGGAGGGCGGTAGGCAGGCTAGCCCTCGAGGCTCATCGCAAAACTACGAATGAAACGGTACAGGGGGATATGGGCTGGTCGCCCTTTGAGGCAAGGGAGGCGCAGAGCAAGATAAAATTTGAGGAGAGACTTCGTGACATGGAGGAGGAAAAATGAGCCGCGAGAGTGTTTAGGTAACTGTATATAAGAGGAGCATGGACGCGCGGTGGAGACGGAGGACCAGACAGCAGACCAAGCGGTACGGAAATTCAGTAGGGGAAGGTGGGGTATACACAACAGTTAAAAAGCAGGTAAAAGCAGCAGAGACAACGAATTGGGTACAGAGAATGTAAGGGAAAAAACCCTGGGGACTTACAGAACAGAGAAACTAGCAATCAGGAAGGAAGTTTTCTATGGCAATACACGAGGCAGTGCATTGCTCTTTGAGGATACTCTCAAACGTAAAAAACTTTAGTGTGGACACCAGCATACACAAGTTTCGTCCTGTTGCCCGTAGTTAGCCGTGTATTCCCGCGTTCTGAGACGCTCATCGGGGACTCATTGGGAATGAGAAAGCACATGCGACCGCCCGAGGTCTTACAGTCCGGGCGACCGCCGCCAACGCCGCCGCTGCTGATGTCCAGTCGTTGACCTCAGACTTGCATGCCGAACCTCCTTCCCAAATGACGGCGAACGAAGGGCGGAGTGACTACAGTGAAATCACGCAATATTATAGACTGGAGAGGAAGATACTACCTCCTGCGGATCCGCAGCTAAGTAGAAAAGAGGAGATCTACTGGAGACGTTTGCACACGGGAGTTTTCCAGAACCCAGTCCTATATAGTAAGTGGCATCCCAAAGTCGTCGATCCAAGATGTAAGAAATGTAAGGGTCGAGCGGACCTCATCCACATGGTGTGTACTTGACCTTCGTACAAGAAACCGTACCGAAACGCAGCATCCTGGGAGGCACTACTCCTCAGCCGAACCTCCGAAACCCAGCGCAAGATCATCGGTCTCGCCCTAGAAGCCGCCAAGTCCCAAGGGATACCGGCCGACTGATGGGGGGAGGGAGCACCTAACGCTCCCTTTTTGACTGGTGTGTAATGAAGTTTTCACTGACTGACTGACTGACTGACTGACTGACTGACTGTGTATGCTGCGGCAGGGATCGGAAAGCCGTAGAGCATAATGTCAGACTGCACAGAGATACGACCGCGGCGGGAGGATAGGGAAGCGACGTTGTCGAAGGCTTTGGGATTTGGTGTGAGGGGGAGCCTCAACTTCGGGGCCATAGAGGTGACGAAGAGGCGGCTGGAGTGGTGGTGGAAGAGAAGTAGGGAAGAGAGTGGGACGTAGGAAGAGTAATATACCGGATTAGAGTTTAGAACAGAAAAAAAAACATGTGTAAAATGGCGGGAAGGGGGGGAAGCGATGGGAGTATAAAACCGGCGGGGGAGGGGGGTCCAACCCATTAGGTTAGCAAAAGATAGGGCAAATAAGTAGAATAACACAGGCAAGTCGGTTGGTGGTAACCAGCGTCCCGATACAAAGGAAGGGCCTCTAATCATCATCATCATCTTTTATTGAGGTCTAAACATATTTTCACAGCGTATTCTTTATTTTCTTTTGCAAAAATCAAGCATCCATGAATTTTTAATTGACTGAAGAATGTAATTATTCTTATGCACTGGTGCCGTGCCTGAAATATGCATAGTGTTTTCTTGTCCACAACAACGTTGACAAGTATAAACAGTGCCACCCAGAATCACCAGTTTAGAAATGCTTTGCTTACACAAAAGCCTCTTTCAAGAAGTCCCCTAGCTTGCTGCACGCGAGCTTGGCGGAACTCGCTCCCTCGCTAGGCTATACCTCTCCACGTTGCTGCTCCCGCGTCACCAAGCCTCGTCCCATGCAAGCATCTCCAAGAACAGCTCCGCTGTTAACATATAACATCAGGCTTATTTGAGGCAAGACATCAATACGTACATAACTGGTACTTCGCAGTGTTCTTTTATTTGCGATAGCGAATAAGAACTACGTGTTGTGAACAATAGTTTCACCCAAAAATACAAGAATTCAGGGAACCTTGCACTCACGCGCAAGGCTTCAATGGCGACGATATTGTAGGTGAGCGTTGCCAGTTACGTTCCAGTATCATTGCTTATTTGCATAGTTGCGGTGCTAGTAAACGTCGTCATATGCATCGAAGAGGTCGTCGTCGTCATCGCGGCGGGTGGTGGATGCGGCATCATCCACACCATTGTAGACTTCCACCAGCTCTTCGTCATCGACTTGAGGCAGCGGTGGCGGGATCTGCAAGCCGTCTCAGGAGCGATTGGCCCACTCGTAGCCATGTCTCAAATAGTCCATAATTGCTTCTGGACAATACGGCGGCCGCGGTGACCTCTCCCAAACAGGGTGTCGTTTGGACGCTGCCACGCGTGAGGGCTCTTCTACGGGACCGAGCGCACGCGCACGACGACACGAGGACGGACGAACGAGGGGCGTACGTTATGACGCGCGTCTTTTTCGTTCCGGGTAAGTGTTGCTGGCATTACGGCGAACCCAGAGTTTTTCTCTTTTTTTTTTTTTGCTAAGGCCATTACGCGTGCCGGGGACGCTCGGCGGTCGCTGCGAGGCACGCCCTCACGAGCATTCGGCATTTTCTTGGTATTTTTTTCTGTAACACGGAACTTACGGCCAGTAACAACACCTCCGCTATTAAAAGTACTCGCGCTGAGCCTATAAACCCCGTGGCGATATTTCAAGTCCAACAGAACCGGAATATTGTAATAGATGGCGCGCGAGCAGTGGAACGGGAGAAAATTGAATTGCCTTGAGCAAACTTGTACTGTGTTTATTATGAGAGGAGAAAGATGGGAGGCTGAGGGTGTGAGAAGTGGGCGGGGGAGATAAGAGAAGCATTTGCGTGTCAGCGGCGGCAGTAGACTCTTGGCTTTCGAAGACATTTCCAGCGAATTGTGCAGATGCGCAACCAAATAATTCTTTGTAACGAATTTTTTTTATTGTCGCAGGTACACAGTCTCCCAGATCTACGCGGGAAGCCGAGAGATGGTTGTATTTTTGGAGGAATCCTATCAGGTCCCGGATAAGCACACCGCCGCAAAGGTAAGCGCATATTTGTTATGCTGCCATTACTTTGTGCCTACTGCTGTATTTACCGACAGTACATATAAACCATTGCTGTATTAATAGTACCAAGATGACTCCAGCGTTTGAAAAAAAGTGTCTTCAGGTAGCCACACACTATCTGACACCTGAAGTCTGCCGTGCTGCACTTTTGGGTCGTTTTGCGTGCTCTACGTGCTATGTTTGGTGTTTGTACTTGGTGCGCACAATAAATACCCCATATAACCACACCCGTGGCCGTGAGCCTATAGCGGCAAAATGCCTTGGCCGCGGGGACGTTACCGTTAGCTCTGTCACGCAGCACCTCTTTGTACCTTTCGGAGAGATATTGGTGCATCCATTACCGATAGCATAATAGACGTCTTGCTGTGGCTTGTGTGTCTTCGGTAGACGAGTCGTGTGGTATCTGTCTGCCATTAAGACGCGTGAACAAGTACATATTCCGCATGAGGCCAGCGGAAATGATTATGTAAGGCGAGCTATGGCATAAGGTTACAACGTAGCCTGGGTGGCCAATCACACTTCAAAAGGCGCTAAAACTCGGCGAAATGGAAAGAAAAATGGAAACGACACCGCGCGGGTACATGGGAACATGCAGCTCCTTGCAAAAATATGCATAGTCATGGCCATGCCATGTATTTCATGTCCTTCGGGTGCGAGACAGTTTTAGATAGAATTGGGCACCAACGATGTCAAGACACGCTCCTGACAGGCATTCACCGTTTTTTTCTTGCCGACGCAGCGCCTCATCGGAAGGTGCGTGGTTGTTCCCTGGAGGGGTCTCGGGCAGATGATTTCTCGTCTTTCGGAATAGGGGTGTAAATTTTCACTGCACCTAAAAAGAGTGGCGGCGCTTCATGGAGTGGCGGGACCTTACGTAGTAATCGACCAGATTTAGGAGGTCGAAGCTATGTCGGCGAGACAGGAAATTTCCAGCTAAGGCTCAAGCAGCACATGTACGACGTGGAAAAGAAAAACGTATCTAACGCTCTGGCCGAGCACATAGAAGCGACTCGCCACGAAATAGACTGGGCCAATGCGAAAATAATGGAAAAAAGGATTCGGCCTCACGGCTTTATCTTGAATCCCTGACAATCCAGACCACGGAGCGCACACTTAATCGCAATGACGGCAACTTCCTACACGTGTACGCACGTTGCCTACGTCACATCTTGAATCCAACATAACCAGATCACATTCGCCCCCTCAGATCAGTGTGAACAAGGCTCCCGTAGGGGAGCCGAAACATCTTTTTTCGTTTTGTACTCGTGGTCGGTGTTAGTTCTTAATTTGTGTCATGCGTTTCCCCGACCAGACGGGCTTCCGTCCGACACTTGATTTCATTTCAGATTGGGGAGAAATCCCCAAGGTGGAGTAAGTTTCTGCAAAGAAAAATTTTACATCCACCTCCATGCAGCCGAACAGAGGAAAGCTGTACAGCTTTCTCAGAAACTTCGCAGTGAGGCGGTGGTCTCGGGTTGGAACCCTGGACCAGGACGAATTTTGTAGCGTGAGCTACACTGGCCGAGGTTGAGCAGTTCCGCGTGGCTCCTGGAGAGCCGTGCTGCGCAAGCGCGCCACGTGGCGGCCCGGTTGTCAGGTTCGATGGACAATAATAATAAATACAAGTATAACCTATGAACGAGACTACGTTTATGTTGTATCCAAAACCCAAATAAATACACACACTATGGGCAAAGGAGCTAAAGAGCACTGGGGAACCGAAGTATAGACGGACACTGCGATAACGCGGTATAGAAAACACTAACAAGTTCTACAACCGATAAACAGTCAAAGTCCGGGAAAGAACGGCGGAGACACAGGGGTTCACTGCGGGAACGGGGTTGTCCTACCTCACGTCCCGGAGGCGCAGTCGTAGTGTTACGGTGTTTGAAGGTCTAGATGATGTCGGGGCCGTCGTGGTCGAGCGCGCTCCCAGCTCCCGTTGCAGAGAGGCCAACGCAGCTGTCTTGGGCGTCACTGTCTATCACCGACGCACGGCGAGCTGACTTCCTTGTAGAGGAGATGTCTTGGATTTTGTGCTGGTGGAGGACTTCTTGGGGCACGGCACGGGTCCGGTCGCCCGACTGCCGCGCAGCCCGGTCACGCTCCACACTTCAGTCTCTCTTCTCCCTCGTCTTCCTCTCGGGATCGCCTCTGCCCGCCGGTCGCTGTCGCTGGCCGCTCCCGATTGGCTGGTGGCCGCCGCGAGCTCGTGCCATGGTCGCGAGCACTCGGCGCCGTAGCTGGTGTCAATCAACTTGGCGGAGCATCTTGCGCGTGTCGTCTGCTTCGTAGTTTCTTTTCGTCGTCTTCTTTAACCGGCGTGTGTTTTTGTCCTTGCGAATTCTTCGCATGACACCGGTCCACTTGATGATCCCGCGAGGGGTGGGTGGGTGTGGAACCGATGGCTCGTACGTCGCAGCAACACTGGCGTGCACCTGTGGAACCAGCTTAGCTCTGGGGCGATTGGTGACGCTGCGCCGGAGCCGCTTGATAAATATACATGTGTCACATAATGCGTATAGCGTGTGTGTGTCATTGAAGGAGCAGTAAGCATGATAATCAAGCTAATCCTAGAACACCAGGAAAGCTAAGAATAACCAGCCGAACCTTACCTCTTTGTATACTTATGTCCTGGCATAGCCGAGCTAAACCACTGCTAATTTTTTCTTCAACGGCGAAGTTTCTGACAAGGCTGTACAGCTTTCCTTGGTAGCAACAGCACTCTGTCCAGTGCCGTTGCTATGTGCACACTATAGCGTGGCAGCCCTCTGGTGCGACACTCTGGTTTAGACTCCATGATTTGAATATGTGCATATTAATGCGCAGCATTCCTTGCCAAGTACCCCCCCCCCCCCCCCACCAGCCAGGACCATGTAACGACCTGCATTTCCACAAATATAGGCTCCGTGCAGTCAAGTTTGCTGAGCGGGAGTAGCGCCATCTACCGCGCCTCCGCGCAACACTGGGTAGGCCGAGCCGCACCGTCCTGGCCGGCCGCCTGCTTTAGGCACTGTGCACGCGCCCTTGCAAAGGCGTCTATCAAGTGGTTAGGTGCGCTTAAGTGGCTTAGGTTTGCGGAATACGCTGCGACGGCGACAGGATGGAGTGTTATCGACCGAGAGGCTTTAAAAAGAAACAAAGCCCAGAAGGAAAGCTACTGCCTTCGCTGCCCTGAATCGTCCGAGTTGGGAAGGCTGGTCACAGCCTCACAGGCGGCACAATTCCGTGAAATTTTTAGAAAATACAATGGCGATGACTAACAAGCAGATTACATGCTGCTGTCAAAGTAAAGTATATCGGTTTGCCAGCTGTTAATACTCGTGAGCTTATAATAAATTTCCCCTTTTAGCGAATACCGCGCGCATTGGCAGTGTTTGCACGAAGGTTGGTTTTTCTGCTTTTGTGCATGTGTCTTCCGCGGCGTTTATAATGAAAATTCATGGGGCACGTAACACTCAGCTTTCGTTTTAACGGGGCTCACAACAGGAACTTCAGAGAACAATAAAAAATAAACGGAGTTTATGATGATTCTAATATTTGGAGGCCCTGCTTACCCCGTAAAAAGGAAGAGGTAGTCTTGCAGCGAAACCCGTGTACATTGTGAATGTATTCACGGAAAAGGAGACGGAAGGCACAGAGGTTGTAGGCTTTCGCTCCTGAGGCGATAATTGACTTCGTGCACGGAGCAAGAATACGTGCTCGATCCGTGTTCTCGGGGTGGGACGAAGTGGCACGAGCGGAAACGAACTGTCAGGTGCGAGGAGCAAGACGCATTCTGGGAATGTTTGGCGATAATTCAAGCCGTAAAATTGAAAATCTTCGTCAGGTTCATTTCCCGGCCGCAGCGGCCGCTTTTCCGATAGAGGCGAAAAGCGAAAACGCCCCGCGTGTTCGAGATTCTGGCCACGTGAAAGATGCCCAGGTGGTCAAAATTAATCCCGATCCCTCCACTACGGCGCGCCTCATCGCCTGTGTGGTGTCGGCGAGTTGAAACGCACAATCAATCGAAAATATCCGCCAGTTAGTGCGCAGTTCTCTATGCTTTCCACCCGCATGATCCACACTGGAGCCCGCGTATTTAAGGTAATTATACTTGCTTTGAACTCAATGCTACTAGCACGTAGCGCAGCGTACACACCGCACTACACCCAAACAATCGATCCTGTGAGACGGGCACCGTACTCGCGAAACCACGGCTGTCCGATTTCAAGTATGCGAACAAAACGGCTTCTTCTCAATGCTGTGAACAGCTAATTAATTTGTGCTTTCTTGTGTAAACACAAATTCACTGAAAAAACTATGTGGAAACGTGAAAACGTGCGCACAAAAGGCTCCACCTGCATTCTGGCTATGCATTGCAAAGTCAATGTCGCTTGCCCTCCTCCTCCGTACGCGTAGTCAACAGTTCAGTCCTTCAGTCTATTCCTAGCCCGGTGCGGTGGAATTACTGTCGTATGTTTTAATTAATATAAAACTTAAAAATTGCGTATACTACATTTGATCCGGTGCCGCCAAGCAGGAGCGCAACCGAAACCCTAGCACGCTGGCGAGCGGTGGCCGACCCAGTGTTTTTCTTATTCCCCGATGGCGGCGCTGGGTGTCGCGGCTCAGTGTCGCCCTCTGTTCACTGCACGGCGCCTATGCAGATATCGCGTAAGTTCCGTCTGTAATCGCTATAATAGCGTAAATGTAGATAATTGGTTGAACAAAATTTTGAAAACTAAAAGAATAAGAAAAATATAAAATAATTACGAAAACTGGCAAACCGTGTAATACTCTGCATTTCCACAATAATGCATATTTCGCGAATGTTCCACTTGGAATCGCTATAATAGCGTAAATGGAGGTAATTGGAGGATTTAGAAAAACCAAAAACTTTGACTGTAAAAACTCACGCTTAAAGACAAGCGGCATAAGAATTCTACGCATTAGTAGATAAGTATCTGAATTTCTGCAGGATTTTTTTAGCCCTATCTAATTTTTCATGCCCTCTGGAGGACGAAGAGAGCGAAGAGCAATCGCTCTTGAAGCGCAGAGAATGATGTAAAAGTCCGCGCAGAAATAAACGGAACACGGGAACGGTGGACGAATTAAGAACCCTAAAATTAGGACGAATGGCATTGTGGCGCCGCCTAGAAACGCAGACGGAAAGCAACAAGCGGCGTCACGGTGATGCATGCGTAGTGCCCCCGTCGCCTTATCTGATAATGCTTAATCGTCACTCTGCTGGCGTGTCTTATTGCACGGGCCAGTTTTCTAGGAGAAGCGCTTGGCTGTAGAATGGCGCTGGTTACATTGCCGCTCGCAACCCGCCACGGTGGCTCAGTGGCTAAGGCGTTGCGCTGCTGAGCACGGGGAAGCGGGTTCGATTCCCGGCCGCGGCGGCCGCTTTTCTGATGGAGGCGAAAAGCAAAAAAAATTCCCGCGCCTTCCCGCGAGGGGAACACGAGTAAATGCAGAGCATTGGGGCCTCAGTACTGGTTGAAGGCAGTGTTGCTTCCATCGCTTCTTCCGTGATGCTGGAGTAGCAGACACGAGTAAACGTGGGAGCGATCGTCAACCAAGGAAGGAAGGAGCAACGCAGTGACTGAAGCTCGAGCGACCGCTAGCCGCTTTATATTTGCAGCGCGCGCAGTAGAGGGAGAGCAGTACGGGGGGGGGGTGGGGGGGGGGGAGAGCGCGCATGCGCAAGCAGCGCGCGCCCTTCCACGCCCCACCGCGCTGCTATCACGCACCTGTTACGCCGAGACCGCGACGGAGCGAACGGGCTGACTACGACGCATGCGCGCGCCAGCTGCTGTTGAGAGAGAGGAGGGAAGGAGGAGAGGCGCACCTGCTGCGGACGCGGAGCTGTGGACGCCGTCCGGCGCGTTAAACCCTACAATCAATCAGCTCAATCAATCCCCTACAATATCAATCAATCCCCTACAATCAATAAACCCTACAATCAATCGGCGCGTTAAACCCTACAACCAATCAGCTCAATCAATCCCCTACAATATCAATCAATCCCCTACAATCAATAAACCCTACAATCAATCGGCGCGTTAAACCCTACAATCAATCAGCTCGTTGCTATCAGCGGCGACCGCAACCACCGCTTGGGAGTTCGAAGAAGCTACGTCCTTGAAAGCGTACCTTGCTGTGCACAATACAGCGCAGCCATCGGTGTCCTGCTGACTTGTCGGTGTCCTGCTCACCTGCCTATCACGATACGTCTTTGCGGACACACGCATTTTTTATTTACCTTTTGTCAGAACATTTCGGAATTTTGTCAGAACAGTCCGAGCCATTACTTAGAAGCAAATGAGGCAACCCCTAATAAAAGGAAGATATCTGCAGCAGCTAGGACTCCTCAAAAAACAAAGGACAAATCCTATACATGTATCCTTAGTTAGAGCTGGCTATATTCCGAAACTACATTTTGTTGTTGGTTTATTTCTACTGTATTGCAAAGGTAGGCCATGGGAAGCTTAATAGGAAGATAATACAATACATCCCATGAGCCGGACACCGATGGCGGCGCTGTATTGCGCGCAGCAAGGCGCGCTTTCAATGACGTAGCTTCTACAAACTCCAAAGCGGCGGATGCGGTCGCCGCTGATAGCAGCGAGCGGCAATGTAACCAGCGCCATTCTACAGCCAAGCGCTGCCTCTATAAAACTGGCACGCGCAGTCAGACACGCCAGCAGAGCGACGATTAAGCATTATCGGATAAGGCGACGGGGGCAGTGCGCACGCATCCCCAGGACGCCGCTTATTGCTTCCCGTCGGCGTTTCTAGGCGGTGCCGTGATGCGATTCGTCCTGAGCCCATGCCCCGCTTACTTCTGCGCGGACCTGTACGTATACGATGACTGGTGCGCTTCCAAACCGTGGTGCAGGTCATTCGTGCGTTAAATGTATAAGGAAGGAAACTGACCCAGAGGTTAACTCTCCGTACACTTTAGCCATATTACTTCATCATCAATCCATGGTCTCCATCTGCAGCGATGCTGGCTCCCGTACACCGCCACCCGTCGTAGCCACGGCGTCTGTCCCGTCGGTCAGCACTGCTCAGGACAAGACAGACGACACCACATCAGCGGAGAGACAGGAGTCTGAGGAGGAGGGCAGGGGAAAGTTCGGACGTGCCTCAACAGCCGCTCCCCTGGTGCCACCACCGAAAACCGACACCGAGGAGAACGCCACCGAGCCTCAGCGCTCGAAACGTAGTTGGCAAGTCCCGAAACGTTTTATGAACTCGTGAACAGTGTCAGTACCCAAACTCTAGGGTGGGTCAACCACAAGAGATCTGCGCGCGCACTCTGAAGTCGAGCACAGTTGCATACGCACAAAGCAGCCCACACCAACGGAAGTGTAGTGGACAAAGCGTTAGAGGAGTACTGACACGAAATTTTTGTTACGTTTTTTTCGCTGCTATGCGTGCCTACCAGCCCACTAATGATAGAATGACAGATTAGACGGTCGAGCGCAGCGTAAACATTCATTTACGGCGTCGTTTATTTGCGCCAGTTTCGGTTTCCACAAAAAAACGCCGAGCGGCCGCCATGACAGCATGTATCACATGGCGTCACCATTCTTGCCGTATCGCTGCCTCTCTGGAAGCGCGAGCGAGCGCACGCGCGCGCCCAGACCGGCCGAGGTCTTCGCCGTCCCCACAGGCCCGGGCAGCATGACGTCAGTCCCGAAACCATGACGTGTACACACGCCCGAGCAGCGCGCGCCAACCACAGCCAGCGCGTCGGCTTCGTCACGGGAGCGCCGACGTCGGCAGTTTGGGGCACGTAGCAGATGATGTCACGTCGGCCCGCTCTGGGCTTTTTCGTGCGGGCGAAGATTAAAATGGATTTTAAATATGTTTCGCTGAACGGTTGCTGTTGAAACTTGCTGGGAGATATCTCCTGATAAAAAGGAAGCGTTTTACATAGTTATCTCAGCTTTGAAATTTCGTGTCAGTACTCCTTTAGCAAACGGTCAATGAAGTCAATCATTTTATTCAGTCGACAAATTCGATGAATGAATCAATCACTCAAATATGGATTCTGGTGCACTGGGCGGGTCGACTACAAAAAGTTGCTGTGGTTTACCTTTGGTAAACCCTAGTTAAAAGCAAAAGCTTCACTGCCCTGGCTAGACCCATGCGAGGTATGGTGTGGCCGAGGTATGGTTTCACAATGATATACAGACATGTTTGCAATGAATACCTTATTCATATTTTTTCGCCTCACGGCGTTGTTAAAGCCTCGCCGCTGTACGAGCGACCACAGCCAGATGTTCGTCTTCCTCCATCGCACACGGCTGTGTGCCGCACGTGGCCTCCTGGCCTTCCTTTGTGGCGCGCGCTTATCGCTGCGGCGGTTGCCTCCTCGCCTTCCTCCGCCAGGTGGCGGCACGGGTTGCGCGCACGTCTCCGTTCCCTCCTCGTCTATCTCTCGTCCAAAGGGTTGACAGCTGGGCTTGTTGAAAAGACATATTCTTAGATGAAACCAGAGCGAACTTAAACAAGGACAAAGGAAGTGGAATACGAGTCATATCAACGTGCGTTTGAGAGAGCACGAAGTGTCAATAAAGGGCCCCCCATCATCCCGTATTTCTTCCCATTGAACTAAGTGCCGCGGATGTAAACCTAATTTTCCTGCCACTGACATATTATTTAGGCACCGTGAACAAACGCCCCGCGAAATTATGGAAGCGTTCCACACTAGTAGCAGAAAGAGTAGACAAGTGTGTCAGCCAAGCAAGCGTGTGTCTTATCCCAAAGAAATTGTATATCTGCGTGGGCCTTGACTGTCGCCGGTGTCTATCTAGTTGCCTTATCACCGTGGCTTTTGTAAACTTGTTTTGCTCATGCGCAGTGTCATTTATCGTTTTGTGTTAAGTTTTTATACTCACCCTTTTTGATATTAAACTTCACTGTTTAGACCAGCGGCTGTCCTTACATTCCACTTCCTTTGTCGTTAAGTTCGCCCTGGTTTGATCCAAGAATAAGCCGATCTCTCCCCTACCGCCTATCTCTCCCCGCCATCGGGCCGCCCTCCGTGCCGGGCGCTTGGGGAAAGAGGGTGTGGTTTGACCTCTAGCTCTCAAGGTTAAAACTGCTCACCCCGCGAACAGCGCCCAGGTAGCGTATAGTGTAGCTTTGCTACAAAAATCTGGGGGCGTACTCTGAACCTTAGCAGCGGGACGAAAATATCAGACTAGATGTAGTACCCGGCGATGATCGGGTGGGCCACTATAGCAGTGGCACTAATATATATGACAGCTGTTGAGTTATTTCTTCAGCATGTGTGAACGATAGCTGTGAGTCAGTTTTATTATAAACTAGCGGTATAGTACCCGGCAATGCCCGGGTGGGTCGCTAAAGCAGTGACACTAATTTATATAACGGCTGTTGAATTATCTCTTCAGTACGCGTGAATGCTACCTAACAGTCACAGTTTTGCCGAAAATGAATAACATGGGATCGAACTGGAGGCCTGTGGTTGCGCAAAATATCAGCAGATGGCGATCGCTATGCGACCGCGCGAAAACTGAACTGAATTCCACTTCCACAGGGGTTTAATATAAAAACTCCCGTTCGCCTCCTGAAATTCCTGAAATTAGTTTTTCATAATTTCATAGGCAGCACTTGCAACCAAAATGGATTGGATATACCAACGGGCTGTATAGCTATTGAGTAATTTGTTAAAAGATGCAATTTTTCTGACATCCTCATTTCCCTATTAGGTGGGTTCCATGGAAAGATCTTCTAAAGTAGTGGTTTGATACCACTATAAATTCAAACTTTCAAACTTTATTTTCCTTGAGTGCACAAGGAGGGGCAGTCGCAATAAGCTGCACTGAAAGGCAGCTTGACGGGACGACTGTCCCCACATTGGACAGCAACTAGGGGCACGAGTCTCTCGGGTCAACACATTGCCCTTGAAAAAGATACTGTTTCAGTTACACTTCAAGAATCTGTTACAGTTCAAGAAAAATATCAGTGTAGATTTGTACAATAAGAATCAAATATTGTTGCCGGTGATTTAAGTAGGAAGCAATAAGGTCATAAGCGGTACCGCGAATTCCAAGACAGTGCAGTTTATTTAGTAGAATTTTATGGCTCAAAGAATCAAAGGCTTTAGACAAGTTACATAGACAACGAAAACCAGTTGATATTATCCGAACCAGCCTGCGATAAAAAAGATCTGAAAAATTATTTAAGCGCTTTCCACTCTCTTCTTGGTGTAATCTGATTGAGCGCGTACACAATAATCAGAATGTGCTTATGAAATTTGAAGACCCTTGAACCAGGAGTTCGGCTAGGCGTTGAAATTAGTTGTTGGGCCTTGTCGGCTCGTCAGGCGTGCCACTTAAACAATTTTTTTCGCCCTTTTGCCGGCATCCCAGGTCTAAATCCCCAAAATTTGTTTTGTGCATTTGTATAAGTAACATTTATCAGCAAAAATCAGAGCGATATGTTAATAAGTAAGGCAGAAATTGGGGAATCTCTAAGAACACCCAATTTACCCCGAAATGCAGATTCACACCTTTAGTATTGATTAGGCCAAAACCGCAAATCTATTTTTCATAGATCCTTACGGGCTGCATATATCAGCAAAATCACTCTGATATCTTCCCAGGTGAGCGATACAATGACATTTAGGGAACACAAGACCAATTTTCGTTTGTTAAGAGTGTAATTTCCGAAAATCCCGCCTTAGCAAGCCCCTACGCTATGGTAGAAATGTGCTTTCGAAGCTTCAAGTCTCCGGTGGTAGCAGCTTTGGCTGCGCGTTGATGGTTCAGTCAGTCAGTTTATCGGGCGCTTCTTTTCATAGGCCTAGATAAACATGGGCTCCTACGGGAGGCACGTGGTTGCACAAACCCTCAGCAGATGGCGAGCGCTATGCGAACGCGCATTAATTGAACTGAATTCCATTCTCAGAGGGGTGTAATTTAAATAATCCTGCTCGCCTCTTTGTTTTGGTGTTAGGACAAAATCCTGAAATTAGCCTTTTTGACAATTGTATGGGCAGCACTTGCATGGAAAAAGAAATTGGATATACCAACCGACTGTGTAGTTATTGATTAGTTTGTTAAAACATGCGAGTTTCCCAAAATCCCGATTTTCCCAAAATCTCGATGTTGTGAAAAAATCTTAGAAAACAGTGTTTAAATACCTGTATGAGTTACCTATATCAACGAAAACCAGTTCAATATCTGAACTGGCCTGCGATAAAAAAAAAGACACCTGAACAATTATTTCAGGTCTTTCCACTCTCTCTCGGGTGTAATCTTCGCAAATTTAAGCAATAATTGTCTTGAAATGGGCTCATGAAATTTGAGGCCGTTTGAACCAGGAGTTTGGCTCAGCTTTGATTTCAGCTGCTAAGTCTCGTCGGTTCGTCGGGCGTCTGAAAAAGTTATTTTCGCCCTTTTACCCACGTTGCCTTACGAAATTCATAAAATTTGTTTTGTGCATTTGTATAATGGTAACATTTATTAGAACGCACCCGTGGGATATGACAATCAGGCAGATACTGCGGAATCTCTAAAAACGCCCAGTTTGCTCCGAAATGCATACACACTCGCACATTTAGTGTTGGTTAGGTCAAAACCACAAATCTTCTTTTTAGAGATCCCTACGGGCTGCATACATTATAAAAAATTACGCCCACCTCCCCTCGCGGGAACCCTGGTGTGATGCGACGCTGAGGGGGGTTCAAGCGCAAGCGGAGAGCAACCGTCGACCGAAAGGCCGCCGGAGAGCGGCACACCGGTTATATGCGCAGCGCGCCCGAAGGAGAGGAGACCGCGGAGAGAGAGAGTACTGCACATGCGCAGCACCGCGCACAGCGCCGCCAACCGGCGGAGTGAGAGCGCGCTGGGCCGCACACCCGCAGATGTTGAGAGAGAGTGTTCGCTCTCACCTGGGCACGCGCCGGCGCCAGTGCGTCTGCCGCGGCTATGACGCAACACAATCCAACACAATCCACTTTAATACAATCCAAATCCAATCCAAGCCAAGCCAAGCCAAGCCAAGTCAATCCAATCCAATCCAATTCAATGCCCCTCGCGAGAGAGTGTTCGCTATCGAAGGGGAGAGGGGGTGAGCGGAGAAGAGTGCGGACGCCGACGACGACGACGATGACGGACGCACGCAGGAAGGACAGGGCCGCCGACAAGAGATGCTGTCAGCGTCGCATCTAAAAGCAGTCCGATGTCTGCCCGGATGAGTGAGATAATCAGAAATTTAAGGAATTAATGGTCGTCTGCTATGAATGAAATTTCTAAAAATCCCGCCTTATCGAGGCCCTTCGCCATGATAGAAATATGCTCCCAAAGTTTCAAGCCTCCAGGAACAGTAGTTTTGGGTAGACGTTGATGAGTCAGTTAATCAGTGCATCAGGCCCTTGTTTTTATAGGCATAGATTAGCATGTAACACTGTGGTGCCTTCGACAACGCTTTATAAGAACCATTTTGACCTGGTGAACGACACGAATGAACTAAAAGTAAGTATCGTTTCATATTGGAAGTAGGTCTTACAAGAAGCTTTTCTGTCTGCCCGCTCAGTGACACTAATGAACCAAATGGGGCGGGTTTGCGCGCATGGTATAAGTTTTTATTACACCCTTCTATAAACTCCTTAGATAATGCTGAATCGGTGAGTGTCGCATTTCGTACGTGTGGTTAGCAACATCCCCGCTGTAGCACAGGGCCTTGTCGCGAACCCGTGCTCGGCTCCCCTTATCATTAACGTTTCAATATCCGCCCTCTTTTACAGATTCATTTTTGTCGTTTCTGGCTGCACTTCGGGCGCAGATATCCATCATTGGCTAGGAAAGTACTTGTTTGTGACACACATAAACAGGCCTAACTGTATTGCTGCGGTCACAGCGCTACTGTGACATAAGGTGACGCACAGAACAGCGACGTACTTACCTACGACGTGGGAAGAATAGAAAAAACATAAAGACAGTGGCTTTAGGGAAACGAAGGAGCACTCCATTGGCAGAGTTGGAATGTGTACACCACGGCAGATGAAACCGCTAAAATAACCAACAACTTGGATCAAATATTGAAAGTAGCGGTAAGGTTTAGCGGAGAGCCGCATAGCCGTGTTCGAGAATTTCCAACAGTAATCACATACGAGACCGAAATTAAAGGCGCTCAAGAAAATGCAATGAGATAAAGCAGCAGGGGCCGACGGAATAACCGCGCACTGATTCAACGGTATTGGTGACGCGGTGCTAGGAAAGCTAGCAACTTCATTCTCAGAAAGCGTGAGCGCAGAAAGCGTGAGTGGCCTATAAAAGTGTGCCAGCGGAAATATAATTTACAACGAGGGTGAAGCCAGAATTACGCCCAACGGCGCCTTCCTTGTGAATAAGCTGTTCGTTAGTCCCCCGCTTGAGTGATAGCCATAATCAATCACATATCAAACAACCGATGCAATGGGCTGTTTTCTGAATAAGTTACTCAAAAATCGGTCACCTTCATAATCTGGTAATAGGAGAAACCTGCGGAGTGTAATTAACGTCTTTACATGACAGTTGTATACTATGAAAGAGCCTTCGATGCATTAGACACCATTGAAGTGATTGGATATAATCTTGAAACGAGGACTAAATCAGGGGTGCAAGAGTTGTATAGGTGGATATATACAAAGAAGGAGCGTGTACGGCAAAAATTTGTAAGATGAGTGGGAAGTTCCTTATTAAAAAGGTACGTCAGAGAAGGGAACACCATCTCAGCAAAGGTGTTTACAGCAAGTTTCAGTATCACTGTTTATTTGCATAGTTGCGGTGCTAGTAAACGTCGTCATACGCATCGAAGAAGTCACGTCTTTTTTTGCGGCGAGTGGTGGATGAAAAGTCAGCCTCAGCATTGTAGACTTCCACCAGCTCTTCGCCATCGACTCGAGTCAGCGCTGACGGGATGTGCAAGTCATCTCGGGAAGGATTGGCACACTCGTAGCCATGTCTCAAATTATCCATCATGGCTTCTAGAGAATGCGGAGGCCGCGGTGACCTCTCCCGAGCGTAGTGTCTTCTCATGTTTAGCATTAGTGCTGGAGTTTTTTTTTTCTTTTTACATGCAGGGTAGCGTTTGACGACAGCGCTGGAGTTTTTTAGGGCGCAGCTATTTAGCGGCCGTCTATGGGCTGAGCCGCGTTGTCGGCGTTACCGGGCGAACGATGGCAAGACCGACGAGTGAAACAAAAAGCAAACGATGAAAGAAGGAAAAATGAAAGCCGTTCCACTCAATGTGAAAGCTGTCGGTAGTGCAGCGCAGTGATTCGCCGTAATCGGCTGTACCGCCGTTATCCGCTTACTGCTACCACCCCATGCAAATCAAATTTCCCACCTTCGCAGTGCTCGCGCTCCGCCTGCCTGAAACTGCGCCAGCGGGAGTTCTGTTCTCTTTGTGCTTTTCTCCCCGCACGTGCCGGCGTTGCACTGCCACATTTTAAGCAAGCGCGAGGATTGGATTAGATTGGATTATATTGGATTGGATTTGGATTGGATGATAAGCAGCAGTAAGCATGATAATAGCTAATCCTAGACAACCAGGAAAGCTAAGAATAAACCTTAGCTCACGCTACGTATATCCTGGCATAGCCGAGCCAAGCCACTGCTAAGCGCCAGCGGTTCACGAGTTTCGAGCGCTTATGACTATATATACCGCTTGGCTTTCGAAGCTTTTGGGTTACGCCGCGGCGAAGGGACCGTAACAGGCTATACCGTAACGCCGTGGCGATATGCTTGGTTCCAGCGAGCGAGCTAGGACGACAAGGCGAGCGCCTAAAGTGCTCTGCACTTAAAAGGAGGAGAGGGTCGCGAAATTGGGAGGGGAGGGCGGTTCGCCGTGGCGGCGCATCTGCGAAAGTGTTGGGGGGGGGGGGGGGGGGAAGGGGAAGGGGTAGCATGTTGTGACCGCACGAGGCGCTCGACGGCGCGACGCTTGGCGTTCGCTTGAGCGTTCGCTAAGACGCAGTTCGCGGTCCCTTCCTGAGGCGCACTTCGCGCCGCCGACGTAGAGGCTCATCATCGCTGCCGTCAAAAGAGAGAGAGAGAGAGAAAGGACTTTATTGAGGTACCGGCAGTCGGGGACGGATCAGGCCACGCAGGGCTTCACCGTCCCGTAGTCTTCACCGCTCACCGCGGCGTCGGGCCGACCCCGAGGTCTACGTCTGGTCGGCGCGGGCTACTTGGAGTGCCGCCGCTGTCGCCCCTAGCCCTCGCTCCCGCAGGAGGAGGCCGAGGGGAGTGCGGGTTCCCCTTTCGCCTTTGCCTGTCCAGTGCAGCCTCGAGCCGCTGGATGGCCCTTAGCTGATCTTCTCGCCCCGAAGAGCGCACTGAGTCCGCAATGTCCGGTGGGAGGATCGGCCTCCCCGCACTTGAGTCGTGGTCCGCACATCCCCACATCAAGTGGGCCAAGTCTGCGTTCACACGCGCACACACACTGCACACCTCGTCCTCGTACATGTCCGGGCACACGTGGCGCGCGAGCGCCGGCGTAAGCACTGTCCCGGTTTGCAGTTGTCGTAGAAGCACGGCCTCTCTCCTCGCGAGCCCCGGGTGGGGCGGAGGATAGGCCTGCCTCTCTGTCCTATACCAACACAGCGTAGCACCGTATGTGGTCAGGGGCTCTGCGCCGTTGTCGTCCTCGTCGTTGCTTGGCTCCTCGTCGACGTCGGCATCCGTCGCTGGCGCGGCCCGGCACGCGGCGAGATCACGGGCCGCAGCGTCGGCTGCCTCGTTGACGTTCCTGTAGCCGCCTCGCAGCTCCCGACCCATGTGGGCCGGAAACCAGCGCACGGTCGTCGTTGCGTTCTTGCGCGCGCCTTCCCCGATGCCGGAAAGGACTCGCATCGTTGTCTTGCAGACCATACCCCTGGCGAGATTGGCGATGGCCGACTTCGAGTCGCTGAACACCGTTCGCGTGTCGGGGTGAAGCAGGGCCAGCGCTATGGCCGCCTCCTCCGCCTGTCTGGCGGTCTTGGCTTGCACGCTGCCCGCACTTAGTACTTCTCCCGTGGCGGCTCGTATCGCCACCACGGCGTAGGTGTCTTCCCTGTCGCGGCGTTTGGAAGCGTCCACGTACACCGCGTCGCTCCTCCCATTGTACCCCTTGGCGAGCGCGCACGCCCGCGCCATCCTCCGCTCCGAGTTTCGCCCCGGCGCCACGTTCTTGGGTAGCGGCGGGATCACCAGGCTGCTTGCGATGTCGTCGCGCAGCGGTACTAGCTCGTCCTCCTCGTCGAAGGAGCAGCTTAGTCCCACGCGCTGTAGTAACCTTCTGCCCGTGCGGGTCGACCCTAGGCGCTCCAGTTGCGACGTTCGCTGCGCCTCGCTGATCTCCGAGAGCGTGTTGTGTACTCCTAGAGACGCGAGGGCCGCGTTGCTCGTGCTGTTGAGGAGTCCCAGGGCCGCCCGGTACGACTTGCGTATCGCCGCGTCGATCTTTGCGCGTTCTTGGGTCCGCCAGTCGTGGAAGGCTCCCACGTAGGCCACCTGGCTGATCACGAACGCCTGCAGCAGGCGCAGCAGGCTCGCTTCTCGCATGCCGCGCGCCCGCGTGGCGAGGCGCTTGACGAGGCGCGTGGCGATGCCCATCTTTGTTACCAACCGTTCGACAGTGGTGGTGTTGTAGCGTCGGCTCGCGTCGATGTGCATACCCAGGACGCGGATGCTCGTCGCTTCGGGGATCGCCGTGCCGTCGCTCCCGCGTACCACGATGCTGCGCTCCGCTTCGGTCTTCTTGCGGTGACGTCCCGTCGGGGGCAGGACCAGGAGTTGCGATTTTTGCGGGGCGCATCGGAGACCCGTGCCGCGCAGGCTCTCCTCTATGCCGTCCACCGCCTCTTGTAACGCCGACTCGATGTGGCCGTCGCTGCCGCCCGGCACCCACAGCGTAATGTCGTCGGCGTAGATGGTGTAGCGGACGTCGGGTAGCTCGTCCAGGCGGCGGGCCACGCCGATCATTACGAGGTTGAATAGCAGCGGCGAGATGACAGAGCCCTGCGGCGTGCCGACGCTGCCCAGTTCTCGCTCCTCGAGTTGTGTCCCGCCCACCTCCAGTCGGGCCGTGCGACCGGTCAGGAAGGTTCGAACGTAGTTGTAAGACCGTTGTCCCAGGCCGAGCCGGGACACTTGGGCCAGGATCGCCGAGTGCTTCACCTTGTCGAAGGCGCTCTGCAGGTCCAGGCCCAGGATGGCGCGGTTGTCCGAGGTCGGTCCCGACGGCGGAGCCAGCACCTCGCGTTGCAGCAGCAGCATTGCGTCCTGTGTCCCCAGCCGCGAGCGGAAGCCCAGCATGGGGTCGGGGTACAGGCCGTTGGACTCGAGATACCGTTGCCACCGGTCGTTGAGAACGTGCTCCAACACCTTCCCCACGCACGACGTGAGAGAGATGGGGCGCAGGCTCTCTATGCCCGGCGGCTTGTTGGGCTTCGGTATGAGAATTGTCTTGGCCGTCTTCCACTGTCGCGGGAGGCTGCCGGCTCGCCAGTGCTCGTTGAAGTACTTTGTGAGCGATGTTATGGCCGCGTCGCTCAAGTTACGCAGCGCCTTGTTCGTGACGCGGTCCGGGCCCGCCGCCGATCGGCAGTTCAGGGCCTGGGTGGCGCGCCGGACCTCCCACTCCTCGATGTCGCGGTCGAGCGAAGGGTTGGGCGGGCCGGCGTACTCTCCTTGTTGTTCCGTCGCGGTCTCGGGAAGGTAGCGCTCGTTGAGCCGCTTGTGTACCTCCCGTTCTCCGAGCTCCTTCGTCGCCGCGTACATGATTTGCGCGAGCCGGTGGCGTTGATACTCCTTGCTTTGGGTTTCGTCCATCAGGTGACGGAGGAGTTTCCACGTTCCCCCGCGATGGAGCTGGCCGTCGGCTTCGTTGCACAGCTCGAACCATTGCTGCGCGCACAGCTGGCGGCTGTACTTCTCGATTTCTCGGCCGAGCGTGGCGATCCGCTTGCGGAGGGCGCGGTTGTGCCGCTGCCGCTTCCACCTTCGCTGTAGCGAGCTTCGAGCCTCCAGCATGTGCGCGAGCCGGGGGTCTATTCGCGTGGTCTCCTCAGACGTCTCCGTGACGGACGTCGCCTTCTCGACGGCTGCGACGACTTTGCGCGTCCACTGCTCTATGTCCGTGATTTCACCCAGGTCTTCGGTGCGGTAATCGTGCCAGTTCGTCAGCCGGTGCTTGATCTGCCCGTCGTGGGCGCTGGTCTTACTGTTGGGTCGGAGCGGGATGACGACTTCCACGATGTAGTGGTCGCTGCCGAGATTTATGCCCGTGTTCCTCCAGCTAGCCGTACGGTCATCGGGCAGGTGGAGAAACGCCAGGTCTGGTGTGGTGTCTTTCACGACGGACGTGCCGATGCGTGTGGGGTGTGCCGGGTCCGTGAGGAGTACGTAATCCGCTTCGGCGGCGTCCTCCAACAACTCTCGGCCCTTGACCGTCGTGGCGGCGTGGCCGAGCTCCTTGTGTCGCGCGTTGAAGTCCCCGCACGCGACGACGATGGCGCCGTCGCATGCGGAGACTGCCCCGCGCGCTCTGTGCAGTAGTGACTTGAAGCGTTGCTGGTTGTGCTGTGGGTTACTATACACGTTGACCGCCATGACGATCGTGCTCGTGCTCTTGTGCTTGCCCGTGATCACCGAGAGTTCCGTCGCACACGTCTCGATGGCGCTTCCTCGGTTCCCCATGAGTGCGTCGTGCTTGATGAAAGTGATGCCCTTCCTGACGAAGGTGCACACGCCTTGCGCCGCTCCGCGCCCGCAGGTGCGAGCGCTCGGCGGGCTAGCGTGCGCCCTGTAGCCGGGGAGGGACGGCGCGTTCTCTGCGTGGGTTTCCTGTATCATGATGACGTCGGGCTGCTCCGCTGGCGTCAACGTTTGAAGGTGTTGTTGCAAGACCGCCTTCCGGCACCGAAAGCCGTTGGCGTTCCAGTGCCAGATGCGGAGCGAAGTGCGTTGCCTGGGCGTCGTCATCATGGCGGAGAGACGGTGATCGGGTTGCCGTGCTCTTGTGCTGCGCCCCTTACGGATGCTGCCAGTTGGTTGAGTTGTTGCTGAACGGGCAGGATTGCCTGCTGAATTGCTTGCTGCATGACTTGTATCATTCTGTTGGTGAGTCGTCGCTCGAGGGCGTCAAAGTCCTTCCCCCAGCGGTTCATCTGGGACTCGAGCTTGCGGTAGCGGTTGTTGAGGCTGGCGTAACTCGTCGGCTTGCTGATTGTGCTCGAGGCGGCAGTCGACATGCTGGAACCGGCGTCGCCGATGTCCTCGTCGCACTCGTCCTCCACCTCTTGCTCCCGCGCCGGGGACGCGCGGCGCTGCGCTACTTGCTTCAGCGGCGGGGCCGGGCACTCCGTCGGCTTGGCGGTCGTAGTCGTTTCTGCGAGCGCGGGCTTGGACCACGTAGTCGCTCTCGCTCCCCACAGTTCCTCGAGCTTTAGGGTTAGTTGCTCGATAGTTACCCGCTGGGCGTGCACAGTAGCCTGCAGCTCCTTTACCATCTTTCGCAGCTCCACGGTTTCCGGGGAGGCACTCGCTTGTTTCGTGGCGTTATTACCGCGGCGTGGCGGCGGCCGGCTCGCGCTCCTCCGTCTCGACTCCGAGCGCCGGCGGCTCGGCGCGGCAGCCGCTCCACCAGCTGCGCCGGCGGCAATCGCCGCCCAGGCGGGGCCTCTCGACGCGGCGCGGCGACCGCGCGATGTACTCCTGGCGCCACCTCGCGACGCGCTCCTCTGCGACGATTTCCGGCGCGACGCGCTCCTGCCGCGGCTGCTGCCGCGCTGCGGAGCGATTTCGGGGAACTCGTCTCTCCGAGAGAGTCTGATCTTGGGCGCCGGCGTTGCCGCTCTCGCGCGTTCCTCCTCCAGTTTCCGTTCCCACTGTCGCTTGCGGACTTGATACGGGACTTTGAACTTGTTCTTGCACGAGCCTTCGCCCGTGGGGTGTGGGCCGCCGCACAGGCGACACCGCGGCTTGCACTTGCCTTCGTGCCCGTCGCCGGGGTTCTTCAGCCCGCACGCAAAGCACACGCGGGCGCCCGGCGTTGGGCACACGTCCTTCCTGTGTCCGATTTGGCCGCAGATTCTGCAAACCTCTTTGTGCTGCCTGTAGAGGTAGCAACGCGTGACGACGCCGCCGTACCAGACGTAGGACGGCACTTTACTCCCGTGGAACAGGATGACGACCGCCATCGACCGACCGAGGCGGTGCGCGTCACCGGCGGTAGGGTTATGCCTGTTGACTACGTGGCGGTAGATGTCGTCCGCGGAGTCTTCCAGGCCCACTCCACGTATCACGCCGCGAGAGGTGTCCTCCGGCGCCGCGCGGTACGCGTACGTCTCGTATTCTTTGTCGCCGATGGCGATCCTCTTCACAACCTCGTAGCGTAGCATTCTCTCCCAGCTCGGGGTGCTTATGACGAGAATATTCTGGGCAATGTTCGGGAGCATCGTGTCCTCGCGCACGGCTTCCTCGTCCGCCTTGGCCGCAGCGAAGATGGCGCGGCGCAGGTCGGTTAGCGGCGTTTTGCCTATCTCTAGGCCGCCACGTGGCCGCACGACCACGCGGAACTCATCTCTCGACGCAAAGTTTGGCATGCGCGCCGATTTTGCCATGCCGGCGTTGACTTTACTCGCGATCTGGGCTCGCGTGAGGGTGGCGTGGCGTTGTGAAGCACTCGGCTTACCGGCGTGTGGCGAAGCCCGCTGCGGAGAAGCTTCGGGAACACTCACGGTCTTCTTACGGCGACGCTGATGGGATACGCGGGTCCACCCGGCGTGGTCGTCGTCTTCCTCCGGCTCGTCGGCGGCGCGCGGACACTCGATGTCGTCGACTACGTGGCCGTCGGTGCCGGTGTTCGCAATTACAGTCCCCGTCGATGCACAGTCTGACACAGTCCGCACTCGCTGGGAAGGGTAAGGGTCCGCAGGTGACACATCCATTTCACAGGATTCGGAGAATAATTCTTCGTCGGAGCGCCGAAGATCCGCCCGCTGGGCAGGTCCGGGCACGCCCGCGGCGGCGGCGGCGGCCGTCGACGTGGCCGACGCCATGCCCGTACTCGTTCGAGCCCTCGTTAGGCTTAGCTGGGGTGCCTCGCCTCGCCGAGAGAAGATGCTCGTAAAACGACCAAAAATGGGCTAATCGGCCCAAATTTGGTATCGGCGTGGTCCTCGCAACGTTGGGAAGCTCGTACGTACGTTTGGGACATCAGAGGCGGGATGGTCCTCCCGAAATCCGTGGCGGCGACGGAGCCGATGTGGAGTGCGTCCGCTCTGCTCGGCGACCGCAGCGCCCTCCTCGCCGTCAAAAGAAACCACGCATGAATGCTGCCTCAGCGCACTGCAGCCATCAGGAGTGAATGCTGAACTGCCTGCGAGTGAGTCAACCGGTCGTGCGCCTTGTCAGCCGCTGCAGCTAAATGAGCTGCCAGAGCGGAGGCTATTAGGGCCCCTTTAAGGATGACCGTGATGGTTATGATAATCATAGGTCGTCGTGGCGGCCACAGTGCTACAGGCTCATCCGCTGCCACGCGAATCCGAACTTTAGCATGGCATATATATTCTTTTCCTCCCCTTGCAGGCTGTGCATGCTGGTTTGCGTGCCCCTAATTGTGGTCGTCTTGTTGGCCCTGGTGCTCGTCACGATGGCCGCACTCGAGCCCGGTAGTCCGCAGAAGTTTTCCGAGGCACAAGGCCTCTTCGGTATCGTTCGCGGAACGCGCATGACGGTCAGCGACCAAGGCCGCGAGTACACCGTGCTGGCCTTCATGGGGATACCGTTTGCAAAGGCTCCCAGCGGATCGCTGCGCTTCAAGAAGTCGAAGCCGCTGGACAAGCAGCTCAAGGTACAAACGTACTTAAAGGCATAGAGATATAAAGTATACCCAAGAGGATGGGACACGTTTGGCCTGAGTAAAGAGAATATTACGAGCAGACTGGGTGGTTTTCACGTAAAAAGTTACAATCTCCTACACATCCATACAGCACTTCCATATCGACGAAGCTTGTAGAATCTTTACCACAAACATCTCCGATGCTGCTAGGAGTTCTATTCCTCAGGCCTCTGGCAATACATAGAACCCCAGGAGGCCCTGGTGGAACGAAGAGTGTCGAGATGCACTAAAGTGCAAAACAAGGCCTGGGGTAGCCTCCGGCGGCACCCGGCGGCACAGGACATCGTCGCAGTTGGGAGCCATATTCGCCGAGAGGCAAAAACAAACAGTTGGGGAGATTTTTTATCGTCAAATAATTCTTACACAGAAACGAATGTCTGGAACCGAATGAGAAAATTAAAAGGGCACAAAACAAACAACTTACCCCTCGTGAACACCACGGGTGGCACATCAGAAGACCAGGCAAACATACTGGCTAAACAGTTTGAACTTGTATCAAGTTCGCACTACACAGACACATTTAAGAGGTATAAAACGTCTGTCGAGCGGAAGTCTATTAGGGACATAAAGCAATCATTACAAGTATCTTACAACTGTCAATTTTCCCCCCACGAGTTGAAGGTTGCCTTGGCGACTTGTAAATCATCAGTACCGGGTGCAGACCAAATAGCATATAGAATGATTCAACATCTGCATGCAGATACCCTCGAAACACTCCTGTTTTTTATTTAACAAGATATGGTGTGCCGGACGTTTCCCAAGGGCTTGGAAAGAGGCAATTGTGGTGCCGTTACTAAAACAAGGGAGAGATGCCTCCTGTCCTGCAAGCTACAGGCCAATAGCCCTAACCGGTCGTCTAAGTAAGCTGTTCGAAAAATGGTGAATAGAAGTGCACTTTTTAGAATACCACGATATTCTGGATAACTGCCAGGCAAGTTTCCGCGCGGGAAAATCAACGACCGACCAGTTTGTGGCTTTGGAAACGTACGTCAAAGATGTTTTTATCCACAGGCAGCACTGTATGTCTATTTTCTTTGACTTAAAAAATGTGTACGATACCGCATGGAAATACGGCATCCTGTGTGACCTCAAAACTTACGGTGCAACTGGAAACATGATTTTACTATGGAAAGCTATAGCTATCTGAACGAACTATTCGCGTAAGGGTTGGAGCATCACTTTCTAGAACACACATTCAAGAAAACGGGGTACCGCATGGTGGCGTACTAAGCTGCACACTTTTGATCGTCAAAATGAACTTGCGTCCAAAGGCACTGCCACTCACTGTTTTCTACGCGGTCTACGCTGATGACGTTCAAATCAGCTATAAACCTTGTAACCTCTCAATCTGCGAGCAGCAGTTACAGTTGGGTGGTGACAAACCTGCAAAGTGGGCCGATGAAAAAGGTTTAAATGTAAATCCTGAAAAGAGCACTTGTGTTTTGTTCTCCAGGCAGCGTGGCATAAGACCAGATCCTAATATTATTATGAATGGTGGGCCATTCCGGTTAAAAAAGAACAAATTCCTCGGTGTTGTGCCAGATGATCAGTTAAGGTTTATTCCACACATTAAACAACTAAAAATAAAATCGCCAAGGTAATGAATATAGTGAAAGTCTTGACGCACCAGTCCCATGGAGCGGATAAAACGTGCCTTCTGCGTCTCTTCAACAGTTGGGTAAGGTAGCGCCTAGAAGTATGGCGGTGTAATATATGAATCCGCCAGTCAAAGTCTTATGGATTCAGTTCTGCACTTGGGGCTCCGCCTTGCGTCCGGAGCCTTTCGGAAAAGCCCCGTCAAAAGCGTATACGTTGAGTGTGACCAGTGGTGTTTAGAGCGCCAGCGCTCTCATACAGCAATAGTGCATGCTCTCAGGGTGGCGTCATTGACTAATTATCCATGTAATTCTATCAACACGGACACGTAGGCCGGCAATCTCGTCCTTAACCGTCCATCCGTCCGCATGCCGTTCGCCTTGCGAATGGGCGCTCTGGCCCATGAACTCGGTGTCATGATGAATGACCTATACCAAACTGCTCCCATCGACCTTGTTGACCCTTAGGTTGTGTGTCCAATATCGTTTAATGTATATTTTAAAGATATTGACAAAAAAAACGCACAGAGAGAACTTATTTTATAGCATTTTCTACAGTACACGTACCTATATGCCACCTTGTACACAGACGCCTCAAAGTCCGTTTCCGCTGTCTCATGCGCTGCACATGGCCCAAAATTCATTAGTGCAAATACACTGAGCACGAACTGCAGTATTTTACAGCAGAAGCGCATGGAATTTTAATTGCGGTAGAACACATCATGGAAACAAACATGCAACATTCTATTACCTTACGGAATTCTCTCAGTGTCGTGAGCGCATTAGGCTCAGGAAAACCAGGTAAAAATCCTGTCTTAAACAGACTCATTACGAAGATAACGTCGGCTTATGCTTCAAACATGGCGATAATAGTGTACTGGGTGCCGGGGCACAGCAGCGTTTCTGGAAACGAAATTGCTGACCAATATGCTGCAGCGGCTGCTCTTAACAATGGCGTTGATGAGCCTCTGGTGCCGTATTTAGACATGAAACCTGCTATACGACATAGAATCCGAGAACGATGCCAGCAGGAATGGAACAAACAAACTACACACAATAAAAACATACCTAGGTAAATACCTGACTGAGAAACACGATAGGTTCACAGAAGTGTCCATTTGCAGATTGCGAATAGTCACATTCACGCCAAACACGCATATATTTTCAATGGAACGCTCCACCAGTTTGTGACAAGTGTGGGGAACGGCTTTCCGTGCTCTACGTGCTAGTTGAGTGCACATCCTGGAATGCCGCGAGATAGCGACACTTCCCTAAAATCTACATACAACATTCCACTACACCCTTCACTTTTCCTAGGAGAAGAACCAATGTTCCCTTACAAATGTGTTCTAACCTATCTTGCGGATATCAGCTTGTTAAACCTCATATCTCACGTGGCGTGATTTGAGACCCTCTCACACTTTAGGGACGCCATGATGATTCCTTTGTGTGCACAGGCGTCCCCGCTATCGCAGCACGCTCGGCTCCGGGCGGTGTCATGGTCTCAACCATAATCCTTCTTTATCCGCCATTACGAACATCTTCATGTATTAGTCTACGGGCCCTGTACACCCATATATACAGACGTTTTTAGGCGGTACCATACTCATCTCACACATATTTTATGGCTGAACCTGACATCGAAAGACCACCTAATAGCGTCTTGGCCTCTTTGGTCGTAGATACCCTCGCGCCAATAAACACAAACATACTACTACTACTACGCCATTACAGCGGCGTAGCGGGTATTGGCCGGTTTTTCTTCAGTTTCAGCAATGAACGCAGATGATAGGCTCTCTTTAGCTACAAAAGCAAAACAAACAGAAAGTGGATCTACTGGGACCAGTGGATCACGCAGTGCCACCCGCGCTGGCGATAACTATAGCTTTTGCAATGCTTCCAGACGCGAAAAAAAGAGTGAAAGTGTTTATCGGCAGTGTTGCAGAGTCCTTTTCGAGGAAGAATATTCTGACCACTGCACTACTGGGGTAATGATGAGAATGGCGATCGCGATGGGCCCTCTGCGACGTAGGCTAGCTGCAAAGGACAAGTGTCTGCGTGATCAGACGTAAATCATAATCAATAATAAAACTGCGGTTGTCTGACCTCCAGGGCGGCGTCCTAAGACAAGCGCTGGACTGCCGCTTCAAGCGACCGCCGTGCCCACAGCGGGACTTCTACTTAGGCCGGCAGAACGTGAAAACGGACAACGCTTCCGAGGACTGCCTGCACCTCAACATCTGGACGCCGTCTTTCAACTGCCCCGACGACAGCACAGACAGCCCTGAGCGCTGCGGGACGCACACCGTGCTCTTCTTCCTCTACGGAGCCGCCTTCCAGAACGGGGGAAACAGCTTCGAGGTACGCACTCTAAAGATACGAAACAGGCTTGGCTTAGTCGAATCATGAACTCGTCAGAATAACTACCGCACCAGTTTGAACGCGAAGTTTGAAGAATCAGCTGGATAAAGACATTTAGAGGAAGGTATGTTGCAAATTCGTTGTACAGTGACGGTTCGTCCTAACGACGCCGCTTTATTCAAAATTTCGCTGTATTCTAAGTGTTCGACGGCCCCATTACCGTTGGCAAACAGCACGTCATCCAGCTTTTAACGAAGCATCGGTAATAACGAAGCCATCTTTATGTATCGGGTACTTCATTATAGCGAAGGTAATTACTAGGGCGGTGAGCACAGATATGCCTCGTAACGCCACGCTAGCCACGCGGGACCGTTCACACGCGTGTGACGGCCTCCGCGATCAGCTCCGCCGTCGTGCCGTTGCTGATCAAGGAGGCCGTGAGCGTTACTGCCCGTATACAGTAAATACTTGTTATAACTAAGTCCTTGGGCACAAAACTGTCTTCGTTATAAGCGATAATTCGTTAAAACGAATATGACCTGCTGTTTGGGTACTTTCATTGGGTAATAAAAGTTCGTACAAAGAGAAATTTCGAATCAAGCGATGTCGCTATAACGAGGGTCCACTGTACCTCACGCAGCCCAATACAGAGTGCACACTATACCTCGAAAGCACCACCAAGCGTACCTGCGTGCAAGGTTCCTCAACCTTGGCTATGCCCCAGAATGTACGACCGCCCAACACCACCACACACATACGAAGGAAGAATGGGGTGACACCGTTCATCTCCCGTGGCATGAAAGGGAGAAGCAGTCCCGAGGACATACACGTCCGCCCTTCTCGCCACACCAAGTGTGTCCGATAGCCGCTCTTTCTCTCGTGCACGCGTTGTTTGCAGCTGTACGACGGCCGCTACCTGTCCGCCCTGGGCGACTTGGTGGTGGTGGTGCCCAATTACCGCGTCGGGGCGCTGGGCTTCCTGAGCGGGGGTCCGTCGGGCAGCGAGCCGCTGCCCGGCAACGCGGGCCTGCACGATCAGCGGCTGGCGTTCGCCTGGACGCTCGCCTACATCCCCCACTTCGGCGGGAACGCGTCGCGCATCGTGCTCGCGGGACACGACGCCGGAGCCTCGTCCATCGGCTACCACCTGCTGAGCGGCGACGCCGACTTCTGGACTCGTCACGTGACGCGCTTCATCCTGCAGAGCGGGGGCCCCTACCACAGGTGGGGGGGGGGGGGGGGCACAGCCGTCATAAAACAGTGGACGTTTTTATACCCAGTTTCGGTCGGGTGTGAGCTTTTGTCTTATCAAACCTTGTGGGTCAGGATGGCAACCAGACCTCTAACGTGGAAGCCCCACTCGCCTAGTATTTCGTGATGTCGGACCGACAGCAGTGGTCGCAACTTCTGCCAGTACATGAAAGCGTAAAAGACGATGATGAAAGCTGTGGGGTTTGAGTCGGAGATTTGGCTGTGTTACGCTTTGAAGGCTTACGTCACCAACCAGTGCCGCGGCTTGACGTAAAATGAGAATGAGTTTGCGCGGCACGTCTTTAAGCTAATGGCGACTCCGTGTTTGTGCTCGCCACCTAGCGGCCGTCGGGAGAATCGCCCTAATCAGATCCGGTTGCGGACTTCCCCATGGCGCAGTACGCTTATTTAGCGTCGTAACTGCGTAGTTGTCGTGATAACGCCGAAAGGGGACCCGAAGACGATAAAGCGGACGTGTAAGGAGATTTATTGGGTCCCTTTCGGCGTGACGACGCGATTGAAGTACAGCGGTACATAATTTTACCGTTTCCCGCGAGAAGCAGATGACGCGGCTCGCAAGACGCTGTGGACACGGAACCTACGGATTGGAAAAAAAATTACGCCCATCTGCCTGCGAGGGAACCCTGATGTGATGCGACGCATCGGGGGGTTCAATTGGCGTTTCCATTGGGTTGATTCTCTAAATCGGGTGAAACGTGTTGTGAACGCGTATGATGCATTCCATCCCATGCGGGTGTTCTCATACGGGGGAAGATGGGCGTAATTTTACTTTTCATGAAGGGACCGTCGCTTCCATGACGTCTTCATCGGAAGAATCAAGTCAAGCACGCAGTCGTCAAGCACAGTGACGCGGAGTCGAACGAGAGCGAGCGCTGACTGAACCGCGGCAGCGCGATACCCGCTCTATATTTACAGCGCCTCAAGGAGAGGAGACAACGGAGGAGAGTCGCGCATGCGCACACTTGCGCGACGGGAGCGGAGCGAAGCGCGCGCTCACAGCTGTTGTTAATGATAATGAGGCGGAGTGAGAGCGTTTCGCGCACAGCTGTCGGAGAGAAGACGGGAGGAGAGTCGCGCATGCGCAGCTGGCGTGCGGACGCCGGACAACGCCGACGCAGGAGGGACATGCCTCAGAGCAAGAGATGCGTCGCATCTAAAAAAGCGACGCCCACCATGCGAGTTTGTCCAAAGCACTTCGCTCAAAACGGCAACTACCTTCCAGGTCAGTAGCTACTTGGTTTTTCATTGTGATGAAGCCGCATAGCATGCGCGCGGCGTACTTTCTGTCGGCGCGCTTCCCCCGTGTGCTCTACTCCAACATGTACCTGCCCATTTCATTATCTGCTAGGGGCTGAAGATATCCGTTAGGTGCTGATATTGTCAAGATACATGTTTGAAATGAAGCCTTGATTTCAATTAGCTCGGAACATCGTTTTTTTTTTATTTTTTTACTTCGCTCTTGAGTCCGTGGCTCATATGCACATCTGCGCGGATGACCCGCGCGCAGCTCTATGTGCTTGATGCTCATGTCGGTGAAAGGCAGGACTCCTGCAGCTTCGACAGCTCCAAGAAGCAAGCGCACGAAGTTATCTTACCGGCGCACGCTGTGTCGCCTCTTTGTTTACTCTTATCGCGCGTGGGATTCTATAGTTTAGTCGTTTCCCGGAAGCAAGTTGTGCATATTCCAAACGCGCGCAGTGTTCAGCGCGCCTGTAAACCAATTTAGTACGACGTTGTACTTATTATCAATTATCGAACGTTGCGGGCGGCTGTAAATCAAAATAGTCAAAATTGGGTCTCAAAGCGGAGAATGTACCGGAAATATAACGTGCGCCCCAAATGTAGAGCAATTTAAAACACAGCCCGATTGCATAGAACCTTACTTCACCAGCAGCTATCCAACGCCCTAAACATTACACCATGGCGTAAGATGTTCGCTTTATAAGTTTATCCAGCACCCGTAATTTGCATGCTGCCATCGCTGTCATTAAAAGCCAAATATTTTCTGCGAAGCGTTTACAGCAATTCCATATAAACCAACGTGTTCTAAGCAGACATTTTTTCAGTACTGCTGATATGTGCAATGGTTTGCTTCGCGTGTTGTCGTGGCATGCTAACGATATTCTGAACTGGGTTTTCAGGCTACGAATCGAAGAGGAGGGTACCAAAGCAAACAGCAGTTCCAAGTCAGAACTTTCCAAAATCATAACACATGTTGCAGTGAAAGCTGGCTGACATGAACAGCTGTTCGCAGAAAGGCAGCTAAGGATGCAGCAGTCCACCATCCACCACTGTAAGCATAAGTTGAAAACAATCCTCTAAAAACGTACACAGTGCACATTTTATTCCACCTTTCTTAAAAACAGGGCAGGGAGACGTCTACAGCCGTATCATGCAGCTCTGGAATTCTTGACACACCGCTGATCACCAATGCTGGCACTTGTGTTGTTCAGGAGACACAACAATGTTCATTTTCTATGCCATTTTAACCAACATCATTATTCTAGCCAATCGGGGATATTACCATTTTCCAGGAGGGAGGAGGGTTGGAACACCAATTTCTTCCAGCTTGTGTCACAAGATACCATTCCCAACAGCAAGCATTGCAAGTCATGGCAGCAAAAGAGTGGGCACCTTTTTGCGAACTAGGTCTTTGGCAGATTCGAGCCGACTATTCCGAGTGCAAAGCCAACAAGGAAAACAAATTTAGGCAATTACACCACGGTGATATGACCAACACTAACATCTGTTGACGTACTGCTGCGGGATTATGATGTTTCTCCGGGGTCAAAATCTTGTTCAGCACTTCCTAAACTTGACGCTTTAAAATGAGTAGAATAATCGGGGGAACGTAAATGTGTCACATCGATATATATGCGTATTATTCTGGGGCACATGACCGTTCACACTTCCTAGTAAGACATTGCTATTCTTTTGTTGTCTGTGTGAATATGTCACGTGTGTCAGCACGGGTTTGAAGCAGCAACAGCATGTATTCTTGCATTGCTGTTTCCATTTCTAGTGTAATATGCCAGACACAATGAATATTTATTCAGCCATATACGCCCTAAAACAGGCGCACATACGCAAAAAATTCGCAGTGGGTGGGCGGTCACGTTTGCTGCTGAAAAGCAGAGGGACCCGAATTCAAAACTCAAAATTTGCGAGCTGCCAAAAGCACTTTTTTTGTGTGCTAAGCTGAGTGCAACATATAATATATTTGATACATAGATATCGTATACCCACAGACAAGCCGAGAGAAGGCCTCTCATAATAAGCTACAAATCAGAAATCAAGGGCCCCTTATGGAAAACTTTAGGTGTGTGAGGAACCGGTAATTAATGCTTTACACTGCTCTAATTTTCGCCGCGGGTGCGCTTGAAGTAATTCTAGGTATTTCAAGAAGGCCTTTTGAAAAACCTGCTTCCGTTCGAGAGCTACGATTTTTTTTTTGCTCCCTCCCATTCAGTTACGCTCGCCGTCGACGGCTGCCGCCGAGGAGGGCGCTAGGCGTCTTCGGAGGCGCGTGTCCCCGAAAGTTGGGGATGACGGTTGTCATAAAAATGACCAGACAGGCACTTATCCAGTTTGGCTATGCCAGCCATTTAGTCATTATGCTTTGTATATATAATGAGATAGTTCGTTGCACAAAATAGGTTGCCAGTGAGCTTCTGTCCTGTCGTCTCAAGGGTGGAGCACTTTAGGGGGACGGCTTGTCTTTGCAGCTCGTACGGGGTCACGGCGTAGCGGACCCAAACAGAGGCTCCGAAAAGAAGACCGCTTCCCCGGTCGAGATCAAACCTGGGTTCCTCGCGTTACAAAGCTGATGCCTATACCGTTTCACTGCAAAAACATTAGAAATAACAAAATGACCGAATTGCACCTGCTGTTTTCTTAAAAGGTACTGAGGGTTCAGACAAGCTCAAATAATCCAGACTATTCACCCATCCAACAAAGCTGATTGCCACAACATTGCGCAGTAACTCATAAAAAGCCTCGCAGAGTTTTTTTAAGCCTGATCAGTGCTTCCAATCTGCCAGTTTTCTTATTACGGTGCGTCGAGTCCCTGTTCTGACTGCTAATGTTTGGTTGCTCCCTCAAATATGTCAGAGCCCTTGTGACATCATATTAAGGTGCAGTACGCGGATTATTTGAAAACCGCCCTATGAAGCAATTACGCCTTTGTGATGATTGCGAAATTCCCATCGACCAAAATTGCAGGAAGATGTGGACTCCTGAACCATTCGAATATACAAAGCTGTATGTCATCTTCATGGTCACAGTAAAGCGCAAAGCTTCGGCAGAGTTTGGGTTTGGGCTAGTTGGTAGCGGTAATACATGACTTCGTGTAGCGCAAAAAAAAAAAAAAAAACGACACGGATACAGGGGATCCACGGGCACAAGCGCTAACTTCCAACTAAGCTTCATTGAAAAAATGCATGAATGTAAACACTGAAGCGGGACATCATCGTAAAAAAAAACAACGAACAGAACAGAAAAAAAAGGCATGATCAAATTTGCGCACAAAATTATTCGATTCGCACAACAATGTGCCGCCGACAAAAGGCAGCACAAAGCATTCACTAAGGTGGCACCCACCCCCTCTCAGATAGTCAATCTCCTTATCAGACAAGGCCACCTACAGGGCCAAGGCACCCTCGCTTGGTGAAACGGGGAGGCAAAGCTGCATTTGACTACTGCGCTGCGAAGGTCTTGTCCCCACAAGATTCAAGAAAGCGTCTTGCAGCAGGTGGAGCGCCTTCAACAAGCGGTGTTCCCGCCACAGCTTCTTACCTCTCTTGCTGAGGCCTTACTCGGGAATATCAAGCATGCCGGTCGAGATACGCAGCTTGGGGCGCGTAAAGGCGCTGATAGCCCTCTCAAAAAACGAATCGCTGTGATTCCGTACTTCATGACCTATCACATAGGCTGAAGAAGATTGGTTCGAAGGCTGAGGTGTTCTGAGGTTCGAGGAGTTGTGTTCTCCGCACCAAGGAAATTGTTCAGCCTATGCCGCATAAATGACCGCGCAGCAACCCAGCAGCCGATGTGTAACAAGAATCACACAAAGCCGTTAATACCATGCAAAGGAAACGTTGTGTACGCCATTCCACTGAAGTGCCACAAAATATATGTCGGGCAAACAGGTCATTGCCTCAACGACCGGCTTCGTGAGCATGAATAGAATGTTCATAAAGTTGTCAAGGGCCGCTTGGGCATTCATTGCCGCGATTGCGGGTGTACGCCCCTCTTTGAGAGTTGTGCAGTCATTGCTCGTCACGCCAACCAGAAGACAAGGGAAATAACTGAGGCGGCCGAAATAGCACGCCTCAGGGATTGTTGCCTGTCCGCACGTCCGTGGCCTTATCCGATAAGGAGATCGGCTATCTGAGAGGGGGTGGGTGCCACCTTAGTCGATGCCTCGTGCCGCCTTTTGTCGACGTCACATTGTTGTGCGAATAATTTTGTGTGCAAATTTTATCGTGCCTTTCTTTGGTTCTGTTCTTTTCTATCTTCGTTTCTTTGCGATGATATCCCGCTTCAGTGTTTAAATTCATGCATTTTTTCAATAAAGCTCAATTGGAAGTTGGCGCTTGTGCCCGTCGCCTCCCTGTGTCCTTGAGTTCTTTTGCGCTACACGAAGTCTTTGTGCTAGTTTCCTGAAAAAAAAAAGAAAAAGAAAACACAGTATTCCTCAGCTGGCACCACAACTTCCTTTTTCCTTTTAGATGCGGAGCACCTTAGAACCGCACAATGTATACGTCCGTCCGCATCCCTGCGCATAGCATTTACAATCGCAAAAAATCACACAGGCACCGGCAGGATTCGAGCCTGTGTCTGCAAGACCAGAGAAAGTTGGTGTCAGTCGTCTTACCCATTGGGCTACGACAGCAAGTTAGCGCCCGACAGTCGAATGGCTTACTCCCTCGCCTGTAACGGTGCGGAGTACCTTACGGCCTCCCAATGTCCGTCCGCGTCCATCCGTGCGCACACCATCACCAAGCGAAAATCAAGCGAAATTCTATTTGAACCGTGAGTTGCAGTTTCATTTAGGGAGTAATCAAGGTGCAGCTCACGGCTCACATCAAATGACGGTCGGGGCACCAATCGGATGTCACTCGGGGCGCAACTTGGATGTCATTTCGAGTCCCCGTACTCCGCTCCCTCGCCATCATCCGCAGAGTGGAGATGCTGCCATTTTTTTTTTTTTTGCTTTTTTTTTTGCAGGATGCGACTGGGCGCCTACGTTCACTCTCCAAGAGCAAGGCACTGCTACTGCTCATGCAGAACTGGAGTCTCAAGCTCGTGTGAAAAACAGACAAGGCTGGTCCAAGTTAAATCAGGAACACTTGTAAACAAATTTTTTTACACCCTAGAAGGTTCGAATGTTAATTCCTTCACCTGATTGCCCTCACTAGTTGCTAGTGTCTGGTTATGGCCTATATGAGAGAATACACCCAGTTGCTCATGAACAGTTCATGCCGGTGCAGTCCATGCCTGAAAACAACAGAAACAGTTATTATTACACACCAAGTTGTACTTAGGTGTGTGTTACGTTTACAGAAAATACATATTCTTGAATCGCTCCACTCGACTCCTGTTAACTCAACACTTCCACACTTGCAGGACTGAATCATTCATAAGTTCCTCAGCGAAAGGAACACTTTTTAAACGCTGTTACAGCATCAGACTACAACCCAATACCTAGAATAAAATGTCAATTTAACCCTTTACTAAGAAACGCCCCAAGAAAGGCGGTTGCTCGACTTGCTCACTGAAGACTAGCAGGATGTTTACTTTCAGCTCTGGTGTACAACGTGCATGGGTCAGAAAGTGGCTTACCTGCCAGGTAGCGGTAAGATAACTGATAACGTGAGGTTAAGCATGCAAACTTAACCTAACATACAAACGTTAAGCCACAACCCTTATGTGTGGCTGAATTGTGCAACACGTTGAAGTAATGAAACTCAACTATACTTAGATAAGACACGATAATAAAACTGCCTCCTTTTCGATATTAGTACAACGCAATTATAAATTTTGAACGTATTTGCTCTAAATCATCCAAAGTGACCATTACGCCACATAACTTACAATGGCGATTTCGAACAAACCGAAGGCACTTATAACAGAAAGCAAAAACAAAAACGGGCAGAATAGCGGAACTACACACATTGACACAACGTGTACTACTAAACTTACTGAAGTCATTGCTGATGCATTGTGACATGGAAGGCTGTTTAAATTCTCAGCCGATTGTCGTTCATTTCGCCGCTGGTGATGAAGCACCGACACTACTTCCTGTCGATACTACTGAAATTGGCGAGCTGAACGTCCATACTTCGAATACACGGCGTTTCAGTTTTTCGCCGCAATCCGAGATGCAGCTTCCGCGAGGGCGACGGTGCCCACTACATAACTGACGCAGTTCATGAGCACACAATACAGCGCATAATCTAAAAATCTGCCAAGATCTAAGCGAACACGTATCGCGCATTTTTTCGGAACGCGCTTTCGTCTAGATTCTAGCCATATGCGAGTGCTCCGCTTCTAAGCGCGCATCGCACCATCAATACGAGCGTAAAGGCAACAAACAAAACACCGAAAGTGTTCTTATTGCCCTGTTTCTTCCGACTCGTACATTTTTTCTGCAGTTTACGCTCACATCAGATCATTATTCATGAGGCTACGGCGAAGCTCTACCACAGCCCGAGCAGTGGTAGTTTAAACCGACCGACTTATCTGTCGCAGTGAATGAGAGTCGCAGCAAGGTGCTTGCACTTTTGTGACAGCCCTGGTGCGCACGAGCCCTGCCCTTCCGTGATTTTTGGCTGGATAAAGAGGCAGCTTATCTTGAGCGAAATGCGGTGCGGTTCCTCGGTCACAACTGACGTTTGCCTGCACATAGCGACGATCTCGTCTGTTTCCATCGCTCCGACCTTTGACGGGCCCGATCAAGACAAGGTCGTCGGCTGAAATAATGCGCTCTTCCTCGCCAAAACAACGCGAGTAAATGCTGCAGTGAGAGTCTTAGTACGGCAGCAAGCGAAACTGCGACGGCGGACCTGTTTTGCGACGCCATTTTGTTTGTGTTTACTCATGTTGCCAGACTGCGTCGCGAAACATTACGGGGAAACGTTACGAAAGTTTCCAAACGTTACGGCTACAAAACGTAAAGTGGGCACGGCAACGGCAGCAACTATGGGTCCTAACATTTCCGTTTTCTGCTTTACGCCATCAACAGGTTCCCACAGCTCGAAGTAGAATAAGAACTGCCTCACTCATCGCACCATCTTCGATGATGATGGTGGTGGTTGGTGTTTAATGCCGCAAGGCTAGCTAGGGCAAAAAAGCGCCAAGAAATAAGTACAATTATTACGCTGCTTGGTACGTCGTTAAGCTTGAAGTTAGTGCTGCCAAGCGTTAACACTAAAAACATCAAGCGTCATATATACCTACACGTCTTCGTCACAACTAAACTGTGTCAAGAAGTCCCCGTTCAAAACTCCAGTGTCGGGGACTGTTCCAACCTAATTTGCGGGCGGGTCGCTTGCAGGTACGGGAGCAACAACCTGACGGAAGAAACAGAGCTGGCGAACCGATTCCGATGCCCCACGGATCTGTCGTCCGAGGAGGCGCTCGAATGTCTGCAGAGAGTGCGCGGTGACCGCGTGGCTCGCGCCTTGGCCGATGCCAGCTTCGTTCCCGTCTTCCGCAGGCCACCGCTTACCGGATCCCAGCCAAGCGAGGCGGCACTCCGAAGATCGTCCAAGGTGCGCAGATGCTTGGATATCCCATAGGAAGCGTACTTTAAATGCACTAGGGCGAATGTTTCCCACAGAGAAAGGGTGCTTTTTACTTGAAAAATTAGCAGTGGCTTAGCTCGGCTATGCCAGGATATACGTAGCGTGAGCTAAGGTTCAGCTGGTTATTCTTAGCTTTCCTGGTTGTCTAGGATTAGCTGATTATCATGCTTACCGCTGTTGAACGATTTACAATACAACCCCATCCAATCCAATCCAATCCAGTCTAGTCACTGCTCCTCGCGCATGCGCAGCACGGCCCTCCAGGAGGCACTCGGAACGGATATCAAGTGGCTCCGGCGCACCGTCAGACTTGGCTACTGCGCAACGCAGGCGCACAGCTGGGCACGCGCCGGCGCCAGTGCGTCTGCCGCGGCTATGACGTCACTCATCTGGAGTGAGCAGACCGGCGAATATGCAGACCCAATTCTCTACACACCCGTACTCCAATTTGATTGGATTTCCAATCGAATCCAATACAATCCAATTTAATCCAATCCAGTCCAATCCAATGCTCCTCGCGCTTGCGCAGCACGGCCCTTCAAGGCCCACGCGAAACTGCTCAACCTCGGCCAGTGTAGCTTACGCTACAAAATTCATGGAATGCCCAAACGAGCTCGAGTTTGACATCACAAGCCAGTGATGATGTGCAGCGACCGGCACACTCAGCACCTAGTTGTATTCTATCCCTGGATTTTAGTGAAAAATCGTCCGCACGCAAGTATGCACGTCAGTTGTAATCATCACCACACCATCCCCATCATCATCAGCAGCAGCAGCAGCATCACGATGCTCTCCTCGCTAGCTAGCTGGGGAATGACCCATTACTCAATAATGCGAATAACCTGCTCCACACTAACACTGAAAGCGTAGTAATTAACGAGGTGACGGTCCTGATTTTCATTGGGGACAGAGTGGGATGAGTGAACTAAGGAAGTGGTCGTGTTTGCTTGTATATAAACGCACCCATCATGGCTCATATACCATGTTCCTGACAATGTTTTATTTCCCATAATAGATGATGTGAGTGCCTGTTCCCCCACTACCTATTCTCCTTCCATCTCCCTGTCCTCCTTCCCTTCATATTTTCGACTTACCCACGCTCACTCGCCCACCTCTGCATCGCAATTCTTTCCCTCCGACCCAACCCCTACGCTATCCTTTTTCACCCTGCTCTCCATTCTGTTCTCCCTCCTCTGTTCCCATGCTTCTATACCACTCTTACTTCTTCCTATCCAAAACAGGTAACATCCTTTTTCCGTCCCGTCCTCTAATCTTATCGCCATTCCCAAATGTCCTTGTCCTGTTTCCTCCTCTTCATGTAAGTCTACTCCCCACTCCTCCCACCCTCCACAATCCCCCATCCGAGCCCTCACCGCCACCTCCTCACCATTTCTTCGCCTTTACTTTTCTCTTGCCATCCTCCATTCTCCGCGCTCTCTTATTCCTCTCCTCCTTCTTCTTTATAACTCACCTGCACAGTAATGCGGGTCCCAGTTCCCACTGGGTCAGTGGCCCACTAGTGAGCACGCTCACCATTACATCTGGCGTATTAGACAGACAGACGGACATTGTGTAAAATGTATACGCGCCTACCGGTACCACCGGAATAGACACACACACAGTCCAGCATTATCGCGTTAAGGTAGCGTAAGAAACATCTACGCCTTCAAGAAACCCTCTTGAAGTTTCGAAATCGTGGTAGCCTATGCATAGACAACTGTAAGTGTAAAAATAAGACGGGATAGTCCCGCTCACGGCTGGTAAACTCGCCTCGTACGTGACGACGACCCGTGCAGCCGGCTAGTCCCTCGGGCAAGCAGTTCCTGGTGGGCCGCGTCGAACGCGAGGGCGTCTACCCGTGGTTCGTGGAGCGACGCCGTCAGGGCTCTGCCAGCAGCCCTGAGGAGGTGGTCTCACGGTTGCTCCACCACCACGATGCTGCCTGGCTCGAACACTGGCAGACTGCCACGGGAATCACGCTGAACCCTTCTTCCGAAGATGTGCGCTCGTACCAGGAGGCTGTGGGTGACTTCAACGTAAGCGCCATTCTCGCCTTTCGTTTGATGAGCTGCTATCAACGACCCCGGTGTTCGTTGTAATTAAAATCAACGTTTTGCCAGGTTTTAATTTTTTGAAACAAATTAAAACAGCAATAACGCAAGCCAGGACGCTGAAATCCGCCCGCTACCATGGAAACGGTTATGCTAAAGCCATGCAGGTGTATGTGCAATCGGCTTTCTAGGCACATGACACGCGTATCTTACATCTAAATTGAATGGATTGGAAACAAGCATCCACAAACAACTGAGGGTATTATGGGTTGTATGCTCCTTCCTACAGAAAAAAAAACTTGCAAATCCGCCTTGTCGTTCTTTAGTGTGGTGTAATAATGGAGGATTTGGGATCGAGAAAGCGAATATAATAGAAAGGGATTGGCGATCAGGAGGTTAAAGGCCAGGGTAGCAGGGTCTTCGGTTAAATAGAAAATGCATGTTTTCTTGTGAGACAATCTACAAGCCACTACACATTTCGCAACAATATCCTGGGCTCGCTAACTGCTTTTAGAACTTGCGTAAATAACCGCGCTATCGCACCTTCCATGTAGCACTAAAATTGTGTCTCACTCAAACGTGGGTCTGAGTCCGCATACAAGCTGACAATCGTTCTTCTTAATTTTAACCTCTTTGCGGTAATCTGCACACTCACGCGAACATTTTAGGGCGGATTGTGCTCGTAAACACCTCCTCGCATAGCACCAATTTCTAGTGTCCTCCGTTTACGCTTCGCCTTCGAAATTGGCCGATGTCTGCTTTCGGGCCGCGGGGCGCTTCTCGCCAACGCAGGAGGTCTGCCCCATGATGGAGTTCATCGAGCGCCTGAAGGGGTGGCAGAACCTGGTGTACGCCTACCAGCTGGCATACCAGCCGTCGTACTCGAGCTGGAAAAGCGAGACCGACGAGGCCGTCCACTTCGAGGACATGGAACTGGTGTTTGGCATGCCACTCAGGCCAGACGTGCCGGCCAATGAGGAGGACAGGGAATGGGCCAGAACCATGATAAATATCTGGGCCACGTTTGCGCATACTGGGTGAGCCCCTGTTGGAAAGAAAGACCACGCGCTTAGGCATAGTGTGCCTCTTGCAGGTGCTTCGTCGAAGGAGCGCCTGCCTGGTTCGAGCGGGATTCACGTTCACACATTGTTGGGGTTTTCTTTATGCGCGGACCATTCGGGAAGCGTGGGCAGGCCTAATAAAGGGTATCATTTGGTTGAACTGGACAAAAAATGGAAGACGCAGGGGTAGGTGCTGGTATAGGTGCGTTCGTGAGCTTGGCTTCTGGCTTGACGCCTTTCGTGGTGTTGGTACGGTAACATGTTTTGGGGAGCGGGCGAACTCAAATTTTAAATCTCAAGCAGTCAAGGAGGGAATGGGAGTAGACGGTTTGAGAGATTCTTCTTGCATTCGGCGAGCGAGGCTTCAAGTTCTATGAGTTAGTTTTTGGTGTAGTTCTTAGCAAACCCAGTGTAGTCCTGACTCCTGCGGGGTCTCTGTAGTTATTTGGTGATGAGGGCGTAGATATCTCCGGGTATCGCCCGTCTCCCCAAAAAGCGTGAAGGGTGCAGGTAGCATCTTGTGGTGTATCTTCCTTATTCGAGATAGTGCCGGAGCAACTGCAAGGTGCGCGTGGTTGTCTGAGTGTCTTGGAGGTCATGACACAGACGAAGCCCGTTCTTAACCAGGTGGTCATACGCAGCAGTCTCTCGATTGATAGGTGCCACGTGTGCACGGAGCTTTATCTTGCAACGTCGGTTCCATTGTTTAGTGGTGTTTAGGCGAGCTTCACAAATACGCAGCAGTTTATAGGGCTTGCACTCTAGATCCTGTATGAGGTGACCTCTGTTTAAGTGTGCGTAGGGGCAGATTGAACAAGGTCATTATTCCGCTCTCGTATGGGCTGATATAGTCAAAGGGAGTGGAGGATGTCGCCTTGTGGAATGCACTCGAGTTAGCTAGGCAAGCAATTCCGTTTTGAAATATCTTGCGGTCCGGGATGATTAATCTAGGTGTTTGTGAGGGGCTGACCAGAGAACATTCAAGCTGCCACGTAGGAAGAACAGGTCGGGGGAAGTGTGTATTTTGGTGTTCGGAGCAGATCTGGCAGGTGTTCCCGGATTGCTGAGTAACATGAGTGGAACTCATCGATTGCTTAATCCAGGAGTGAGCCTCGTGTATGGATAACGTTAGTATGGATGGGCAGCATTTCCATCTCCAAGAGTGAGGGTAGGTTCGGTGTTGGCGTCGCTTATTGTGGCCCACGTTATGGGATTTGCAGTTTGGGCGATAGCCATTGTTGAGAACGAACATGCTGAACAGTTGATCTGGAACCTGGATGTTTGACGTTATCCCAGTCTAAAATGACAACAGGAATACCACAGAAACCCAACAAGAATTCCTGTCGTACGACCAAAATGCCTGTAGTGACGACAGAAATCCTGTTGTTACGACAAAGCCGTCTGTTGCGACGAGACGCATTTCTGTCGTAACAACATAGTCAATTTTCTCGACGACAAATATTCCTGTAGTCACAACAGAACTCTACCTGTCGCCACGACAGCCATCATGCTGTCGTGACATAGCCAGCTGTCGTGACGTCTGTCGTTGCAACAGAGCCACGACAGAAAAGCTGTAGCAACATAGCCGGCTGTCGGGACGACAGAATCTTGTAGTGACTACAAATGCGTCTGCCATGACAAAATACGTCGCGATACAGGAAACTGTCCACACGATAAACAACAGTCGCAACAAGACAGTTCTGTCGCGAGGACAGCTTTGAAGCTGCTTGTTTCTTTTTTGCGATGAAAGAGAATATTTTTACCGCTTAATTTCCTCTGCAGGCGTTCAATGAAGAAATGAAAATTTTAATTCTGGGGACGTGGGATGAAAGTTAAGTTTACTATTTTGCTCATTGTAACACGATGACTAACGAAATAAAACAACACAATAGGGACATGTAGCACCAAACAGCACAATACTAAGGACACAGCAACTAGTGAACTAGAATAGGGCCTGTAGCCTGCAGCAGACTGATACCCCTTACTTTCCTTTATTTATCCCGTGTGCCTACTTCTTTCTGACTCGCGTTTTCTTTTCCGGGTTGCCTTTCAGCAAGACACCCACCGTTCAGAAGATGCTGTGGCCCCAGTATGACCTGACGACGCCCATCACTATGAAACTGGGACCCCACAAAGTGAACATAACGAACGCGGAGAAGCGGCAGCGTTGCGACTACCTTCGCGGCATGCTCGAATCGCCATAATGGGCGCTTGGCGCCCGCTTTACCAAGCGTTTTTCTCCTTTCGGTTGTGGACTCTTATTGAAATGTGCATCAGGTGGACTCTTCGGGGCACGTCGCAAAGGCTATCAAACTGTTCGACTGCGTTCTAGCGACGATCTGATAGAAGTAGCGGACGCAAATCGTACACGCGTTCGGATGATAATAAACTGATCCACGTGGCATACCATGTACAATTGTTTTATTCAGTATTTCTGGACGATAGCCAGTCAGCAACATTTTACCTCTGTCGCGTCAGAGTTGATGAAATAGACCTCACATGCGAAGGGGGACACCTTTTGGGGGGACACGTTATAGGCCTGTACAATTTTTCTTGCAAAAGTATTTCGGAGGGGCCTGGAGCTGCCCAGAATAGTTTTGGACAGTAAAATGAAAGAGCATTAAACGGGACGGTTTTCTGCGGCGAATTTCGGCCCAGTTTTGCGGGTGTCCATCTAGAATTTTTATTTTTTCCAGGCAAAGTAAACAAATATTACAAGAACTTAATGCAATTCATCATTGGCCTTGCCTTGCAATGCCTTCCTCTTCTTGCATAAATGGTCACCTTCTCTCCAGGAATTGAGCGACCGATGATAACTGTAGCGGCAGTATATATTATGGGCGGAGATGCGATAACGAGCCGACAAGCAACGCCGGAAGCCTGGTGAGCAGTATGCTAACTCTGTCACAGAATAAGAGGTTCACAATCAGTGCGACGACTCAACACATAATCTGGACGTGCCTCATTTGACAGAATATGCGAGAACTGGTTCTGCTGTCTCTGGGGCCACCTATAAGGTTTCAACTTTACACACGCCGCATAACGCTTTCGACGCTTAAACTATATAGTCCACGATAGCTTAGCGAAATAGAAAGCTTTATAATAACGTGTGCAGCCATACGCAGCGAACGCTATTTTTTGCGTCGTTCGCACTGCGCCTTCGCCGTACGCTAAGCCGGTTCTGCGTTTAGCGGACGGAAGACGAGCGGACGCTATTTCAATCGTTTGGTTGAACTTGACAAAAAATGGGAGAAGCAGGGGTAGGTGCTGGCATTCGTATGTCCAACGCGTAAACGCCTGCCATGGGTGCGTTTTTGAGCTTGTCTTCTGGCTGGACGTCTACCTAGATGTAGAAACGGGGAAAGTTTTTGATTGATTGATTGATTGATTGATTGATTGATTGATTGATTGATTGATTGATTGATTGATTGATTGATTGATTGATTGATTGATTGATTGATTGATTGATTGATTGATTGATTGATTGATTGATTGATTGATTGATTGAGTTAGGGTTCTCGGGCCCAGTCAAGCTATTCATACTCAGCTTTTAGCCCTTAAACCCTTCCAGAATGTTGTTTTTTCTGGGAAAATAAAAATTTAATTGAATTAAGAAATTGAATTGAAAAATTGAAAAATTTAATTGAATTGAAAATTTGAATAGGAAAATTGATTGATTGATTGATTGATTGATTGATTGTAGGGTCTAACGCGCCGACGCAACGCAGGCGAGGAGGCACGCCGTAGTGGATGGCTCCGGGTCAATTTTGACCACCTGGGGATTTTTAACGTGCGCCGAAATCTCGTACAGACGGGCGTTTTTGCTTTTCGCCTCCATCATAAAAGCGGCCGCCGCGGCCGGGAATCGAACCCGCGACCTCGTGCTCAGCAGCGCAACGCCTTAGACACTGAGCCACCGCGGCGGGTAGCGGGAACGTTTTGGGGCGCAGGCGGATGCAAATGTGCCTCAAGCAGCCAAGCAGGGAATGGGAGAAGGCGGCTGTAGAAATTCGCCTTGCATTCGCCAAGGGAGTCTTTCAGTTCGCACAGTTGACACTCCTGGTCTAGTGCTTGATTTGCTGCCCACGGGTAGGCCGGGGGGAAGTACTGACAAAATTTTGTGATGGCGGTGCGAATATTATAACAAGGAGAAGGAAATGATTGGGTGGCTAATAATGTAACAAAGAGAAGCTGGCATGCCCGATCCGCGAATACCTTGCATCGCCGACATCCTGTACATACATCGCCAGATCATCATCCATGGTTCGTGCCGTCTTTGTCCTGTCGCCGCGCAACATGTTTGAGGAAGGGTGCGGTGTCCATCTTCATTCTGCACCCACCCACCCGTCTCTGCCTTGAAGTGACCATGGACGCTACCAGGGCCGTGTACATAACCCCGTACCACGGTGATGACTGCGTTCGACCACCTGTTGGTCGATGGATGTCCAACTCCATGGGTACGTGCCACCCCAGTGGAACACGGAGGGCAAACTAAGTCAGGAATAAGACGTCGCCCGGAGGCGGTGTGTGGCGAGCAGTATAGCAGCACGAAACATTTAACACTTTAAAGGGGTTGAAATTTGGGCGAGTTGGTAATGGTGCACCTCCAAAAACAAACAGCGCGCAAATAAGAATCAGCAAACTCGAGGAATTGTAGAAGCCATCCACATCTTAAAAGCTGGTTCCGGTTGCATCAATCATCCGTCTATCGCCGTGCTTATTCGAGAAGTCGCATACTTAGATGCGCAGTGAGCGCGATTTCGGTGCCTCTTCTTGGCATCCATGCTGGGGGTGGGAGGGGGTCTTAAGCCATGTGTTAGGCGGTTATCTTTGCTGTTTTTTCGCCATTCGTGCACCTCAATGTAGGTTTGGTGGTATTGTCGTTACGCTTCTTTTGTACATGCGGCTGAGTGCGCCGATAACTGTGACGCATGTGGGGCGCGTCGACTGGGCGCTTGGGCATGCATCTAAGGCTTCGATGTGTGTAATAGTAAACTAGTTGCGAGTTTGCGCTTGTGCTCTCTTTATGTGTTCTTGTCCCCGTTAATTTGAGCGCAGTTCGTTTTTTTTTTTTTTTAGATTTATTGAGCCATAAAGTAGGAGTGTTTCTCTAGTCCGGGAATCCAAGTGATGACCGGGCGACCGATGCCCTCGACGCCAGCAGTTGCTGGACGTCCCAGTAGTCGCTGGAAATCGGGTTCTTCACAGCTCAGGGAGGGAAGGGGGAACGAAAGGGTGAGAGGTTGGGGTTATGCGCACACTCTAATGAAATGTGGGCTAGTGTGCCACGCTTAGTGCGAGAAGTGGGAAACATGTGGTGCAAGAGAAAGGGATGGACGAAGCCATACGTTTGGATGCGACGATGAGTCGAGCTGTATAGGGCTCCTTGGAAGCGAACTGTTGTCGCTCAGTTGTAAGAACATATTTCCCATTATTTGTGAGTAGATTTCCAACGTACATCGGCTGTAAAAAGGTCGTCTACCTCATAACAATCTTCGAATGACCCCACAAAGGGGTGAGAGTACCATTGCCCGGTGCCACCTATACATTGCCCGTGATGAAACCTGGTGCCAGAGTTAACAGTGTCGGAGTAATTTTCTGGTGCGTTTGTTTGTAACGGCTCCCAGAATGAGAACATTATGGGATCTGGCATGGATTTCGCGGCTCATGTTACGTGCTTTACCCTTTCGGCGATCGATTAGTAAACGTTGAAGATGACGATGCCTGACTTTGATTCAGTTGATCGGGAGCGTATACGTTATAGCACGCCGAATGTGCGTGCTTCTTTCCAACCGCCCCTCCCTGTTCTCTTACAGCAAAACACCCGCCGTTCAGAGGACGTCATGGTCCCAATATAACCTCACCACACCCATCAGCATGAAACTGGGACCCCGCAAAGTCACCATGAAGAACGCAGAGAAACGGCAGCGCTGCGACTACCTTCACAGCATACTCGCATCGCCATGATGGGCGCATAGCGCTCACTTTATCAAGCGTTTTTGTCATCTGGAGTCCGAACTCGTTAATATAATGTACGTCAGATGGACTGACCGGAGCATCTCGCAAAGCTTATCGTATCTGTTCTACTTTACTATGTAGATACGACGTGATACATGCGGCGCGTGCCGGCGTGCATGCGTTCAGAAAATAAACTGTTCACCGGAGCATACCCTGTCATCGTTGAATTCAATATTGCCGGACGGTAAGAGGTAAGTGACCTTTTCCTCCTGACACGTCATAATAGATCAAATCGATCTCACGTCCTGAGCAGGACCCTCTCGTACAGCATTCGAATACGCCATATGCTAGTCTGTAACTAAAGCAGGGACGGTATTTGGTAGCTAATTTGACATTATTGCGCGGATTTCCGCCGAGAAATTGCTTCTCCTGGAAAAGTAAGCTTTTATACCGACTTGAAGCGATTTACCGCTGAGACTGCCTTGCAGCTTCTGCCGCGGTGTCATAAATGATAACCGTCTCTGCCCGAGTTGCGCGTCCGATGATGACCGTAGTGGATACATAGTGGCGAGAAGGCGGAAAAGAGCCGACAAGCAACGCCATAAAGCACGAATTTCTGAAATAATTTGCGGTTGTGTACCTTTCACACAGATTCACAACCAATGCGGCGGTGTGTACGTGCCTCATTTACCGGAATATTCGAGAACAAGCTCTTTCTCTGGGGGTCATTAAGGTCTCAACTTTACGGCAAATGCATGTACCCCACTGGCCACACGCGACGCAAGGCGGTCGCATTCGCCGCCTTCATACTCCGTCCCGACGGACCGAACCACGTCGTTCCTGCCCCACGCCCTTCCTCCGCACCGCCTCGTATAACCCTCCTCGCTCCCAAAACCCTTTCCGCCACACGGTGCAAGCTGAGAATTAGAAGAAATAAATGTTTCACACAAACTAATTCGTACTCCAGGTTATCACTTACGCGTTGGACACCTGGGGACTGTCAAAATCTGTGGAAAGAAAACTTGGCTCAGCCAAACAAACATTGGAAAGAATGATAGGAGGAGTGTTTACTGTAAATAGGAAAGATAAGGAAAATAAGAACCGAAGTCGGCTAAAAATGCTTTAGGTTTAACACTTCTAAACCTAGTTATCTCAAGCGAAAGCAAAGACTATGCACACAGTGTTTCTCGAAAGTTTGCCGATGCTTGAGATTTCGCAACCTGCCGTCTAGTTTTATCTGAATGATTGGATTCCTCCTTTCGCTTGCGCTGGAGGGCACGCTTAAAGAGCGCAGCCGACGCGCCATCGATGGCAATACTCAGGAACCAAGCGCCATGCGAAGCATCTCTTTCGAGTGCGTGCATGCTGTGTTTCTCTATAGTCTTCATTACCGTATAATTCAGTCTGGGCAGCGTTTTCACATAGGAGTCGTCCAACTCTCGCCTAGTCACGCGGTTCTCTTGCGCTGAACCACATGCGCAGATGGCCCCGCCGCCGCGGGGCGATAAGGCGCAGGCGAAGCGGCCGTTCCACCCTCGCCTTGTCACGTGATATCACAGCGGCGAAGCTTCCAGCAAGCGAAGCGATAAGGAAGGAAGGAGCTGCTTGCGCGCCTGCAGCTTAAGGTCATTGCGGAGTGATGAATAACTTAGAAAGATGTCGCTGAGCAGTAGAGCTGTCGCTGTAATGCAGCGCGGAGTCAGGCCGGGCATGTAAGGCCGGTACGGAGGGTTGACAAAGGGTGCGCCATCCGGGTCTCTAAGTAACGGGACCAGCAGAATCGGGAAGACGTTCCTATAGGTAGAACAACGAGATAAGAAGGGGGAGCAAGGAATAGATTCAGCGCCCAATAGGAGTGCTTCGGAAGTGGATGGAAATGGACCGATGATGATGATGGCGTTCATGATGCTGTGTTGGCTATCACGGATCACGACTCGCTGGTTTTCGATTAGCTGGCGACCTCTTCGAGATACGTATACGGGACCCGGATGTGCCCTCCACAACGGTCTATCTTATGCGCCGTGACGTGCATGACAAAACCCCTGGCTTATTCCCCCGTGTAGGGCGAGGTATTCTTGTGTGTTACACCGCCAGCACTGTCGCTGTCACATTACTGAATGAGGCAGAGAGAGAGAAAAATTTATTGGGTAAAGCTTTAGGGTTTGGCGAACATTATTATTTCCAAATTCTTTTTTTTCCCTGGTGTGTCCACATCGTCTTCTTTCCGTTTACATGTTATGCTCAAAGATCATTGTCATCGTCATCATCATTTCCACTTTCTTTTTCTCGCACGAGCACACGCGCCACCAGATTCGATTGGCACCGACGAGTGCGCGCCGTCCCAACGAAAGCCACGAGGAAAGGACAGGCCACTGAGATGGCCACGAGCTCATACCAAACCGCGGACACGACGTTGTCCAAGACACGCAAGAAGAAGCGTGGCCCGAAACCCACCGATGCGGAAACGGTCGCGGCGATGGAGAAGTCATCCGCACCCGTCGAAGCCGGTGAGTGTTCACTGAAACCCTTTAAGAGGCGAAGTTCGTTAGCTTGGAGGGAAATCACGAGACGAGCATGCTAATTCGCTGTGGTAAAGAACTACCGGGATAATTATCGAGTTCAATACGGCACCCTGTACGGAAACGCTGCTCCTAAAACTGAGCGACGCATTTTTTCGTTGTCACAACCACGTAAGCAGTCCTTTCGAAGCATTCCGTAGTTATATGACTCAGAATTGGGCAGTGAAGATTGCTACGCACTCAATGAGCATTATCCATATCGATAAATCCTTAGCCTATTAACGAATAATCAATTTACTAACCTCAACTATAAGCTCTGCACTGGAAGTGCCAGTGGGAAATCGTATATCGAGGGGCAACTATCCAAAGCGATAAACGAAGTGAGCGATAGCGGGGAATAGTGCTCGTACAGGCTTCCAAATATGGCGCGGGAGGAATTCCCCATTGGAAAATGAGAGAAATAAACTCGCATTGGTTTCTTCATATAAGGCACTTGCGCACACAGAGACAAAAAGAGCGAAGACATTATGTTTCGGCCATTTGCATATGCTGCTTCGATTTACTTACTTCGGAGCATTACTGCGGTGTTTGTGCGGAAGCGCAGTGAGAAAAATTCCTGTCAGGCAAAAGGCCCGGCAATGCACACGGTAGGGCACGTCACGAGGCTTCACTGGGCACTGCATCGCGAGCGATTCTTCAGACGCCCCTAAACACAACGTGCAAGCTGTGCGATAAGCGTTGGTAAGGTACACTGTCTTGAAATGATCCCTCCATCGTTTTCACTTGAAGCTGTAACGTGACGCTGTGACAGTGGCGCGAACCACAACCAGTAGGTCCCCTTTCCTTGAATACTCTTGAGACCTTCAACTCGTCCTACTGGTACAATTGAAGGAATTAACTCCAAAGGAGTGCGCTTAATTGCAAACACATGGTAGGCAGGCTCGTTTCTCGTATACGAGTGCTTCATTTTCCTTCTCCATGCCTCCCACGTGTGCGCACTAACACTGACATTCCCGCAAGCAACTACTGTCTCACGTTTGAACCCCTCCACGCAGAGGAAGCCGGAAAGACCAGTACCGAAAAAATCCCTGGTAAACTCCCACCGAAGCCTGCGCCCGAGCCTCCTGCTGCACCGCCTGCACCAGTACCACCTTCCGACGGGCATTCGCTCTCCGTGACCCCAACGGACGCGCAGGCCCCACAGTTCTGGACCGCCGATCCGAGGTCTCTTTCGCGTCGGCAATCTGGCGCTTCGGTTGCTGCGCCACCCCAACCAGCCCAGGATGGTGGTACAAGCACATTTGTCTCCCGCTAGTGTTGGCCATTTGCTAGTGCAGGGACCCGCGAAGAAGGATGCTAAGGCTGCGTATACCAACGCTAATAGCTCTAGCACACCGAACGAGGTGCTCTGGAGCAGAAACCTAGAAATACATGGTTCGTTCCTGAGAGGCCCTTGAAGGCAGTAATTTTACATTAAAGGGACCCTGCAACACTTTCTTCAACTTTTTCTTCGAATTTTAAATGCTTGCAGAACGTAGTCACCCAACACCCCCAGTACTTAGATTAGGGGGTCGCAAAGTATCTCAGCCAAAACTCGCTCAAAAGATTTTTCTCTCTTTCCCGGTCTTGACGTTCTTCGGTGGTTCGAATTACGCCACTGAGGCCACGTAGCAGCTGTTGACCGGTTTTCCTTTAGTTGCAGCAACGAACGCTTTTCGATATCAACGTAAAAAAAAAAGCCACAAAAACAAAGCAGACATGGAAGGTGTATCTGGTGCGGCGAGCAAATCACGAGTGCCGCTGCGTGCTGGCGATAACTATAGCTTTCGCAGTGGTTCCAGACGTGAAGGAAAGAGTGAAAGCGCTTATCGAAAGGGTTGCAGTGCCCCTTTAAATGGCAATTACTGCGCTTACGAGCTCATCCGTTGTCCTGTCATACAGGGAGCCGTACTTGTCTTACTCGTATACGAGTGCAGTACGTAGGCGACAGAGGTCGCTTTAAGAAAAACAATGATGTATCTTGATAAATGTGACTTGAAGGGACCCAAAAAACTAGTTTTTCTAAGTTCCGTTTACTGAGATAGATGGGTGAAAGTGCACATTTATGTGTGTATACAATATTAATACCATTTCATGGAACTCTAGTGTGAGTGTAGCTGATAGTTTACCAGAAAGCAAGAAAACTGCAAGAGGTATCGACACAGCATTCACAAAGTTGATTCTTGCAACAATGGGGCGCTGTTAACCAAAAAATTGCATCAATTATTTTTGTTTCAGTCCTTGCAACTGCATCTTCATGGAGGCTAGAGGCCTCAACTTCGCGAGTGCTCGCGAGCCACCGAATTTAGAAGACGGCAACGCGGTAATTAAACGCGAATAGCACCACGATGGCGCGAACAAGGCGGCAGGAGCTGAGCCTTGAAACCTCGGCGTCTAGAATTGAGAACTGACTACTGGAATAAGAACTGCAATGTTGCATTCGTTGCGATAACACGGCTGACCACTAATGAGACGAGGCTTACAAGGCCAACGAGACTAAAAACAACGAGGAGGAAGAAAAAAACGAAACAGCCGGAACCGTAAGAAGCTGATTCTCATGCCAATGGGGTTTACAATAAGTTCACTTTCTGGTTCCGTTTACACGGTGACGCGAAATTTTAGTCCCGATTAACGAGAGTTTTTTCACGTTGTCTGAATACAAAACCAACCAACTTACAGGCTACTGTTCTGTTTAGGCGGCAATTCCGTTTAAGCGATTTGCGTTTATCGATATTCTACTGTGATTCTTTAACTAAAAGCTAGGAACCTCGCAGGCGCACAACCCATCGAGTCTACTTGGGGAACCATCAAAGGAATGTTCTTTTGGATGAACCCTATCCGTTCCAAGAAAGACACCGCGCCTGAGAGGTGAGCGCTCATTTGTTTTGCTGCGAGCGCTTATTACTCTGGGCCTTCGGGTTCACTTCCGGCAAGAAGTAAAACCATTGTAAAAACGAACGCCAGCAATGAAAGCAAGCAGGGCAGGGTAGCACAGGGTAGGGCAGGGTAGAGCAACGTAGGGCCGGGATGCGGCCGGGTAGCATAGCGTATGGCAGGGTAGGGTAGGGCATACGGCAGGCAAGCAGAAATTTTCACGTTAACCGTGTCTTAAAATAAGTGAAACGCTTCGAAACCAAGCGCGCCAGGTCGCTACTGCGATCCATGAACAAAAAATTCACTGAAACCGTGGTCCGGAGGTTAAAATTTCCCGCAAATTTCAGCCACTTCACGTGACCATAAAAACGTGATTTTGATTTTCAGTGAGGCAGCCCAGGCGAAAGAGGGCTCGGGCAAACCCCCAGCCGACGATTCCAAGGCGCCTTCCGTGGCGGAAAGCAAGGCTTCTGGGAAGAAGCCTGCGGACAAAGACGCTAAGACAGAGGACACCACATCCGAGGGCAAAAAGAAGCCCGAGCAGGAGGAGGAGAAGGTCAAGTCTGCTTCATCAGCTGCTCCTTCACTGGCACAGCCAAAAGCAGACGCAGGAGGAAACACCAGCGCTGCCGGCCCCTCTAGATATAAATGGCAAGTTCTCAAACCTTCTCTGAACCCATAAGTGATCAGGTCAGCATTTGAATTGTGTTTGCTAACATCCTTCCTTGTATGAATGATCTTTTTGCTAACACTCGCCTTTGAGTGTTTCCCTCCTCAGTTTCCTTGCTCCCTCTTCGCCTCTTGCACTTGAATTCGGCCTACGGAGTACAAGTCGCTACGACGCTACAATTTCACCAGCCGAATATAGTTTATTCTTGTGATGCTGCCATCTTGTTTCCACGCCTTCAAGGGGCATGAACAGGTCTGGAGTTTTTGAAATGCGTAAATGGGTTTCACCACAGCCTTACCTGCGACGTTTTTAATGAGCAATGAATGAATGAATGAATGAAGTTCAGGCAGAAGACATTGAACGCCTTATGTTGTGAAAGAGAAATGAAAAAAAAAAAAAACTGGTTGTGCTCTTGGGTTGGATCACTTTACATGTCCGTCCCACACGCAGACCACTTTATTAAGTCTTTTCAGGTGAAGTAATTATCGAAAAGGGCTAACGCGTCGATTAGAAGATGTCATCACTTCCGCCCCGCACGCGGAAAATTTCAGGTCAACTGACGAAGGTTCGCATCCATTTGCGAAGTACGGGAGGGAGATGTACGTTTCCTTGTGGTTTTGTCGTCGTTTAATTCAATCTCGTTACGTGCGGACATGATGTGGTATGTGTCTTCTTCTTTCTTGAAGTGAATGTTCATAACGTAATGCGGGTGGCTCTACGTAACGCAAATACAAACTGGAAGATAGCGCACATCTCTATATTCTTTATTATGCCTAATGCAGGCTGATCGTGGTGGTGTGTCTGTTTGTGGCCATGGTGTTGGCCCTGGCGATAATCGCCCTTGTCCTGCACAAACATTTGAGTGTGGGTGAGGCACCCGACGTACATAGCGTCTTCGGGACCATTCGCGGAATTAGCCTATCTGTCAGCGACCGAGGCCACGACTACACCGTTTTCGCCTACCTGGGCATACCGTTCGCCCAGCCTCCCACCGGACCGCTGCGTTTCAAGCCACCGAAGCCGCTGGACGAGCCGGTAACCACACAAACGTACTTCAAACTTCCTAAGATGAATAAGACACGTGCTGTTGGGCTGCAGCCATTCACTATTGGAATGCTTATCGCTAGTTGTTTCGACGGCAGTGCCGTTGCGGGAATACCCACCTATTCGCAGCCGCCACTAAGGTGGCGGCGGTCACAACGGCAGTAGGTATAATTCGCGCGTACCAACAGTAGAAGACGATTTGCAACTTTGGAGGGTGAAACATAAAGCTTGTTTACGCCAGTTTTATGGGGCATTGTTAGCGCCGCTTAATTAAGCGCGTGACGCGTGGCGTATCCCGTACACTGCACACGTGGCTTGCGGAAAAGGCAGTTTCTACTGGCGTTGTCATTACACTTTCCGAATATTCGAAACTTCAAACGATCCGAACCGCGAACGGGCACTACATCTTTACCCTCTTCTTTCACAACTCTCTCTTATACTACGCTGTGCAGTAAAATAATTGGTTATGCCTCACTAGCTAATTTTTAACCCTAATATCGTTCAAAGTCAAACTTCAGAAGCCTCAAAACACTCGTGTTAGGAGGTATCGAGGCGTGAAGTTAAACCTTAGATAAAGAATTCTCAAGCCGCTTCCTCGCGGTAGGAGCGATGGCGTCAGATATCACGTCCTGGCTTCCTTTACGTATGTAGTTGTAACGAACAAATCTTTGCTTAAAGCCAGACGTACAATATGTTCGATAATTAAAGTGCCGTGATCTCCATTGCCTCCAGGAGCGTCCCGTAATTGAAGCCTTGGAAAGCCGCTCCAAACGTCCACCGTGCCCGCAGCGGGATTTCTACCTCGGCCGGCAGAGCGTGAGCACGCAGAACGCCTCCGAGGACTGCCTGCACCTCAACATCTGGGCACCGCCTTTCGACTGCTCTAACGACACCGAGAACCGGGAAACCTGCGGGGTACACACCGTGCTCTTCTTCTTGTACGGAGCGGCCTTCCAGAACGGGGGAAACAACTTGGAGGTACGCACTCCCCAAAGCGGGCAAAGGCTTGTTGAAAGGCTCCCTGAAGACAAGCGTCAAACAAATTGGCCCGATAATAAAGAAAACAGATGGAGCGGTGGCAAAGCACCGGCCACTTTCCCGAACTGGCCCTTGTGACGTCACAAAAAGTAGTGCGTATGATATCCGGTTGCTGAGCCACAGTACGACCTGCGAGTGAAAATTCTTCGGACGTTTTAGTGGCACATCGGCTTCATCCAGAGGTCGAGAGCTTACACAGAGTCGGGCCATTGATAACTCTGCTCTTGATTTTAAAGGGGTACTGACAAAAAAAAAAATGTGCATCTTGTTTGTTTTGTATTTTTTAGGTGCGGAGTACCTTAGGACAGCACAATGTCCGTCCGCGTCCGTGCGCATACTTTCTACAATCGCAAAAAATCGCACAAGCACCGGCAGGATTCGAGCCTGTGTCTACAAGACCAGAGAGAGTTAGTGTCAGTCGTTTTCGACTCTAAGTTAGTACCCGAGAGTCAAACGGCTCACTCTCTTGCCTGTAACGGTGCGGAGTACCTTAGGACCTCCGATTGTACGTTCGCGTCCATCCGTGCGCACACCACCACCAAGCGAAAACCAAGCGAAATTCGATTTGAGCCGTGATTTGCAGTTTCATTTAGGGAATAATCAAGGTGCAGCTCACGGCTCAAATCGAATGACAGTGGGGGCGTAAATCGGATGTCATTTCGAGTCCATGTAGCACGCACCCTCATAATCATACGGAGTGGAGATGCTTTGTTGTTGTTACGATCATTAGCTAATGACATATTTATCACGTGCGGAAACCTCGTGTGTTTCAGCGCACGACGGTTGTTTATTAACAGTCGTTTTTAATGCGGCCAGTCGTCGCAGTTTCGGTTTCAGCAGGTGCCGCGAATGGTTGGATTTTGTATAATAAACACAGCTGTCTACGTGACTTTCGGACGGATATCACAGAGCAGAGCTCCCGTAGCACTGTCGAATCTGCGTTGGCGGCAGTTTCTGCTAATGCCCCTACGTACTGACCTCGTCAGCCGCTTAATTAGGAAGTAGAACAGTAGACTCTCGATAAACGGAAGTTAAGGGACCGAAAAAATTAGTTCCATTTCACATGAGTTCCGTTTACTGCGAGAGATGCGCAATAGTGCAAATTTATGTGCCAACACTCTCTTAATGCCATTTCATGAAACTCTAAGCACTAGAAGGTGAATGTAGAAGATAGTTTTTCAGAAAGCAAGAAAATTACAAGATATTTAGGCACAGCATTAAGCAACAATTAATTACTTTCAACTAAGAAATGCATCTTTTTTTGTTTGTTTGTTTGTTTTAGCCAATGCGACTGCATATTCAGGATCAGGATATTCAGCAGCTGATGCTCATGGCAACGGGTCTGACAGGAAGTTCCATTTCCGGTTCCGTTTACATGGTGACGCGAAAATTTTAGTTCCGATTACCGAAAGTTTTTTCACGTTATCTGAATACAAAACCAACCAACTTACAGGCTACTGTTCCGTTTAAGCGGCAATTCCGTTTAAGCGCTTTCCATTTATAGAGATTCTAGTGTAGTAGTAAAGCCCTTTATTGGGAAAGGAAGGCCCGTTGGCCATAGGGTGGAAACGGGAACAGCAAAGACTAGCTCTCAAGGGAAAAAGTGCCTAGCGCGGGGAGGAATGTGGAGTCACGGTATGGGCGATTATCCGGGGAAGAACTATTGGGGAGTGCCCTTTCGAGAATATAGCCATGGGCTGAGAATGCAGCCCAGTGCCACAATTAATTGTTTAGGTACGCGATTGAGGTCTCTGAACTGTGCGGACAACGTGGGGGTGGCGACTTCAGAGTCAATTCATTTTGATATTACATCACCGCCACATGCTGACGTTGTAGCCAAGTGGTTATGATTATCCTCTTGTTTTTCAACGAGTGGCATCGGGTCGATGCCATTCAGGAAGGGGGGAGGGGGGGGGGGCAATGCCACGGCTGGTAATGAGTTTGAACTTTAACGCCATGCCCTGGGCACGCATTAACCAACCACACTTGTTTATTCACATACCCAACTTGGGGGATAGCAACTGATAACATGTGGAGACGAAGACGATGAAGAAAGGGGGCCGGAGAATGAGAGATCGAAGTAAGAGGAGCTCGAGAGTTCGGCCAAGGCTAGACGTTCGCAGCTCGCTTGTGGGCACAAATTCGCTTGTGTAAATAAACAATTCTGCTAGTAGTTTTGTTTATACCGTGACAATATGATGGAATGAGTGAGAGCAGCCTTGGCAAGAGTCTTCTAGATGAAAATTCCGGCTGGGCGTGGTTGAGAAGGTACGTCGTTGAGGTAGCCAAGCGGGGTGCATGATGATAGGTGGCATCGGCGCGCGTGGCCAGCGAAAGGAGGTGGGCGAGACAGCAGCAGGGGATTGGTCGTGCAGCGGAGGGGTTACGAGAAGGCTCTCCCTAGCCGTGGAGTGTGCGGTCTGGTTGCCATGCCTCTGCACCATGTGTCCCGGCATCCACGCCAGGCGAGTTTTAGTGCCGTTCTGAGCGAGTATGTTGGCATAGCTTCAATCTGGTGGACCCTATTGTGGTCAGGGAAAGCTTTGTCAACTCTTCAATAGCAGTTTTGGACGAGGTGAGGATAGGAATTCGGGCAGGTTGTGGAGCAGATACGCTGTAGGCAAGATGGTTCAGTGAAAGGAGAAATCCACACAGTCCTGCTTCAGAGGGAGACGGATAGAGTATATGTTTTGTAACGGAACCGTCAATTTCGGGTCGTGCTGGACAACGCCACGCGAGGTCCATTCCGTACTGTTGCAGGCTGACATCGGTAAGGATTTCAATTTCATCTGGGAGCCTCGTGTTCAGGATGCGACGAAGGCCTTTATGGTGCGGACACATCCTTGATTTGGGAATGTCAGGTCGCTGAAGTGGCGTATCAGAAGTGGCCTTCCCTAGGAAGCAGGCGGAGCCCGATTCAATGGTTGTGGTAACATAGTTCGAGCATCGTACGCAGTGAGCGCCGCTCCCTGACACGTTAGACATCAGTGTTGTTCGTGTTGGAGGGAAGCTTCGGAAAGCAGGGCTTCCGTAGCAGGCAGAGGAGCCGCCTTTTCGAGGGCGTCGACACGGCTATGTCGCGGCAATCCAGATATCGTTCGGAGCGTGGCCCTGTGCAGTACTGCAAACTGCTTCTTGTGACTGTTTGAGAAGCTATATACAGGCCGCCGTAAAGAAGGCGGCCTAGGGCCACAGCTCGTGCTTGGGTAATGCAATCCGCTTGTTGGGCCCCTCCTTATTATTTGACATCCTAGAGATTATATGAAGCCTTGGTTTCCAGGCACCTCGAAGTTGCTTTATCCAGCACTATGCGCCGTTATGACTGGCCAAAGGGATACCTAGCAGTCTAATTTTGCCGCACATAGACATAATTGGTGTATCAAAGAGATAGATGGTGTGCCGAATATCAGGAGGTATGCTGTGCCATCCGTGCACCACCAAGAACTCTGTTATGTCAGGAGCCAGGTCTAGTCCTAACGTCGGAAGGTTCGATGTGAAGCTGCGGGCTGCGGCCTGCAACTCAGTTATCATGTCTTCAGTTGATGTGTAGCCTGCAGCTTCGGTCCATACAATAAGATTATCTGCATATATCAAGAATCGTGCAACAGAATCCTTTTTCTAATTGCCGTGCAACGCGGGTCATTGCGAAATTGAGAAGTGCAGGTCCAAGGATGGAGCCTTGAGGCACGCCCCTGTCGAGCTAGCAGGTCTTGGGGCTCCATGCCGGGTGCGTGGAGCTTAGGCGTACGGGGCGGTTGTCTAGAAAGGACCGGATCCAGTTTAGGGCTCACTGGCTTGAAAATGCTTGCGCCAATTCTGTAAGGGTTGCAGTTGGAGTGGTCGGAAGCCAGTTTGTCATGGGTATAGTGTTTCGTGCGGTTATGAGACGCTCGATGAGTTTTCACATTGTTGAAATCAAGAAAATAGGCCGAAGGTTAAGCATGTTGGAGGAATTTTTGTTAAGCTTTGGGAAGGGGTGGACTAGCGTAAGCTTGAGGTTGTCCGGAACAGTCCCTGTAGCCCAAAGGTCATTGATAACGTCCAGAAGCACTAGGTGAGTAGCGTCGTCCAGGTTGCAAAGGCGCTGCCAAGTGAGCCAATCATGGCCCGGAGCCGAGCATGGCCTTGCTGGAGGGAATCCTGGAGGTCTGCAAAGGTGAAGGGGAGATCTAACTTCTCAACAGGCTGCGATACTGGTGTGCTGGATAAAGATGGATAAGGTTGAGTGAAGCGTGGGGAAAAACGTACTTATGAGCTGCTGTTCCACCGCTTCAGGGGTGTCCTTCAGAGTGTGTGTGGAAAACAGCGTCGAATTATGCTTGCGCTTGCCGGACATCCCATGAAGCACCCGCCATAACTTGGAGAGGCCGCGTTCTTTACCGAGCATTGCGCAGAGGCTGTGCCATTGTTCGTTGGCAAGCGAGCGTTAATATTCCCTAATCACCTTGTATTTTTTTCTTATCTTGACGAGATCACGTGACGTTTTCCGCGAGAAATGTACCGGGTGGTTAGAGTTCGAGCTCCCTTCCATAGATTTACCATGTGGCGTCCATAGCCGGGGAGTTTTCATCATAGTCAATATATTCTTTAGAGAGATATTTGGCTTCCTGGAGAGTAGTAATGATCCGTTCGAGTGACTGAGGCGTGGATCCAAAGAGGCCGATTCGGGGAGGCGCTGGCGTGTTCGAAAACGTGTTCGGAAAAGCGACCGTGGATATGATGCAGGCGCTGCGAGTGCAAATTGCTGCTACGGCTAGAGAACGACACGCGACGCGCAACGCTTGAGGCAGTGGGTGTAAGGTCCCTGAAAGAACTAAGGTAGCGCCAACTGCTCCCTCCTTCTCCGCTGCCCTCCTCTTTTTTCTTTCCCCTCACCCGCGACGCCGCGGTCCCTTTAACTCCGTGCCGGTGCCGCCATATTTGTTGGCCACTTGAGAGCAGACGCCCTCGCTACGCTTCAGGGCGCTCGCTGCAGTTTGCTCTTGTTTTCGCGCCGAAATCGCTCTTTGGTAGCATTTATAGGATTTCTAGAGCCCCGTTTTACCAACAGGCACTGAGTGATAGTGTTTTGTTTTATATTTTTGTCTACAAGGGGATATTTGCGGGGCGGATGCCGCTGCCGCATACGCACAGCGCGGTTTTTGTTTACGTGTGCGGCATTCTGTAACACCTCAGGATAGCTCGTGAATGCGAAAGGATCGAGCGTGGACATTTCAAACTGCTCTGTTACGGTAGTTCCGTTCTTGCATTCGCGTGACTGTGGTCGTGCAATCACTGCACAGAGGTCTTGCGCACGGTTCGCGGCAGTATACAGTGCGCTTCATTCGCAAATGCCGTAGTTCGAGCGCTGCGCTGGTGTCCTTGCACTCGCCTTTCTTGCGATAATTGTGTATCCTCAGCGGCGTTCACTCTGCGCCCGCTTTTGCTAACGACCTACAGCCTACCTTAATTACGCGCAGTTTAGAGTGCTTTGCCGTTTTTGTAGAAATGTTTCCTTCACCTTCATGTCGTTATAGGCTGCTGTGAGTAGACTAAAAACATACACATGCTGTTGTGCGTGTGTGCACGTACAGCGACGTGAAAAGCCCCTGCTTCCCCGACTTCGCAGCCGGATACACTAAACTACACTCGCGGCCGTACGTTCATGTGCGAACCTAGTGAAAAACGCAGACTTGTAATTCTGGGAATACGCGCCAGAGAAGACTGCGATCAATCGATCGGGTAAACTGAAATTACAGTCCCTCTAGGTACAAATTATGTAACTAGTTACTGCAGTTAATTAATCATGCAATACGTTTTTTCACCGGGCGCGGTCGTTTACAGCCGTTATTAATGGAGGCGCCTGGACAGAATTGTTTTGTGCTGGGATATATTCTGGCAGATTTGTACATTGCACTAACACAGGGATACACCCGAAAGAAAATCGAAAGAGGACCAATGTCACGATGATTATCAAGAGAAAACAATAAATCACAAAAATGAATTGGTGCCAGCAAATAGATATTTTATTGGAACAAACGTCCGTAATGACGTCGTGCAGGTGGCTTGTGCTGCTGACGTGGCTTCCCGTGAGAAAAAATGTTGGGAGTGGCATTTGGGTTTAGTTTTTTTAACGCCAAGCTTTTCCAATATCCGTTGCTCAAATTCATCCGTGAAATAATCCTATTGAGAAGGGAAAAGAAATGTCGCCACCGAGTTTGAGATGCGCCACAAACACTCCGCAAATATAGGCAATAATGCATTGCAGAAGGGAGTTAGTGACTGTTCTACCGTAGCATGGTCAAATTCGTGTTCGCGCATCTGCTCAGTGCCGCGTCCGCTCAACTCGCTACACTAAACCCGTTTAGCAAGCGCTTTGCTGGACAAAAATACGTCTGCTGAAAATAATATAGTCGCCCAGTGTGTTTTGGTTCAAATCGCAATGACTGGATACGCTGCGCCATTGACTACTAAGATGAAGTAAGCGCGCACACTGCAAATGTACGGCATCACGTGTAATGCAAACGTAAGTCGTAATTAACGTTCCTCTGTGCATACACGGAAGAAAGGGCGTACAGCCGTTACGGTGCGAATATGCATTTGAAGTGCTCATTCAAACGTGCGCGAATTTAATAAAGTGATAACAGAAATTGCGCATCAAACGTACGTCAACGGCGCGGTCACTGACCTTAAATTGTTTTACCTAGCCGCAATTTTTTTTTTCTCGCAACAGCCTCAATTTGCGCCGCACCGACCAAGCCCATATTACGCAGCAAATCACTCCGATCTCATAACAACGGGATTATAATACCACCCGGGTAGCTAACACACAAAACATGACTTCACGCCAAAAAGAGCGTACACGCACTCGGAACGCACACGATACATGGTCAGACGCAAGCTGCCGTCGGCCAAAACAAGCATGAATTCAGGTGAACAATTCTCGCGTCACGAAACCCTTACGACAACTGACTGAACATGCTACGCCGCTGATATTGATGCTGGAAGTTAAGCGCGCACATGACAAATACACGGCCTCTTATCCAAACCAAAGCTTACGACGGGACGAACTCGGCGCTGCGCGCAATGCCTACTCAGAACAAAGCGTGGACGACGGTCGCGAAGGGGATACGCATTTCTTCGTAAGTGACCGCTCAAGCTCGCGCAGAATTTAACAGAGCAAGAACAAGCATTCAGAAACTTACCTGGCAAAAGAGTGATGGTAGCGTCGGCCTGAAGTATGCCCGTTCAAATCTATGCAACCAAACTTTTCTCCTTTCTGCGTCGCGTTTCCCGGACGGAATAACGAAGTCTTGTGCCCTGCCTGACGATATTCGCGCTGCCTAAGGCACAACACATCGACACCGAGAAGCAACCTAAAACGACACCGGTGCGACATTTTTTCGAAGTACTGAAGCACGGTGGCGACGGTGGCTCGGAAGCCAGCAATGGCGTCGCAGCGGCGGCGTTGCGCAATGTCCCAGCCGGCGAGGCATCGGCGAGGCGACCCGGCGGCGGCGCAAAAAAAACAAAACCACGTGACTTTTCCCTTGGCCAATGGCGCGCGGCGTTCGCCGGCGAAAAAGAAAATGGCAAAAAACGAAGTAAGAGAGGAGCGCGGGCGAGGGCGAAAGGCGGCGAGATCTAAAGATGGCGCTACCTTAGTAATTTTAGGGACCTTAAGTGGGTGGGGAGACGCGCGCTTCAAGCGGACGGCCGGTCTGCCTACAGGTCCGTAGGCTTAATTCTGCGGCGTTTATTCGATTGCCGCTCTGGTAAGCGGTGCAGATGACGATTTTAAATGCAATTTGTCATGACATCATTACGTCCTTCCTCGTATGCCCACCTTCGTTAGCGCCACGAGTGTCATTTAGTGGAGTGGTAACAGGCTAACACTCGATCCACCTGCGCCTGCCTGCGCCACTTCGCGGCCGCCGCCCGCACAGCGACCGTGCTGGTGCATCGTCGCCCCCTGTATTTGAAAAAATACAGGAGGCGGTGGCTGGTGGTATACGCGGTTCCCTCAGTGGCCTGTCGTGTGCCCGGCGCGTTTTCACGTCCAGTGTAATAAAAAAGCAATAAAAATACAGTGCCTGGATTCGCTCTAGAACTTGTCGCGGCCAGCTGCCCGATGAGCCAACGAAATCCCGGCGCCTCCGCCGCCAACATGCGGGTCGTTTGAAGCTCGAGAGCAAAAGCACCAACCTCCGATCGGAGCGGCGAGCCAGCGAGAAACGGCGGCATTGCGGAAGCGGCCAATACGAACTCAAGACGTGTTTGTATGTTGATTATTACTCTACGTCCAAGTACATGTTGACCTCGCGAGGACCTCCGCTGGCTGCTTGGTTGCGTTACGCACACTTTAAAATGATCTAGGCTGTATGCCGCTGATATTTTGCAGATTATGTATGCGTGTTCACACCAATCTATCTCCCAAGTTAGCTCGCCTTCAAAATTTTGTGTCAGTACTCCTTTAACGCCTTTGTGACTCTGCTCTTAGGCTATAGATGGTACCTCAAATACTGGGTCACCCGATATGGCCTGTCATAACAACATTACTGAGGTGTAGCCCATAGCACATCCACTATTCTTGCCTCACCACGCGCTCACGTGTAGTCATTCTCTCTGCTATGCACGCGTTGTTTGCAGCTGTACGACGGCCGCTACCTGTCCGCCCTGGGCGACTTGGTGGTGGTGGTGCCGAATTACCGCGTCGGGGCGCTGGGCTTTCTGAGCGGGGGTCCGTCGGGCAGCGAGCCGCTGCCTGGCAACGCGGGCCTGCACGACCAGCGGCTGGCGTTCGCCTGGACGCTGCACTACATCCCCCACTTCGGCGGGAACGCGTCGCGCATCGTGCTCGCGGGACACGACGCCGGAGCCTCGTCCATCGGCTACCACCTGCTGAGCGGCGACGCCGACTTCTGGACTCGTCACGTGACGCGCTTCATACTGCAGAGCGGGGGCCCCTACCACAGGTGGGGGGCAGTGCCGCCATGACAGCCATCGTTTTATATAAATGCGAACCTCGCCTCAATGCACCATGGCAGTTAATAAAGCGCAAGCTTTGGACCGATGGCGTCCTGTCAAAAAACAACTGCATGTCCCCATACACCGGTTCGATGATCGAAAAGGTCTGACAAGATCACTGTACACACGGCGGGTGCATGAAACCGGGCTTCTATTGTGCCAGAACGGTTACTTGAAAATCGCGAAAAAGAAACGGTTATAGATCAGACAGTACACGCATGGACCCCGAAGAAGGATTGTAATGGTATACCTTCATCCCATAAACCACGTATCGGTATACATGTATATCATTCGTAGATGCGTTTGCTTAGTGAGCGAAAAATCGTCGCATGGGCTCGTTCCTCGTTTGCCAGTTGGGGTTTTCAAGTTTTGAAGATCGATTGGACGCACTTAGCTAGGATTGGGCGTGGCTTCAGCGCTTCTCTATACTTTCTTGGGGAAGAAATCCTATTTTTTGTTAATTTTATGGCGTCCCCCTTCTGCGTGGCACCACCTAGTCTTCACGGCATTTCAAACCATTCAACCCGTTGTTACCACGCTCTCCACAACTTTTCAGGAGTTGCGGCTGGGACGACAAGGCGGCCACAAAGGCGGTGATCGTAGCCTATGGGAAAATTTCACTTCAGTAGTGATAACGCACTAAGTATCAGGGCTTCTGGAAATCCATTACAACGGCCGCCTTCAACGAACGACTTCCGATTCTTCCTTCCGCGTATATGCCGAATCTTTTTCTGGTCTCCACCATTCCTTGTATTATACCTTAATCTACGACTTCGGCACAGACATCTTTGCCTTACAGCTCGGTATGCTGACTCGTGTGACCCAAGCTTTTCAATCGCATGACGTGTCATGCATGCTAACTGCACAACTACGCGGTGCCATACAGACGGTACGGACCAGCTTTCTGGGCGCGGACTTCCCCATCTAACTGTGTGCGGCACCATTTGCAGATACGGCGGCAACAACTTGACGGAACAAACCGAGCTGGCGAAGCGGCTGCATTGCTCCACGGACCTGTCGTCCAACAAAGCGCTCGCGTGCCTGCAGAATGCGGCCGCTCGCAGCGTGGCTCGCGCCTTGCCCGATGCCACCTTCGTGCCCGTCTTCCACAGGACGCCGCTGACCGGTCCCCAGCCAAGCCCGGATGCGCTGCGCGGAAGATCGGCCCAGGTGCGAATGCGCTTGAATAAGCCATAGGAAGCGCGCTTGGGTTTTAACTGCGGCTGCGCAAACGTGTTCCAGAAGCAAGAAGTTCATCCGCATGCACGTGCTGTGTGCATTTGTCATTCTCATCGCTTTCCGAACGCCAGAAGCGTGACAATGAAAGGGGCGACGATCCCGCTTCAACAAGGACAGAGTGGGATGACGAGCGGGTTGATGATGAGGGGGAGTGAGAGAGTGCGCGAGTGATTGTAATGGCGGGCAGATTAATGAGTGTACGCGTGTGCGAGTGAGTGTTTGCATGTACGTATCGCACGTGCACATGCACAAAAAGGGTGTAGCATAAGTGGAAAAAGAGTGTTCGGAGGCAGTTACACCTTTTTCTTTAATCTTAACACCCTTATTAGGAGCTCTACACCCTTTTCGTGTGGAAAAAAGGGTGTTCACCAACTTCAACACCTTTGGTTTTTGGTAGGGTGTAGAAAAGGTGTGGAAAAGGAGGCTATGTATGCAGGTGTAATTGTACCTGCGAAGTACAAGACATCCCCTCATGCCTTCTTCCTCACCTCGTAAATAATGTTCAGAAGAAAAAAAATTGTTCGTCTGCAATGATCGCTCGTTTTCGTATGCGTCTCATGGCCCAAGATCAGCCATGAGGCGTATACGCCTCATGGCCCAAGTTTAGCTTTGGCACGTGAAACGTCAATTTGAACTTTTCAAATTGAGAAGACTATAAACACCAAACCTTTTTACGCCCTTATTACCTAAAAAGGTGTAGTATAAGTAGAATAAAGGAGTTGAAACGTTCTTCTGTAACGAAAATGGTGTTGACCGACTGCAATCACCCTAGGTTTCCCACAGGGTGTTGAAAAGGTGTGAAATGGGTGTTCAGTTGCAAAAAAGCGGATCTGGAGATCGCAAAGCCTAACGAAACTTAGCGACATCGGAAGAAGCTAGGTCGACCTAGCTTCTTTCGATGTTGCTAAGTTTTGCTAGCTTTTGCTGTAGGCTTTGCTAAGCTTTGTTAGGCTTTGCAATATTCTTGCTAGGCTAGGCTAAGTGCTGAGGAGTGAGGCCAAGGTTAGCCGCATTTTACAAGTTTGTTCCAGTGAGTTCCCCACACTGACAGCGGATTCAAGGGGGAGGCAGGCTAGGTCGACCCCCCCGCTCCGCTGTTTCTCTCGCCTTGCACCACTAGTGCAAGCTGTGCAAACTTCTTTTTTGCGTTTTAGTGTTCCAAAAATACTAGTACATTAAAAGCTCGTTCATTCGAACTCGGTTAATTCGAACTCACGCCCTAATCCCGGCACAGCCCTGTATATAATAGCCGACAATTTTTTCGTACTCCAAAAATCCAGACTCGCTGAATATTCCGGACTTTCCCGAGGAACCGCCGTTTGTCCCATAGGAGTAGTGTATATGAACAACGGATATTTCGGGCAAAATAAAGCCAAAAGTGCGACTTTCCGGACACAATTTTCTGCGACAGAGCCACCGTGCGACTCCAGGACGTCGCCATTTTTGTCTGGCTTCCAGTTGCATGGGGGATTGGCTCTACCTCACCGGGGTAACAAACTTTGAATCTTGGAAGTCATAGTTTTTCATGTAGTCCGCGGTGGAAGCAATCTCGAAAGCCGGAAACGGGCCATACTTAGCCAGTTTTTTTTTAATGCACCAGGTGACGCTGTCTTATAAGCAACATCATCATCAGGTTTGTCCTGAACCATTCGCAACTTCTTCAGTCCTATTTAAATGAAAGTTCGTTTTTGCTACTCGCGGATTTTCCGGACTAATCTTTTATTCGGAATGTTTTTCGGTCCCCTCCAAGTCCGAAAAATTGTCCGGCTACTGTATTTTAATTGGGGAAACTCCCGACAATTCCAACGCATGACTATCCGCAGTGGGATCATCCCTCCTCGCAGAAGAAGTCGGCCCAGAGTGACTACATTGTGTTTCAAATCCAAAACAAACCAAATTTTCCAGAAATGAAAAACAACGAAACAGAAAACAACAGCGTAACCCACGCGCTACGCTGCTGCGACAGCTTTTGTCTACTCCGCAGCGAACGCCTGCGTTCCGGCGCATGCTGTTGCAGGTTTTCTTTGTGCCGCGGTCGCTGGTCTGGGCCTGCGATCAGGTGGCGGGCGCAACAAACGTGTAGTAGCGCCTAATTCGCGATAACGAGTCTAGAGGTGGCTTCTTTGTGTTCTGCCCGCGCAGTGTGGCGTGATGTCCATTCATTTTAGCGCCCCCCCCCCTCCCCCCCGCTAATTCAAACTCCGCTTAATTCGAAAAATTGTATGGGCCCCTTCGAATTCGAATTAACGCGCTTTTACTGTACTTTAAAATGGTTTATGTGCGCATACGCATGCGCCCCTTTTGCTCGAAGCGGCTCTAAAGCCGGCTTTACAGTTATAATACCCCATCTGCGGTGGTGCACCCTTTACAGGCGGTGCAGTTCTTGTATATCGGTGGCTTTTTTTTTTTTTTTTTTTTTTTGCGAATGCCATAGAATCTAGCTATAGCTTAAACAGATCCGCTGGTAACAAATTATGCCAATTCATATTGTTTGAACATTCGTGACGTACAAAACATCCCTCCGCTTGCAGAAAATGTTCAGTCTACCCATGTAAATGCCAAATTTGGAGGTCTTTTACATCCTTTTTATTATTTGGCGATCTCTCACACCCTTTTTCTTGGTTTCCAACACCGTGTTTTGTAGCGTTACACCCTTGTGAAAAAAGAGTGTTGAAAGGGTGTTGAAAGGGTTGGTGTTCAAATGGTGCGGAATAAGTGTTTGGTACTTAAAAACCTCTGGCCTATGCGACATAATAACTACCTCTCGATTAACAAGTTTTTGCGAATCCGCCTGCAGACTAGCATAGGCTCACATTAAAATGCACAATTCCGATATTGGCGCTAAAATATCTCATTTTTGCGACGACCTCACCGGCTCTATCGGATGGCTTTCCTCTGCTGCTATAAAAGCAAGAAGAGAAGATGTAGTTGTATATTAAACAAGTAAGAACTCGCTCTCCCCATGCATCCCGTTGGTTTTCTTGCTCAATTCATTTGTCGTCGAAGTGTGTCTTGTGCGTGTCATACTGCACGCTCAGCCGATTCACATTGTAACGCGAAGCTGCGCTGCCCACGCCCTTATTTTAGGATGTTAAGCAACCCTATACCAATTTTTAGGGTGTTCACGAGAACATCCTTTATTCAGCCGTGCACCCTTTTTTCCGAAACACCTTTTAAAGGTGGGCGATATGGGACAAGATTTTTACACCCTTTCCGACCAAAAAGGGTGTAGAAAAGTTTAGTGTATACTATATATTCTTGCTTATTCGGGATTTTTTCCAATTTGGGAATTCCTTCCAGTGACGAATTTCTCAATGCCTTTTAATGATCCCATTACAATCAGATCATAGCAAACCAGATTTCATTTAGTGTAACATAATATCTGTGTTGTCAGTGCGATTAAGGTTCAGTGCACATGGTTATGAAGGTAATAAAAAATTAACGGCATTCCACGCCAACAAAGACACCTAGAAAGGAGGCCAAGTAGAAGAATAATCGTTGACTATAAGGTAGAAAGCTGGGCCAGTTGGTTCACAGTCGATTGAAGTAGGAACCAGTGGTAAGACGCTACACAAGGTAAGACATACAAGACAAGGTGAGACGCAAGGCAAGTGGTAAGACGCTACACAATAAATCAGTTGTAAGTCCGGTGCCGTCCGCGTCTGCCTTCTCCCCTTGTGTAGCGTCTTACCACTGGTTCCTACTTCAATCGAAAGACACCTTTTTTAGGTCCTCCCTTTTTCTGTGTGGGTGGGTTTGCGTTGAAGCCACCGCGCATTTTAACTTGTCGCCACAAGTTAAAATGTTTGCGCTTCCCCGAAGCGCAAACATTCATTTGGTCAAGACTGCTGGCTGGAAGACACACCCGCCAGACCTCACGTCGGCTCTGCGTCGAAGCTAGTTCCGCCATCATTGGTATAAACCAGCACGCGTGGCGACACGTAAAAAAGGCAGTTGACCTTTCCTGGACAATGTCCTCGGGCGCCCGCAAACGCAAATGAGGCTCGCGATTGTGCTTGCGGCCAAGCAGGGCAAGGAAGGAGCAAGCGAACAAACACTTCGACTTTTGTAGCGCCGAGTCTTCGGATTGGAAGGCGGTCCGTGCAAAAGAGTAGTGGCATATATTCATGCCCATTGTCGGCTAAACGGGAAGCCGGGACGGTTTCTCTGACGCCTGGTAATCCTCGCGCAGGTGACGGGTCTGTCGAACAAGCAGTTTCTGGTAGGCCGCGTCGAACGCGAGGGCGTCTACCGGTGGTTCGTGGAGAGGCACCGTGGGGGCTTGTCCAACGGCCCCGACGAGCTGGCTTCGCGGTTGCTTCATCCTTACGACGCTTCCTGGCACAAAAACTGGCAGACCGCCACGGGCATCGTGCTGAACCCGGTTTGCAGCGACTTGCGGCCGTACCAGGAGGCTGTGGGTGACTTCACGGTGAGTGCCGCTCGCCTTTCGGCTGATGAGCTCCCGAGAACGACCCCACGTTTTGAATTGCGCCTTCCCGGTGCTTGCTGTAAATTAGCAACCTGCAGGCGATGATGCTGAAACGAGAGCGCAAGTGGTTGTTGTGACATAAAATTCGATCGATCACTTTCTTGGAGGAGGGGCGATGCCATGGCAACGCTGATTCTCAGCCATGGTGTTGCTGCAGCCAGTGTGTCAAGCAGATCTTGATTCTAAAGTGAAAGGGAAGAGGAAAAAACGTCCGCGCGAGTTGCTGGTTGTGCTGCGGAGGATGGTACGACCATTTACACAGAGAAGGCTGCAAAGGCGCCTCGTTATCTATGGTGAAGTGTAATCGAGGCTAGGGGAACGGGCATTGGTTGTTAAGGAGCCCGGCAGCAGTGTCAAAGGCAGCTTGCTTGCCCCTAATGACGTTCACAATTCATCGGGAAGGGGCTGATTTTTATTTCGCTTTTTCTTGCTTCAATGTAAACGTGCTGTTTATTAGTAAGGCATATTCCCCGAACCAAGAAAAATTCTGTCTCACGGGTTTGTGCACTGCCTATTAAACCTGCACTATTATGCCTGTAAACTGCTCATAATCCTAGCATTCAACGCCTTAAAGCTCTCCTAATACTTGCCTTCGCTCTAGCCCGACGGTAATAAGTGCTATCAAGTTCAAGTTCCAGTGGCGACCTGTCCGTACGCAGATAGAGATACTGTTCTGGGGGAGGGTACCATTGGTTATTTGCGGCCCACAAAGCCTCCCTAGCATGGTTGCACCTATCTATAGACTCACTGGGATCCGGAGATGGTATTTGTTTACTGGACCAGGCATGCGTACCTCGTCCGGTTTCTCGGCCGATGACTCGTACCGGGCTTTGCGGTGCCTCCCTGAGACGCAGGAGGTGTGCCCGATGATCGAGTTCATCGAGAGCCTGCAGGCGTGGCGGAGCCAGGTGTACGCCTACCAGCTGGCCTACCAGCCCTCGTACTCGGACTGGAGGCGCGAGGCTGACGAGGCCGTCCACTTCGAGGACATGGAGCTGGTGTTCGGCCTGCCGCTAGGCTCAAACGTGCACGCCAGTGAGGCGGACAAGGAGTGGGCCAGAGTCATGATATCCGTCTGGGCCACCTTTGCGCACACTGGGTGAGCTATGCTCGGAAAGGAAGACCTCGCGCTTCGGCTGTAGTGTGCCTCTTGCAGATGCGTCCTCCGTGGAGCGTCGCTTCACACAATTGGTTTCTTGTTACTTAGACACGAAAATTTTATGTTACACTTTTATTGCTTTTATCGATGCTTAATGGTCTGGCGAACCTGAAACAGCACTTCAAATACTTCAGCAAGCGAAAGTTAATTATACTGAACGGCCTGAAAATCGTTTGTTTCAAATTCCCGCGCTTTCATCCCGAACGGCGCATATGACAGCCTCCCGGTTTGACCTCACCGCTTTGTGCGGACGTCACCGGCGCCCGCTCGCCGCTCGTGGGGCCGCGCGCGTGAAGTGACGTCACGAGTTTTTGACGAGCGCTGTCGCGTCACACTATGTTCTTCGCATCGCAGGCCTCTCATATTTCAGCCAGGGTATTCTGTTGAGTGAAGGAAGCGAACTGTGCAATAATATTAACGCCGAAATTTGGTGTCAGTGCTCCTTTAATACTGGGCGCGGTCCGGCTTCATTTAGAGTATACGCTAAGTGCAGAATCCTGGGCGCAACCAAGGATCCTGAGTGGAACTTTCGAAGAATCCTGCACTCAGGATTCTTCGGAAGCTCCCGCCACCCGTTGATTTAAAAGCAAAGCAAAGGGCAGTAGCACGTAGCTGGACCAGCGCCACCTTCGAAAAATTTATTTAAATCAGGGCGCACGCAGCAAACTATCACATACATTTCATGAAAGGTGCGCGGTTACATTCGCTCAAGGGCGAATAGCGCCTATCTTTATCAGGTAGGGTATCTAACTATTCTCAAGATTTCTGGCTTTTCGCATGATAAAAGGTACTGTATGTTGTATAGAACTGACCAATACCCAAAATAAGGGGTGCGTCACAGAAATGGTATAAAAGTGTTTACTGACGGTGTTAAACGAGGACTTCGGCAACAAAATTCCTGCCAAAGTCTTGTGTGGCCCATGAGACTCTGCTGAGGCATAGGAGGTCCTAAAGGTGCGGAGGAGGCATCCGCTGCATCCAGACTTCTTGGCTTATTTAGTGGAGTGCGAGTCCTCTGCAGTGTATATGGGCAGTCACAAAGGGCTTATTGCAGGCACTAATTATGCTTCGAAAGTTCAAGCTGGCCTTCACGTTTGACAATTATACCTAAAGTGCCGGTGCACATGCTATTTACATATACGTGTTTTCCCTGAAAGTCGATTACTTTCGAGGCTGATGGAAGGCTTCTGTATTGACCTGCATTTGTGTAGCTGCCAGAATACATAGGCCTTGTGCACTAAACGGGTAAAAACCCGGCTCACTGGTGTAGCTTATATTAGGCGGGCTATATTTCTATGCGAATTGGAGGGTACCCAGTACGCAAATTAGAGGGCCCCACTAGGCAAATTGGAGGGCATTCAGTACTTTTGCTGATCCCAAATGTCCCTACAACTGCCAAGCGATCAGAACAAACCGTTATGTCTGCAGTTGGCCCCTTGCCCCTTTGGTTATGTTTGCTATGACCCTCAAGTTCGGCATACTGCCAAGAAACCTCGCCTTTCCTCGCAATTCGCCTTCTTTAGCCAACTTTGCCATGTTTTTTCCTGCACTCAAGACCAAGAAAACCACGCTGTTGAGATTGTGCTGCCTTCTTGGCTACATAGGTGTGCAGAGGTCAGTAGTGGGATGTCAGACTGCTGCAAGAAAATGACTCTGCCTTGTGAGTTATTCGTTATGCGGAGCACTGCGTCTAAGCCTAGGATTTCAAATTCTGGGTCTTACAGCTAAGCAGAAGTCGTCATCCCTACAGACGGCACTTCTTCGCAAATGGTGTTATAGTGCACACGCAATTTGCGCACTTCACTACAGCTGTCACCCCGGTTCGTTCTCTTGCAGCAAGGCACCTACCCTTCGCAATACGCCGTGGCCCAAGTACGACACAATAGAGCCATTCAGCATGAAGTTGGGACCTCAACACGTGACCATGAAGAAGGCAGAGAAGCTGCATCGCTGCGTCTACCTTCGCACAAATCGAGTGACGCCTTGACGGGCGCAGTGCTCATTGAAGCGCCTCTTCCTGTCGAGTGTCGACTCTCATTGAAATAGGCATCAGGTGGACTGCTCGCATGGTATATTAAATGTAACATTATTATATCTATTCAAATGTGTCTGAGTGACGGTGTGATAAGCATCGCGCACCAGTCACGCAGGTGTTCGAAAGAATTGTCCCACGTGACATCGTCACTGCTCGAGCAGTCAATTTCATCGTTCAGTTCAATCAGTGAGGCTTAATTTGCTTCCGATGGGTCATTGGGGATGAGATCTGTATTGCCTCAAATCACCTGATTAGAACTTACAGCATACAATAAATGAGCACCTGTGTAAAAATTTCCTGAGCAAAGCATTCTTCCACTCGGGCTCGAACATTACCAGCCAACGCTTCAAAATGCAAGGAATGCTCTGAAGAGTTCTTTGCTGCACTGGGGTCAGGCGGGCGTTCTCCGTGGTGATGATGTGGCAAAGAAGCGATAACCAAGGTAGCAACCGCGAATGAAAAGAAATGAGTGTACGTGTCGCACCCTGCACTAAATTGGCTTTTGTTAGACAGTCCTATATGCTACGTACACCCATGAATGCAGCCCATACGACAGCACAGCAACTCGTTCAGGAGCTTTCCCGCCATCTCCGCAGTCCCTCCACATGGCAAACTATGCAACAAGCATCACTATTACGGCAGGCCTTAACCGGAACACTGCTAACACCAACATGGACAATAATTCCTTTCTGCAACCACCACCCGCCCTCTACGTTCAACATGAGGGTCATAGAGAAACGGTTATTTAAAAAAAAAAGACCTGTTACGATTGTCCTAAGGGTGGTGCCCTCCTCTCAGGGCCCTAGACTCTTCTGCTCCTCTACGGGCTCGAAGAATCAAATCCTGCTGAATCCTAGCGCAACTGTTGGTGTGTACTGAAAGCCAGATGATAGGGGAGGCCCATGTTGCGTGAAATAATTTGGAAGGGTTTCCGCATGTATTGCAGACAAACGGCCCTTGTAGCTCTGGGACTGCCCTAGGATAGCCCCACACCAAGCACTGCACCGTCTTGGACCGGACTGGCTCACCCTACTGTCAGACCAGTTTATTCTTCTTGCTCCCATTTCGACTACCCCAGAGAAGGCCAATTTGAACTGGGGCTGCTCATGCCACCTTCGTTTGGAGTTTACACTTGCCTCTCAACACCTGGAGTGGTGCCTTACAGGAAACCTCGGTCTGGGCGGGTAAAGGATGCAGCACAGACCAAGGGCTCGTGAATGCACGTTCGCTGTACAGGTAAAGCTAGCAGTGATCCCATGTGGTGCCAACAAGCCTGCGGTTCCATAGCCACTGCAATAACTTCATGTATGGCCACGGGCTGGTCCTAGCTTGGCTTTGCTCGGTTCGTTAGTCAAGCAGAGTTTTAGGCCACTAGTTGCTTCTACCAAGACCCAATCAACCCCCCTTTGGCAGTACTCCCCATTTAAAAAGAAAAGGTGCAAAAATGATAAAGGATGGGAAGAAACTGCGCAAGCTTCCAGTGACATCAATGGGGGTGTGCGAATGCACGTGCGCAGAACAGGCAAAGTGAGCAATGATGATATGCGTTGGCAGCATGTAATTGGACAGGCATGCAATGGAAAAGACACAAAGGCTACAGCACTGCTGATGCACCTCAAACACATGGAAATGCTCATTTGTTTTCAAGCCAACCAATGAGTTTTGGCTTTACACTACAAATTCTGATGCCACAGACTGGTAAACGTCTGTTAGAATGAGCAGCGTAGCAGCAGGGCAGGCAAAAAAAAGTGCGTACTTAAACCGTGTACACTAACGCCCTTGAAGGAGGTGCACCTTACAATGCAGGTGCCACAATTACATTATGTGCCTTAACTAGGCTGATCAAAGTAGCAAACAACCCAAAGAACATTTAGGTGGTTTTTAAGAGTTGTGAATGCAAAAGCATTTACGTCCGTGTGAAAGACGCCGAGTGTTTCTTCGATTTTCACACTGCAAACAACATTTAGGGTTTTGCTGCTATAGTCGGTGACAACTTAAGAACGGCACCGGAAGTTGCCGCTGTGCCTTATCACCGTAGCCGGATGTTTCTCCGCGCGGTGCAAGTAGGGCGTTACTGGGAATATTTTGAACATGGCGCGAGCCGTTCCCGTGATTTTTTGGACTTAATATGCTTATAAACGACTCCAGTGACGACAAAAAAACTGCGTGAGACAAGGCAGACGATATCACGCATTCATAGCAAACCCCTTTCAAAACGCGCGCGCACTGACGTCACGGGTCCGGCGCTTTGGCGGAGTGATACACTACATGAGGTGGTGCCGTTCTTGAGTTGTAACCGGGTATAGGGATGTGCAGTGTACTAGCAATTCCTCGCCAACACTAGGCACTTTTTCCCTTGAGAGCGGTCCGGCTCGAGGAGAGTGAGCCGGGGCCTACAACCCACTCGGTCCCTCAAACTGGACAATTAAATCCTCATGTGGAAGCTGCCTACACAACCCTTGAAGATACAAGAAGTTTTATTCCTCCGTCCCTGCTATTCGCATTTCCCCCCTCTGGCCGGCCGGCCTACCCTTCCCAATACAGGAGTACAGTCAATCCCGGATATATCGAACTATTGCATATATTGAACAGTCTAAAACCCCTTTGAAAATCCTATGCAAAAGAAAATATTTCATACATCGAATTATCGATATATCGAACTTATTGGCAATCCCCTTGGAGTTCGATATATCCCGGATCGACTGTACTACTACTACTACTACTACTACTACCATAGACGACCAAATTCCTCTACAGCTGACGCGGTGGCCACTGATGATGTGTGTGCTTCAGGCACCACAGTAGCATGGTACGTACTGGATGCATGTTGGACAAATGTGTACGCTTGGACATACAGGTGCCATGGTATGTAAATGGAACAAGGATTCGTGAATACCACAAAATATTTGTCTTCCTGGCTTTATGACAGCCACTACCGGACTAAAGGGAGCTTTTTCTATCAAGGTCTCCTTTAAACGCACTCCAATACAGCCAGGTAGTTTACGGAAGAAGAAACTCCTGTAAATTTGCGAGACTGTTTCAATTACTTTTGACGGCACCTGTACCTCACGTCTGCCTTTCTCTTGTGTCATGCTAGAAGGATCGCAGAACTAATTGACTGTGTTGGTACGCTGCACTCTGCATCTAACCAAGCCTAGAAGTGACCAAACCATCCTTATTTATTTTTAACAAAATGCGTAAAACTGTCCTGAGAGAACATTTTGCAGTAAAAAAGAAATCAAATATCTTGGCACACAATATTTGAATTGCTGAGGCTAGAAGTTCACCTCGAATAACCCTCATGCGAATATTCTGTTTTCTGTCTGTCTGCGATGTGAAACAAATTGAATTCACCAACTTTTGGTCATTTTCCATTGATTGTGGCACAGCGGCCAGCACCAGCAAACAAAACCATGCAAATGCGACACAAGTAAGTACAAAGTGAAGACGCATAGTGCCTGCAGCCTTACCACTCGGCAAAAGCCAACTTGCATAGCCGCTCATGGCCTTCATGAAACCAAAATTATAACCGCCTTGAAACTGAAACGAAAATGCTCCAGCAAAGTTTTCGGGCACGGGGCATCATGGCGGTCGTATTCTGCGGCTCAGGACAGCGCTGATAAACGCGTTGGCACAACAGGGTCGGCTTGGCGCAGGTAATCAAGTTTGGCGCTAAATGGCACAGCTATTCCGCCCCTGCTAATGGTTTTCTAAAACGTAAGCTATGACCCGACAAACATGGTCATGTAAGTGATCGTGTCGCTAATGTCAGTCGATCAGTGCTGCGTCAGACAAGTCTCGCGCATCCGGCAGCTGTGTTAGGCAGCATTGGCCGGCAAAGTGCCGCACTAACTGCTTCGGTGCTTACATGTTCGTAACTTTAATTGTTTACCCCACATTTCTTACTGCTATAAAAAGAATGCTCCCTAAATTTAAGTGCAAACAGCTCGTTCGGCAATCTTATAAGCCCTGCCTAACTTGCATTTCCTTTTGCCGGCCTCAGCCTATCGCACAGTAGGGAATATGACATCATGGGTTCTGTTGAGGCAAATGAGCTAGTGGTACGCATGGCCATTCCCACTTCCCCAATTATATCGCTTATATCAGCAAAGTTTGCGTTAAAAGTAGTGCATGTATGATTCTAACGAGGCAATCTTTCGAATGAACCAAACTTGTGTTCTGTCTGCATGGCCCCTTGAAGTCATCAGAGCTCGAAGCTTAACATCAGCGATATATCAGGAATGCATTGGCTAATACACATCTGCAGGTATGTGCTGCATGTCACAGATAATGGGACATTAAGACACCGTTTTGCTGAAACCGATGCCAGTGCTTTGCTGCAACATGTTGTGCAATGGCATGGCTTTGGCAGATAGTGCATAGCGAACATGTGCGGAGCTGGAATGTACCTAAATACAAGAAACGAGGCTGACAAGACCTGATGTGGTGAAATGATGAAATTATATGCCACGACAAACATACATGCACGGGTTATATTAGAGACCAGTTCCCAAGACACATTTCCTCAGATTTTCGGACTTCAACCCATTTGCCTGGCGGTACTGTTTCTAGTCTACCACAGCGCGGTTGCAAGGTACGTTTTTCTGCAAGATTTCTCTTATTTCAGGACCGAAACTGGCAATGTCAAATTCGCTCTTCGCTCAGCCTCGCACAACTGATCAGCCCCGTAACCGCGCACCCGTCCCCCAGCCCACTCTTTTTTAGTCATCCTCGTCCTCTGCTCTTGTTCGCAGTGTCCGATTTTTCGCTTTCTTCACAGAGTCGCACGCAGCGCTCGGGCCGCTTTTTTCTTCCTCCACTTCATCCACCTCAAGCTCATCATGGTCGTCGTAATCGGCGCAGTCAAAGCTTATCAGAGAGCTGGAACTGACCGCCGGTAGAGACGAGCTCCTTGGTCGACTGTCTTTAAGGACCTTCTTCGCGCCGAAGGGTTTTGCACCCACTACGCATTCCGGCATTATCAACTTGCCTGGCCCTTGTCCATGAGACAACTGTGGCTCCGCAGAATCGTCTTCCATTTCTGTGTCGCCTTCCAAGGACCGCTTGTGGAATATGTGCTTGGTACCAGCACCTCCACTCATTTCTCCGCCGTCTTGCCGCGACTGCTCTTTCAAAAGGCGCCTTTCACGGAGGTAGTCCAGTGCGGCTGCCTTGTTGCTAGCTTCGGACATGTCATCTTCCGATACGCTTTCCAAGCTGTACCTCGTCCACCGTTCTGGGTGCAGCTTGAAATCCGGTGTGACGTTTTTCGCGCCCGGCCTTGGCCGCTTGCACGACCCCTCCGGTGATGTCCACGGTCTTTTGAAGACCCCGTCCACGGACTTCGATGACTTGGCCGCCAAGTCGTCCGCGACGTCGGGGTCATCCTTGAGAAAGGACTCTGTGCGGGACCGTTCCCAGGCCTGGTGCTTTGCCTCCAAACCGTTCAGCGAATCGAAGACCGAACTGATCCGGCTTGCGACGCCGCTGGCACCGGCAGTCTGAAGTTCGAAGCGCGTAGCAGCGGCAGGGTCGTTGTTTCTGTTTAGACTGGTCATCGTCAGGCAAGCTGCGCTGAGTTGTGACGAAAACGATGTTGTTACGTTGTTTCACTAGTTACGGGCGGCAGCAAACAAGGGATGCGCCATATTTGTTTACAACTTTTCAGCGAATCACGTGATTTCTTGTTAAATGGTGGCGGCACCTATCATCAAAGTCAAGACCTAAGTCAAAATTTTATGCCTAAACAAATTTCAAAGTGAGCAATACCTGACAACAAAACATTTTTAACCTTATATTTAAAATTTTAATGTCAAAACTGTAAATATTTGCACTGCACTTTCAAAGTACAAGTGGATTGGATTGACTTGTACGGTAATGGCGAAACCACTGATTGCGCCATCTAGTGTGACGCTGTTTAATCTTCGCGCTCTGTTGCAGTGCAACTGTGACAACAATCATCCACCGTTCGTCCCGTTGTTCGGCATTTACGGAACATTCGAAGCGTAAAGTACGATGAGTGGCGGTGTCTACGGCGGCGGTAAGTCCTCAAGGCTATCTCATCACTTCAGCTGATGGGAGCTGCTTAGTTAAACCGTGTTATATGTGTGATGCCGGCGTGCGCGCTCGGCGATCGGCCCTTTGATCGTTCACCACTTACATCCACAACGTTGTTGCAGGTGTAATTTTCTACTACTTCCCGCACGTCCTGTTTATTGACTTACTGTAGCAGACAGCCTATGTAACCGCAGGGACGTTCGAAGACCTAGCAACGTACTGACATGCTTATAGCGTTCTCGAATCATACCTATCCGCGTGCGCTTGTTTTAACGTGCGTTTGCGAAGTAGACGGGTTGAAGGCTTGGAAACCGATGCGTATAAAATGCACCTGGCGAAAACCAGGCCGCTCAAGGCACGATGAATTCAAAAAATGGCGCTGCTCCGTCTGCCGTTATCTCGTCACTCACCCACTTGGGCTGGGAATCACGCAGTAGCTCTCGGTGCGCGCGCTCCGCTGCGATAAATCCAGCCAATCTGTCCCCTTCAACCTCCTCTCCATCCTCGTGGTTTTCGCGCATGCGTATGGGTTGTGAGGGAGGAGTTTTTTGCGTACACAGGACCGCCGCGTTTTCCTTTCGCCTAGCCATGAAGCTTCGCTTTAAAACACTTTCGGCATCAATATATCACCTTGTCCCCAACAACGTGCACGCCAATTATAAGCGAATCTGCCCCTAATTGTACAAGTTGATTCCCAAAATGGCAAGAAGTGGCAACACCCAGGCACATTACCGCGCAATCACCACAGGTGCAGAGACGGACCTTCCGGTTGGCACACACTGGCACGAGCGACTGTGTATGAAAGACGATTGGGGGTTTTCACGAATGAACTAGCTGCGGTTAAAATTTGAAACGGGAGTTCTCTGTGTGTTTGCAGAAACAAAGTAGCTGCAGTTGGAGTTTAAAATTGGAGTTTCCATCAGTGGCGCATTTACAAAACAGCTGTAGCAACTTGTTACGGGTGATATCTCTGGTTTGCTCTTGGAGTAGATCTGCAGCAGAGAGAGAGCGAGGTCTCGTCGTATTGCCGACTGGCGTATCATGCCGCTGCTCTGGTCACCTGGTAGAGTTTTTCTTTTCTTTCCTCTCCTCTGAAGCTGCTGAATTATAGCTGAAAAATATCCTCAGCAAGATTTTTAATCTTCTTACCTCTACACGGATGGCTAGGATTTTACTAAGTTTAATTGACAAGCTGCTTGGCTTCTAGCTCTCAGTTACGACACAACCAGTTTTGACGCTAATTGTTCAGCGATGACAGCACATATATCCAGTTGCAAGGATGTACTGTGATACAAAAGGTCCAGCATTTTGAACGAAGCAACGTATGTCGTCTTCATAGTTCTTTTAAGGAGACGCTGCAAAGATTTGCAGACACCGTCTAATTACATTACCCGATTAAAGCCCGAAATCTGTGGATCTTGCTCAGACCATTTGCAGCTAATATACGGGCCTTTTTATAGTTACAAAAAAGTGTTTGAAGGTGCAGCTTCTGCTGCACCAGCTAGTGTCACTAAATTACGCTAGCACCAGCCTTCCCATAGCCAATTTGCTAACATTGGCTAGGATTTTACGCACTGGCTAGCTGGCGTGGCTGAATTTAGCAGATTGTTGTCATGTTTAACTTCAAATTTGTTTGCGTGAATAAACAAAAAAAAACGACGAGATCTGTGAAAGTCAAAATTGCGTAGGCTGAGGAGGCGTCAGAGCCCATCGAGGACTAGCGTGATGTGATTGCAGTAGTTTTTGTGGCAGCTGCAAACAGTGTGTATCGTTTTCTTTCTTCTCCCATCTATTGCAGATGAGGGAAAGCTCTAAACTTCCCCTATAAAGAGTCTGATAATGAATTGGGCAGGTTAAGCTGCAAAAATGCACCCACAAATTAGATTTCGACAAATTCTCTTCTAGAGGCCATGAAGACAAAATGCTGCTTTGTTCACTTTGAAACAAGGAGCCTTTGGTAACTCACTCAGCTCCATTCCATCCACGAAAGAAGCTTTTGTCACTTTAAAACGTGGGAGAAATATCGAATAACTTTCAAATTCTGCACAACAGTGTCATAATGTCGACAGGAGTGACAAAATATGGGCCTACACTAGATATATAGTTGCCAGTGTGTTGATTGCGCATTAACATTGAGATGATACAGTCAAATTTTGAGTTGGAGGCTTTACTACAATCACCCAGTGACATTTCTTGGCGGTGGCTTAGGTTAACAGCTGTCAATCACACGGAAAAAATTCTGGGACATCTTCGAGAAAATCCTGAAAAGTTGCTGGAGAATCGTCACTGCTTCACATATTTTCTGCGATATCTCGAATATTTGTTTAAAGTTTACAATAAAGTTGACACTATTGCTGCCGGGACAAAGCTGTCTTCAAGGCCCCTTTCAGTGTTGGTTTCTCTAGTGGTTCGAGCAAATTCATCATATCGCTAATTCTACTTTTCAGACGAGGTCGGTGCGCTGGTTTTCGACTTTGGCCACTATTCCGTCCGGGCCGGTTATGCTGGTGAGGACTCTCCAAAGGTGGGTGCACTAGCGTCCACTCACCGTACTTTGTTGCACAAATCTCGGGCAGCACTGACAGAGGTGCGCCGAATGAGCAGCATTACGAAGGGCAAAAGCATTGACCAAAGCCTTTTATTTTTTCTGCTTCCGTGACTGCTTTTGCTCAAGCCAAGACGGTCAATCTAAACTAAAAACCTTCTTGTTAGGCCCTTCTTTTTGATGGAATTGCAACTGTAGTATCATGTATTTTTGTTGATGTGGCATTCATATCCCCATTTTCGAATAGATTGGAGTTGTCATTATTGTTCTTTAGTGTTCCTGCTTCTTATTGTTATATTTTTTTCTTCTCTTTGGTTTTTGTATTCATCGCTCTCTGTTTTATGCTGAGTGTTTATTTGCTGACATTGTATTCTAGTGTTACTTGATGTTCATTCCAAGGATCGCACAGGTCCTTGAAAACCTTGAAAACCCTTGAATTTAGAAGTGTAAATTTCAAGGCCTGGAAAGTCCTGGAATTTTTAAAGGGTCCTTAAAAATCCTTGATTTTTCTGGAGAGAACCAATGGCCCTGTCTTTTCACAAGGTCCTTAAAAACCCTTGATTTTTCTGGAGATAACCAATGGCCCTATCTTTTCACAAGAATTTAAAGTGTTTGTCGTGAATGTTAGGTTTTAAAAATGTACAGAAACATTGTAACAATCAAGTTTCAGTGTATTGCGTGAAATTACGAGTTGTGGATTCTCATTATTACGAGGCAACATTGGGAGCAGCACTCCTCAATAAAATTCATGTCACGATACAATCTCGTGAAAGCCGGCTTCTGTTCTCTATCTTGCATGTTCCATCTAGTCTGTGGACGGCCTTTCATTGCATGTTTGCTGTGCCTCATACGCTCCATCTGTGTTTGCTTTTACGTGCAAATGGTGGACGTGTACACAGTTCATCCTGCCTTGCAGCAACACTTGCTGAGTTAATTTCAGCTGATACTCTTGCTGACAAAGCAGGAGATGTAGGTAACATTAACTAAGTTTTGAAATCAAACAGCCGCAGCAAAACACCCAGAAAAAGGAAAAACCTCTAAATATAAACTATATAAAAAAAATAAGGCTGGGGGAGCATTCATAAACCCATAGCTCCTATAAATGTGCAATAATGTTCTTAGGTACTAGGTAATATCAAAATTTTGCATTTTGTTGAAAAAGTTATAAATAATCCCAGATAAAACATAAGATGGGGACCTTGAAATGTGTTTTCTGGTCCTTAAAAGTCCTTAAAAACCCTTGAATTTTTGCTTTTGAAGCCCGTACGAACCCCCCTGTTATTCTTTTTTTTTACAATCACCATGGGAGGTCCCGCCTGCGGTTCTTACCTTGGGACCTACTGGTGCCTCTGTACCCATTCCCTTTTTATGTTCACGCTTGGTCAATAAATTCAATTCAAATTCAAATAGAAATTCTGTGGCTGAAAAAAAATATCAAGTGGCTATGGAGTTATTCTGGGCAGTCCAAAATTATAAATCAAGGTGTTCTAGTCTTTCTCCATGGCGTCTGCACCTGGCTGATCTGTTATTGATGGTAGAAAGTGAACAACGTGCCTTGAGACTCCTTTCTTGTGTGCATTGCTAGCAATGCCTCTTTAAAACACCTGGTAGTTTCTTAAAGGGACACTGAAGCGAACTTGTCAAGCTTCTGTTTTTGTTTTTCCATTGCATAGACTCGCTCAAGTAAACACCCTTTTCGTTGTTTATCCGGCCGATAAAGCAGTATTTAATCTTTAAGGCCTGAGAGAAGAAAATATGGGATGCGACATTTGCAGCTACCGCACCAACTAAAGCAGTGATGTCCATACAAGATGCGATGTGATTGGACGATGTCCAAAGTTAGAATTCAAATGTAGGACAGTTGCAAAAGTTGGCCGAGTTAGTACGTGTTCATACTTAATCACAGCGCGAAGGATGGGACAGACAGAAAGATCAACCACTGGACAGGCGCTGATTCTCAACTAAATTTATTGAAAACCCGCAACAAACATTTATACTGAAGGCAAACAACGCCGCACGTGTCAAAGTAGCATACAAAGAAAACGAAGTCAGCGCCTGTTCAGTAGTTGATCTTTCTGTCTGTCCCGTCCTTCGCACTGTGATTAAGCTAGAATTCAAACCAGTGTCGGTTTCAATTCTGTGAAACAACGTGCTTTGCGTCCGAGGATATCGTTGGCTGGGCATTCTCGATATCTCAGTAATTGGCATACCGCGCTTCTGCCATGTTGTTGACAGTAAAAAGTATCAGATAAGCCTACCAGCGTGGCTTGGAATTGTAACAATCGCTAGCCGAGGCGCCTGCAGTGGATGAACACCCCCTGAGTCACCGCAGATGCTCAGTTGTGATACGCTTTTCTCCCATCTTTGGAGCTTGCCTGGCTCGTACCTGTATCGTAAGAGGCGTGTTCGCACCAGGCCAAGGGTCGGCTGATTCGGGACTGAGCCCGCAAGTAGTCGGTGCTTGTGGGAGGAACACACGCCATTGAGAACTCACCAGTGCATCAGTGTCAGTCTGCACGTGCTCCGTGAACTCATTCGTGGAGCAGTGAACGTTACAGCACAAAAATGGTGAATTCTGTATAGAAAACATTGCCCAAAAACAAGAAAATCAACTTAAAAAAAACACGTCAGAAATTTGAACTTGCAAATTGCAAAACAATGCAGTGAGGGGTTTAGACCTCTTGACCAAACCACATTGCTTCAGGAGGTGGAAATATAAAGTATATATTGTATAAGCTGTTTGTTTTTTCTTTAGTTTGAGCATTTCTGGCGACTTAGAGAAGTATTTCTTGAATAACACTTGTGCAGTTAGCGTCCCCCAAATTCCCACAAATATCTCAGCTCTAGCGACTGCATTTTTCAGGCAGGAAAGCGATTGCAAATGTGCGGTTGTGCTGATGACTACTGTGCTAGTTTACCCAACAAAAAAGTGCTATCCGCACCGTGGGTTCACACTTTACAATAAATTTTGTTGGTTGATTTTAATTTCTTGGTAGTCATATTAAGTTTGCTGACTCTTCACTCGCTTTTTATTGGCCTTATATTTTTCTACTAGCGTACCAGCCAGCAAAGCATCACTTGTGCACTTGTGTAGACCTACTTGGACTTCAAAGACTTTACGAAGCTTTGTGCAGTCCACAAACTAACAAACTAAAGGCACATTCTTCCAGGCACAAATTGTGTTGTGGCTTAGTTCCAACTGATCGAGCGAATTGTGAAGATCTGCCGGCAGCCGGCCGACTGACCCTGTCGGAGAGGCAGCAGGCCATGCAATAGTGCAGTCAAGCCAAACCATCTCGATTGAGCATCACGCGAAACGTCATAGAAAATCGACAAGGAGAATGTAGAGAGGAGGAGAGAACTTTGGGATTGATTTTTCTACTAAATAAAACCGTGCAAACGCACCGACAGTGGTCGAAACATGGCCTAGGGGCTCCAGGCAAGTTTGTGCAAATAATCCCACAATGTTTGCAAATCTTTTCAGTGTCCCTTTAAATGTGGAATGGGAATCATTTCACATTGGTGTGAATGATGAAACGAGTATAGTGAGGGCCTGCTACTCAAAATGTCAAGCCTCATCATCCCCCGCTGGTAGGGACGAAAACACAAGTTAATTTGTCGTAAAAGACGGAAAAAAGGTACTGAAATGAAAAGGGAAAGGCTACGTAAATGAGGTTTGCATCTTGCGGTGCTTGAGCGTCTAATTTTTGGGAGCAAATGTGGGGAAATGACTTTCTATTTTGTCTGTGGAGAACTATGCCCATGACTATCATTTTAGACATATTACGCCCTGTCTTGCAAGCCTCAAATTATTCATCCAAATTGCCGCAGTTGAGATAATGGATATAAACATGAGCACTCATCTTGTCAAACGGTGCAGGCACCTCTTTGCTGCCTGACGAATCTGAAAAAAAAAAAAGTCATGCACACCTCTAAAGATCGAACGACGACGATGGTTGAACGCGAAGCTTTCTCATGACGGATCCTTAAATTGTCATCTAAGTTTTCCAAACCACTTTGACCATGTCGAAATGGAGCAGTTATATAGAAGGCGGCTTCACATTGTGAGGATCCAAGATTCGATTCCAGCCGCAAGAAGCTCCCCCCTTTTTTTTTTTTTTTCTTTGCTTTGGCAATTTTTATTACAGATGCCATCAGTGAGAACACTAATGCTTCGCTTTAATAGCTGCCGTATGCTTTGAGTTTACTGGGGTGCTGGCAAAGTCCTTGCAAAACCCCAGAATCATTTACTTAAATTGCATGGCACAATTGTATCATGTCAGCTTATTGTGTTGATTTCAGTGAAAGGCAACAAGAAAAAAAAGCTGGCTTTACTGAACCGGGGGCCGAGTTCACTAAATGATAAAACTAATAATATCAGCACAAAACACTTCTTTAATGTGGAGCTGTTTAACCCGGCCGTTAAGTTCTCCAACGTGAACAGAAAATCTTCAATTGGAAAGAAAAAACGCTTCCCGTGGTTGGAATCGAACCTGGATCCCTCACGCTATGAAACCGACGCCTATCCGATGGAGCTATCATTGCTCGCATTCCGCGCGCACAGCATTATTTCCTTTGGGTTTTTTTGTAGCATTGGCTTTGAACAGCCAAGTCTCTGATGAAGGGGGACGGGCGGCCAGCTCTGCTGTTTCTCCAGCCTTGCACCAATAGTGCAAGCTGCGCCAATTTCTTTTTTCCTGGCATCAGAAATAGGTTGCAATCCAACACGTATGCAAAAATTCATAACAGATGCTCTAATCCAGAGCAATTTCCAGCATTGCAAGCACTTTACTGAGACACTTTGTCATCTGAGGGGTCTCTGCTTACACAGCGATCAGTCTGGTGCATCGCCACATCAGGGAGACTGGAGAGGTGTGTTAATGTAGTCGTCACAAATGCAATTTGCTATGTCTCTCTACATTCTTTGCTGTGGCAGTGTTGCTCCGAGCAGGCCTGACGCATTATCTTGAGTGTGTAGCACTTGGGAACCTAGCACTGCAAGTAAGAATACATGCTTGTTTTCATACAGTTTCATTACTAAAGTGTTATTCTTTTTTTTTTTTAAGTGAAGGAAAGAGTACTGCAGTAAAACACTGGAAACTTCAGTAAAGAATGTGTGGGATTCCGTGAAGATCGAGTGATCTGGCAATGTTTAGGTCAATGTATTTCCAGACGGAGGTTACTGCAAGTATACTACATGCTCTCTTTCATTGAGTTTCACTTCTAGAGCACTGTTTTCTGCGGTGAGGGAAAAGAGCACATCAGCAGAACGCTAGGAACCTCCGTAGAAAGTGTGCGAGACTCTGTGAAGCACCAGCAATGTTGGGTTTGCCCTCTTTGCAGGCGGAGATTCCCAGCTCCGTCGGAGTGATCGAGGAGTTGCTGGCCGACGGACCCGATGCGGAAACGAAAGACCTGGGTGCCACTGCTCCGGCACCACAGAAAAAGTACTTCATCGACACCACAAGCATCCACGTGCCCCGGGCCAACATGGACATGGTCTCCTTTCTCAAGGACGGCATGGGTGAGGGCTGCTTTGGTGGCACGGTTTCACGAGGGGCGTAGAAGCAAGATGCCTTGCCAGGACCGTAGCAGTGAAAGAGCACTCCTGAGCTAATCAGAAAAAATGGGTGCACTGGTTGAAACAGCATGGCTACTGGAAACATTGCATGGGGCTTCTGTGGGACCAGAGTGATGTCCCTTGGTGAAGAGCAGTGTGGCGTTTAATCCTACTTGTTCCCTAAGTTGAGGACAATGAAAGGGGCTCCCATTTCCCCTTTGGTGTTGAAACATGCGCATTGAGATTGCTCGTGGCCATTGCAGTTACCTTTCCTGCTTTTGAAAAACTTTGCAGAAAAGAAAAATGGAGTCACCATTTTTGCAAGTTAAAGGCTTGGGGTCAAGGGTGAACCTAAACCCCCCCCCCCTCCCCATTTTCTTCTTTCAGATGGCAAGCTTATTTAACTGTGGCCCTCCGTATAGCCCAGGTGCAAATTCGGCATGTGGAATGCTCTTGGGAAGCGTATACGTACATTAATGCTGTTATTTTCCAATTTGGGGAGGTTCACATGCGCATTAAGAAAATAGGAAATCGCGTCAACATTAATGTTGTCTTCTCTGCTCCCAACAAATTGTCGAAACTAATGAACAGAGTCAATGGAAAGGAAAAAAAGAAAAGCAAGTGCGCAATGCAGCATCGCGACCGGTTCGTGAATTGTTCAAAAGGCACAGTTCATTCCATTCCTTTACCGTGTGGCAGGCAGTACATTGGACAGTCAGGTCGGTGCTTAAACGATCGGCTTAGAGAACATAGGAATAATGTAGATAAGACGATTAAAGGACATCTGGGCATGCACTGCAGCGACTGCAGAGATTGTGAGTGTAGGCCTCATTTTGATAAGACTAGGATTGTAGCCCGCCACGAGGATCAGTTGACAGAAAAAATCATTGAGGCCTACCAGATAGTTTCCTTGAAAGACAACTGCATTAGCATAGCTTCTTTAGCATTGACAAAGAAAGAACTGCAATTCTTATCCAATCATTAGATTTTGCCGTGCAAAAGTGCCTTTGTAACGCGATCGTTTGAAATGTCATGCTTCACTTTTTGTTTTTTGTATTTGATTATTCTCCTCCCCCTTTCCTCCTTTCCTTCATTAGCTGTGTATTTTCCCCTATAAAATCGGACATCACAGTGAAAATAAAACGAGTTGATAGTAGCGCCGTATCCCGTTCACTTCGTTCGTCCTTGTTCCTTTCGCGCTTACTTACACAACACATGCCAAAGCTACACTTTGGTCATGAGGTGTGCCATAGTGGAGAGCTCCACCTCGGCCTGTTTATGTGCTCGGTAATCTCAGCGCACTGGCATTTATCACTCCCAGTGGAAAAACGGCTGCTGCTGCCAGGATTGAAGCCGTGTCCTTTGGCTCAGTAGTACAATGATGCTCTTGTTTTCTGAGCATGCTTGCACAGAGTGCTGGCACTCTGAAGGGTCAGGGAAACTATTGCAGGTTACACCAAGCAGGTGGACTTGATAAGCAATGAGGCAAATTAGGCAGCAATCCTTCACAGCCACTGCAAGTCCACGAGGCTGAGTCAGCATATGCTTTGCACCTGTTGGGTTGCTCTCACAGGGATCTTTTGTGAAATAGAAGGTGCGGGTGTTGCCATAATTGGTCATCATCATCATCATCCCCAGCCTATCTACGCCCACTGCAGGGCAAAGGCCTTCCCATGGACCTCCAATTATCCCGGTGCTGAGCCATAATTAGTAACTGAAGCCAACGACTGAAACTATGATAGGATTTGAAGGGCCTTCCCTTTTGTATTGCTTACGAAGATGACTGTTCTTTCCCATATTTTTTTTCTTTTCCTTTTCTTCTGTTTTTTCCAGTGGAAGACTGGGACATCTTTGAAAAGGTGCTCGACTACACCTACAGCCGGCACGTCAAATCGGAGCCCCAGTTGCATCCTGTTCTAATGTCAGAAGCATCGGTACGGCTGACTCAGTTCCTTGTTTGCCAGACTTGTGCAAACTGTGTACTAAGAGATGCATGCTCCGTGTGATGCTCTCACACATCCTGACTGTCTGTGCAGTGTCTTTCCGCACACTAGTAGTACTGTCCACATGACGCTGTCTCATCTCCTGCTCTGTATCAGTTCGTTGCGCCAGCCATTGTGCCTCCAAGCAGTCACCAGCTGGTGCAACTGTAAACTTTCCCTTAATTTTGCCGTCTCTGTTTGCTTTTATTCTTCTTCATCTCTCCGGTATCGAAGTCAGTTGGTGCTCATCTTTGCACTGCCCACAAATTTCAGACGCGACTTCCCCAATGCATGGCACATAGGAGAAAAGGAGAACAGTGGAAAAGAAAAGAAAAAAATTCTTTAAGGCTTCGGATGAAACGCACGTTTGTTTCTGGCTTAGGTTATTGGTAGTGAGCCTAGTCGCAAAGCAACTGTTCAAGGGAGTGGAGAGATAACTTGGTGTATTTTTGGGACACTGCAATGCAAATAGAAACATACTAACCAATAGGGGAGGCATAATACTTCAACAGGTACTAATCTACAGAAGTTTCAGCAGGACCAAGCTTTCACTTTCTTGATAGTACCCCCCCCCCCCAAAAAAAAAAAATAATAATAATAAAAACAGAACGAAAACACCTGAACCAGATACATACTAGTGCTCCACCACTGTTCGTAGAAACTGTTGGGTGAAACTGTAGTGCTTCTTTGCAAGCACCCGCATATAAAAACAAGGTTTTGAAGAAGAGTGGGGAAAAACACCGAGTCAATTTTATTACTACGTGGCTTTCTGTGTCCTTACTTGACAACGAAGTGTGGGAAAGAAAAACGGCTAATACCCAGTGTTTCTTCTTACTCACAGTGGAACGCCCGTACAAAACGAGAGAAGTTGACGGAGATCATGTTCGAGAAGTACGGCGTGCCGGCGTTCTTCCTCGTCAAAAATGCCGTGCTGGCCGCATTTGCTAACGGCCGCTCGACTGGCATTGTGGTCGACAGCGGGGCCAGCCAGACGTCTGCCATTCCTGTGCACGACGGCTATGTCCTCACTCAAGGCGAGTGCGCTTCTTTGCTTGTGTTTCGGAGTGGCTAAAAAGGCTGGGGTTTGTGCATGTGGGGCATACATCGCAGTTCAGTATGTCGCAGTGTACGCACACATAGCATGTTGCTGCCCCAGGCCAGTGTTTGCTTTCACTGGATAGCAGCTGTGAACTACAGCAGTTCTTGCCGCTGCATTTTATTGTGCTCTTTGAACTCAAATTATCAAAAATAAGGAAATGAGTGACCAGGTGTGTACAGTCGAACCCGACTACATCGAACCCGTTTACATCAAATTATCCTTTATATGGATTAATTTCTTGGCATGGTACATTTACAATGAGAATATAGAGCAATAATTACTCTTATATCAAACAAAAATACCAGCGACTCCCCAATATATCGAATGACAAATGCCACGGAAGTGCCCCCCCCCCCAAGTTGGCTTTCCCTCGGATCAGAGGAGAACTTCCACTGGCACACCCCTAACAGTGATTTAGCCTGGTCGCTCATGGCCAAGGGGGGCTCTTTCCCTCATTCTTCTTTCTATTGTGGCTGCGCCACCGTGCCATGTTGGGTGAGCCACGGACACCCCTCATGCGAAAAATGATCCTGGCTTGCCTGCCATGCTTTCTTTTCCTTTTTTTTTCTTTTTTTTTTCCCCCTTGTGTTTGCATTGTTTGCGCTTTCTGAGCTTTCTTCCAAAGTGTAGCTGTGATGGCTAGCACTAGTGTTGCTAAATAAAGGCTGACTTGGTGGCTCTAGCTAGCACGAAGCGGCCGAATTTGCCTTTCACCGTAAAGCTGGAAATCGTTAATCGAGTCGAACATCCCCCTCAACACATGAGATTCTCAAGGGCACCATCAGCACTATCGGCAGGGAGCTTAGATTAATCTTCTTCCAAGTAGGTTCTGGGCAGACATTACTGAAAGAAACCGCCCAAAATTGCTTCTAATCTGCTGGCTTGTGCATGCTGAAGACGACTGACAATCCACAGCAGTGCAACAAAGCCACCGCTGGTGTTACCCGCCGTGGTGGCTCAGTGGCTAAGGCGTTGCGCTGCTGAGCACGAGGTCGCGGGTTCGATTCCCGGCCGCGGTGGACGCTTTTCTGATGGAGGCGAAAAGCAAAAACGCCCGTGTGTGCGAGATTTCGGCGCACGTTAAAGATCCCCAGGTGGTCAAAATTAATCCGGAGCCCTCCACTACGGCGCGCCTCATCGCCTGCGTTGCGTCGGCGCATTAAACCCTACAATCAATCAATCACCGCTGGTGTTGCTGGAGTGTGGAGCGAGCTGTTGGAATTTCCGACCGCCTTGCTTGATCAACAATCGGCGAGTTTGTGAGTGTGGGCTATGGTCCGACTCTTTAGACAATGTGGAGAGGTGCGCACTGTGTCGGGCAGTGAGGTTGTTCGTGCCGAAAAAGATACAGGACTATTTCATGCATAAATAATCCAGTTTCATCTATAAAGTGTTTTTATAACTGGTAAGTGCTTTTCTGATGTCCAGTTCCTTGCCGTGCTTATATCGAATTATGGCCTATATCGAACTGACAGGTGTGTTTTTGCAAGTTTGATATGGCGGGGTTTTACTGTACTGCATCTTTTGCTGCCTTTTTTGTTGCTATTTTAATAAGTGACAAATGCATTTCCCTGTTCTCTGCAAGAACCTCCAGGAGGTTGATATTGACCTGAAGCTGGACACTAGGGCATGCTTTTTGTTTAGCTAGGACATCTTGCATCTGTCCATCATCTGTGTCCAAAAAAGTTTGTTTTCAAGGCTCTTGTGTTAACTGCACCCTCTCGTTATCCCAGCTGTCGTCAAGTCCCCACTGGCCGGTGACTTTGTGAGCATGCAGTGCAAGCAGTACCTCGAAGAACAAGGCGTCGACATCATCCCAACATATTTGTTGGCCGGAAAAGTACGTCTTCTTTTTCTACATTTGGCAGGCATAGCACAATGTTAGAGGGTTCTAGCACCTTGCTGGACCCAAGTGGGTTGAAATGTTTGTAGTGGGTGGGGACACCTGTGCAGCAAACATATCATTGGAGTACTGGCTATAATTTAGTGCAGTACTGTGAAATAAGGCTACGTGTGCTATGACTTCCCCTGTAAACGATCACTTTTTTTTTTTTTTTTTCGAACCACGAATTAGATGCACACAAACAGATGTACCAGCGATGTAATGATTTGTCTTAACGTCAGGGAGTGGCTACTGTTCTTTATTTGAGCTCGTTTGCTGCGAAGCTTGTGTGCGTCTTTGCAACTGGAGCAGTTTTGCTGTCATCATTTTTTTCCGCAAAGTTAAGGCGTCTGTTTCTGTTAGGCGTATGTAGTCTGTGTCAGGATAATCAATGTGCTTTCTTAAACACTGTATTGGAGCATTGAGTATCACGCATTACGAGCAGCCACAAGAGTGTCTTATGAGTGTGGATTATTTTACTCGGCAATAGTATTTTTTTAGCATTTGTCGTGTTTGCTGGCTGCAGTGTTCAGCAAAGTCATTGGACCCTAATCGCAGTTGCAAGCTTTTCAAAGTATTAGGGCTGCTGTCCTAAAGGGGCTGCTAAAGTGAGTTGTAAACACCGCCTAATCACTTCATCAGGTCAGGTACTACGATATATAGACCAACTTACCGTATAAGTCAGGATATAGTGAGAGCCAGAATATAGGTCGACCCCCTTACTTTGCGGCTGAGAACTGGAAAGAAAAAACTACTTATAAGCACTTCTTAGAGCTGTCTGAAATTTCATCAGACGACTGCTTCTGCTTGGCTGTCTGGAATTGTTTATGGAGCTCTCCTTAAAGGGGCCATGCAGGCAAAACACGTTTGGTTCATTCAAAAGATTGCCTCGTTAGAATCATACTGACACCACTTTTAAGGCACACTTTGCTCAAATAAGCTATACAATTGGGGAAAAAAAAAGAATGGCCACGTGACTCACTTCTCGCTCATTTCCCGCAACAGAACCTATGGTGTCGTGTGTGCCGAGCTGTGCTGAGGTCGCCAAAAGCAAGCGCAAATCAGGCAGGACTTGTAAGTTTGCCAAACGAGCAATGTGCGCCTAAATGTAATGCACATTCATTTTACAGCAGTAAGAATGGTGGGGTTAAGAATGGAAGTTAGGAAAATACACGTAAGCATAGAAGTACCGGTGCGCACTGCTGTTGGTAGTGGGTGCACTATGTTGTTTTAGCTGCACAGTACTCCGCCGCTTTCAAGTTGTCTTACGCGACACTGGCCGATAGCATAAGGGACGTCGTCTTTGGTTACCCTGTTTGTCGAGCATACCCCATGTTTTACAAAACGATTACTACCTACCGTAACAAAAACAAGCCAGGTGCAGATATGGTCAGGAACAAAGCAACGGTGTTTGCAGCTGAGTATGGTAGCGCCATCTGGGAGGACCGATGATAAGCAAGCCTAATGACGCACTGTAAGTTCGGTTGAATACCCGCCCTTGTGACTTCATGGCAGACGCACCGAAGACACACGATTTGGCAGGAGAATGAAAATTTTAACCTAAAATATTAATTTCTCAATGAATACAGCATCGTTTGCTGCTGGACAAGCGCTGGGGGCACTATAAAAAAATGAAATCTTTCGAATAAAACAAACTTGTATTTTGTGTGTGTGGCCCCTTTAAACACTCTTAAGACCATGTCATCAGGAAGCGAGTGCCAAGCATGGCACGCGCACGCGCAGACTATCGTGAGAGACGGTCTGTGCAGGCTGCCAGCAGGCGTCTTGGGGTTGTTGCTGGCCATCCATTCGTAGAGACCGGACAAAAGTTGCCTCCTTGTCCTTTGGTTCCAGGTGCTCAGCACGGTAGCTATGAAACGAAGTCTTCCGAGCGTTGCATACTGAGAGCTGCCCCAGCAGCTTACGCCAGTGGCATGCACTCTTTCGGTGACACCAAACCGGTGCTAGTCGGACATGTTGCCGTTGGCTTGGGCATCCTATATAACGTTTCTTTTAAGTGCTGCGGTGAACTGGTGCCAAGTGCCTGAACTTATCTTAAGCAAGAATAAAATAGCATGTACACACTCACTGACAGCGAGCAAAGCAGCAAAAAAAGGGCAGCGCATCTTATTGATGTCGGTGGCGATGGTCCCTTTGCGGTTTAGATGGGCCTGATGGGCTGCCCGGTTTCCAGATGACAACTAATATGACCGGTATATCGGTCAAGGAGGGACTTTTTTTTTTTTTTTTTTTGTAAAAAATCTCGGCCTGTATTTCGACTCATACGGTATGTGCCAAATCATACATTTTTCCACGAGAAAACTGTTTGAAAGGGCCGTTAGCTGTTGTGAGTTTCTCGGGGTTCCCAGTGTGCCCTTTAATAAGAAAGGCTGCGCACGACTGCATTCGGCTGCCATTTTGCAGGAGGCTGTCAAAGAAGGGGAGATGCCCAAATGGACGAGGAAGAACAACCTACCCGAAGTGACCAAGTCGTGGCACAACTACATGGCAAAGGTAGACCCGATTCCTTGTGGAAAAGCGATCAGAAATGCTTCGCTCCACTGCGGTATGCCGAAGTTGGGGACATCTTTGGTGGCGCATTTGCCAGCCCTGATTAGCTAACAAGAAACGACAACCTGTAGCCGATGTTCTTTTTCAAGTATGTAAGCATTTTTGTGTGGACTGAGCAAGAGAACCTGCATTACAGTAAAACCTCGTTTCAAGGCAACACTGTTATTAAAAAGTACGGGTTTATAAGAGACACTTAAATGAAAACCGTTAGGTTGGTTTTCCTCTGTTGTCCATGTTAGCAATCTTGCTTTCAAGAGACCTTGGTTGCAAGAGATGTTTTCCAGGTCTCTTGAGTGTCTCTTGATGTCTCTTAATGCCTCTTAATGGCCCTAATGCCTTCGCATTTTCAAAAAGTACAGCCTGTCAAAATTTTCTAGGCCAAGCCGAGAACGCACGGGCCACAAAAAATTAAGTGTATTACAAGCTTACATCCCAAGCATGGCTGAAATGTTTTATGCCAGAAAGGTCGAGAAAACACCTTTCTTTCTTACTGTCATGAAATGTTCTTGTCACATTTAAATGTTAAGCTCATTCTTTGCATTCTTTGTGGTCGAGAAAGCTTAAAGGGACACTGAAGTGAATTTGTCAGGCTCCCGTTTTTGCTTGCACTGCGTAGACTGGCTCAAATTAGCACACTTTTCATCGTTTATCTGGTTGACAAATCGGTAATTATTTTACAAAGCGCGAAAGAAGAAGAACTACCATGCGCGGTTTGCGGCGGCCACACCAACTAAAGCTGTGACGTTGAGAGGAGTGGGCACCGTGATTGGACGATACCCAGGTGAGCAACCAAACAGGTTTCGGTTTCGTTTTCGGTTCTGTAAAACACAACCGGTGGTGTTGTTGGATGGGCATTCTCAATAACTCAGTAATCATCGTACCGCGCTTCTGCCATGTTGTCAGCTGTAAAAATGCATAAAGATAAGCCTCCCAGGACGGCTTGGAATCGTAGCATTCACTAGCCGAGACCTACGCAGTGCATGAACGCCCTCCGCGTACCCACAGACGCCCAAATGTCATGCGCTTTTCCCCCATATTCGGAGCTTGCCTCCCTCATGCCTGTATTGTAAAAAACGTGTTCGCACCAGGCCAAAGGTCTGTTCATTCTGGCCTGTGCCCACTGCCTGCAAGCAGTCGGTGCTTATGGCAACAGCACGCCAACGAGAACTCGCTAGCGCGCCAGTGCCAGCCTGCGCGCGTTTTGTGAACTAGTTCGTGGAGCCATGAACGTTGCGGCCCAAAAAAAAGGTGAGCTCAATATAGAAAACATTGGCGGAAAACGAAAAAGTTAACTTACAAAAAAAAAAAAAAAAGCACGTACCCGCGGGGATTCGAACTCGTGACTTGCAAAATACTTGCGGTGACATACCTAGCGCCCCAGACCGCTCGGCCTCGGGGCGGGATCGCTGGCTTTGGGTATAGGGTATATATTGTACAACCAATTTACACTTTTATTTAGTTTTGGCATTTCAAGCAGCTTAGGTGACTATTTGTTGTATTGCGCTCGTGCAGTAAGCGTCACCCGAGTTTCCACAATAGCTCACGTTTAGCAATAGCAATTGCATTTCGTAGACGGAAAGGCGTCCGCAGATGCGTAGTTGTGCTGCTGACTGCTGTGCTTGTTCGCCCAGCGCAAAAAAGTGCTCCCCGCACCCTAGTTTTACGCTGTACGGTAAAAGTATCAGTTGATTTTATTTCCTTAGTACCTATATTGACTTCGCTGACTCTTCTGCCGCCTTCAAGAGGCCTTATATTTTCCTACTGGCGTACCAGTCAGCGAAGCGTCGCATGTGCGCTTGTGCAGCGCTTGTGTGAAGCGACCTTGACTTGGAGCTAGATACAGTGTACAAACTAACCAAGTAAAGAAAGGCAGATTCTTCCATTCACAAACGTGTCCTGGCTTCGTTTCAACTGAGCGAACGAATTGCGACGACCCGTCGGCGGCCGGCGGACGAAACGCTGGGCCGACTGACTCTGTCTGAAGGTCGGGGAGCCGTGCAGTAGCGCAGCCAATTGCGAGCTTGGCTCCTCGCGACGTCACACGGAAACGCCGCAGAAAATGGGCGAGCGTAAAGAGAGGAGGACAGCATTTTCGAATTAATTTTTCTACTAAATAAAATCGCGTAAACGCACCTAGGGTGGTCGAAACATGGCCTGGGGACTCGGGACTACAATTTGCGCAAGTAATCCCGCAATGTTTACATATCACTTCAGTGTCCCTTTAAAATTGGCCTAGAAAATTTTGACAAAGGGTGTACCATTTCCAAAAATATGTCTTTCTAGCAACACACTTGTGAACAGCAGTGAGGTTGCCTTTAACGGGGGACATGGCTCTTAAAACTATTTTTTAAACTCTGTGAACCTTGTCAGTCTGGCTGGTTTTACCCCACGGATATCAAATATGGCATTATTTTTTCAGTTGGTCAATTAGTTTCCGAGAAAATTAGAGGTATTAACCATTTTTGGAGGAACACTATACAAAACAGTAATCTTTACTTTTTCCAACACTATGAACCCTGGTGAGTGCAATAAGAAAATCAGTTTTTTTATGCATCGCTTGGAACTAATTTTACAGCTCATCAAACTTCAGTGTTTTAAATGGACCTTCGAAACGGTTCCTTGCCACTGGTGCCACCGAGGCTTAACGAGCTGTAAAATTAGTTCCAAGCGATGCATCAAAAAACTGATTGTCTTATTGCACCCACGAGGGTTCATAGTGTTAGAAAATGTAAAGATTATGTCTTATGACCAACACTGTTTTGTCTATTCTTCCTCCAAAAATGGCTAATTACCTCTAATTATCTCGGGAACTTATTTACCAACTAAAAAAGTAATGCCATATTTGAAATCAGTTGAGTAAAACCAGCAAGACTGACAAGTTTCACAGAGTTTACTTGAAAATTTAAAAAAAAATTAAGAGCAGTGAACCCCCCCTTAAAGAGAGTTGGTGTGAAGTGCTCTTTAGTAATACATGAAGTCCAACAGAGGTATTTAGTACTAATAGGCTCTAGGGCCTTCGTACTTTGATTTCAGGCTCTGAAGATATCTATCTCCCCCAGCAATGCATTTGTGCCTAGTAGAGAAGGCGGCTTTAAAGGGGCTCGATGTAGAGCATACCAGCTTGTGCGTTAATCCGACAATTACCAGTTGGGAGTTCCTGCAATTATTTTTGTTCCTTTGCTTTGACATTGTCAGGTGCTAGTGTGACTGTTATGCTGGAGAGCCTCGAGTTAAAAAGTGCAACATGGGCTCTTAGCCACTCTGTTGAGAAGCCCTGCTCTTTGGACTGAAATGTTTAAAAATCAGCCACAGAAATGTCGCTGTTAGTGGATGCAAGTGAGTGCGTTGTAGAATTGTTTCATTTAAAAATTGCAAAGAGCTTCTTGCCTATCTGGTGACAAGTGGAGAAGTGGGGGCAATTAAGAGTAATTGCATCTAATGTCGCACCAAGCTGAGGTAGAGCCAGGAATACTAAAGGCAGTGTGTAATATGTGCAACAACTTCTATTTTCAGGAGGTCATTCAGGACTTCCAGAGTTCTGTTCTTCAAGTGCTGGACTCTCCATACGACAAAGAGTACGTAATTTTGTTCTTTTTCGGAAGCTAGGTATGCTGAGCCTTCGAGCACATGGCAGGGTAATGTTTGTCTACGGGAGAGATCAATCTTCAGTAGATTTGCAGAATAGTGATATTCGTCATCAAATGTTTAGTCTGAATGGTGTGTCTCGCAAAAGAAAGTGTCCACCTTAAATTACACTGAATTCGTTGAAAGCACTTCTAAGGAAAGTGCATCACTCTGTTTCGACTGCTACAAAATCCACTTTTGCCGCTCCAGAGCAGGCTTCTTGCTGCTCCAAAAACTGCTCCGAAATGGCTTGGACCAACCACATCACTGCGTCACATCCCTTTTCTCTCGGAAAGTGATGGTCCGTGTTTATGAGTTGTCTCGCGGTTTGAACGAGTGTGTGTCTCCCTCCCTTGTCTTGGCCAGGACGGTCGACAACATGCCAACGGTGCACTACGAATTCCCCAATGGCTACAACCAGGACTTTGGCTCGGAGCGGTTCCTCATCCCAGAGTCACTCTTTGACCCGTCCACCATAAAGGCAAGTTGCGTGCGGATGCTATTTTTCGGCAATGCCATACTGCAAATGCCATTGGTAGCGGTGTGGCAACGAGGGAGACAGTTAGCTATTAATACACTCTAGCTGCCTTCTTTGAGAGGTTTTGATTGAGTCTTCCATTTCCGGCAATGGTCTTTTTGCTGTTTGCAATTTTGGAATGCTTTTTGGTATAGCACAATAAACGAAAAGCTGGTCCTTGTTTGTTTATTTTTCGGTCGAACAGAGGCTGCATTCATAAAGCTTTTTTTTTTTTTTTTTTCTGAGCAAAGGTAGTATTGGCATGCCTTGCAGACAAGGTGCCTTTTTTTGGTCACTTTAAACAATGATCATAATTAGAAATGTGGAACTTTGCAGCACCAGGGTAATTAGCAGTCATTCAGTGCGTTGCATGAATCATCTCACACTATTTTATACTTTGGTTAAACGTACACTGTGTAGTAAAGACAACCTAATTGATGAATTGATTAAAATAAAATAATTCAGCTTGCAGCAAGTCAGCACAGCCACAGGATTCTGAAGAACTCACAGAACTATGCTGAATACTGAAGTTTCTGCACAAATTCCGCAAACTTAAAAGCATTTATTACGGTAACATGGAAAGTCTGACAATGTAAGCGTGCCACCAAATTGCAACCATGCATACGCCCACTAATAATAACCGCGCCTAAGTGTGAACGATCTGAATGCTGTAACTACAGCCTTTTAGGAATCATGAATGTGGTTTGTAAATCTATGAAAGCGGACTTGTTGATCTTCTAAACTAGCTTACTTTGTGCCTAAGTATGCCGTAACAGAATGCGCAGTAAACGAAGTTAAATCAGTGGATGGGTAGAAATAAAAACCAAACGTCATGAATCGGCATACAGTATCCGATTACCTGTTGTGAGCAGATCTGCTGTAGTGAGATTATACTTAGCTAGAATCTGTCGGCATTCCAGCGTGGCTTAACTTTAGCATGCTTTTACAGAGCGCCCCTGGCCAGACCATGATGGGTGTGGCACAAGTGGTCACGACCAGTGTTGGGATGTGCGACATCGACATACGACCCGTAAGTGCAGTCAGTGTGTTCTCATAAGTTCTCATGTCTTCCTCTTTTCACCTTGTGCTTAGTCCATGCCGGTGTTGACAACAAGGCAGGCTTTACATTTTCTAGTATTTCAGGCGCTTTTGATGTTTTAGTGTGGCGACACAGTCGAACCCCGCAATAACGAAACCACCGGGGAAAGCCGGAAAATTCACTTTTGCGGAAATTTTGTTGCCGCGAGAATGAAACATAAACAACAGGAAAATCTCCCACAAACCGAAAAGTTGCTTCCGAAAGTCGGTTATAGTACTTCACAAGCCTTACCTTGCAGCAACTTCACAGCTCCTCTCTCACACTACAAAAACGGGTTCATTGCTAGTCGTCGTGCATGCCGAAGAACAACCAAATCTTGTCAAACGCAGCGAAAACATTCCGCGGGCTTGCCTTCTGTTCGTTTTTCTGCTTGATCCTCGACACTGAGCATGGCCGAGCAAGCACATGAAGTCTAGCTTCTTCTGTTGACAAACTTTACCAAACAGTGGCACGTCGTTGTTCCAATGCTGTTCGCAGAGCCAACTGACGACCACTTCATCGACATCTGGAAAGGCCACAGCCGTCACTGTTTTGTTTTGCACACGTGCGCCACTAAGGAGTGGCGGCCTTGCTTTTCAAATAGGTAGAGTGAGCTGCAGGCCGTTCCAAACTCGTCAGCGCTATCCTCTCACCCTCCACTTGGGCCACTGATTTGGGCAATGATGGCTGCTCTATCTTGTAGTGATAAAAACCTCCACTTTTGGGCTGACAAAGGCATCTTATTGAGAGCAGACGTGCTGACTGCCGCACACACAACAAATGCACGCGCGCTATTCAGCAGTAGCCGGCTAGCGTGGTCCGAGGCAAAGCTATGCCGTGAGTTGCCATGTGTCACCCCCCTGGTGGTGTCGCTGCGACGCTGCCTGCAGAGGATTACATTTTTTTTTAAGTTCTTTTCTTTAAAACGAGGATATGCGACTATTTCTCGCCTTTCGGTGAACTCACAAGTGCTGTTCACGTCAAGGAGCAAGGCAGCGCATGGACTTCACACTTTGAACTTAACTAAGCTTCAGTGTAGATCTTGTTATGAACAGCCACATTGTTGACCAGTAATATGGTAGAGTTCAGAAAAATAAGCCTAGCAGCACACATCAACGCAGTGATGAGCAGGTGACTGTGGCGGTCTCCGCCTTCTTCTACTTGTCGGTGCTGAACGTCAGGTCACGGTTAACACGGTGCTGCTGAACAACGCCGTCAAGCAGTGCGGAAAGGAGCTTCTCAGGTCGGACAACCAAGGGCTTAAAACTTCCGGATAGCGGAATTTTTCACTGCCTTCATTGATCCCACGATGCGACATCATCGGGGAGAAGGGGAAGCAAGCAGCAGTCCCCCGATTTTCGAGAGAGAGAGCACACCGCTCAATTTTTTCGTATTCTCACATTTCAAAATTGAGTAACTCTTCAATTTCTGCACGAATCTTGGTGATCCTTTTTGCGTCTATCCCTGCATAACATGAAGAACCGACTTAAAGCCCGGAGAAAACCCTGTAAGAAAAGCGTTGCAGGTGTCCTTTAAACCGTTTTTTACCTTTTTGGGGGGCCCATTATCGTACCCCTCTTGACTGTGCACTGTGGCATCTGACCTTAAAAGGCAAGCATGGGCTTGCCTTTATCACGAACGCGAGTGGATGCTTGTGATAACGATAGGATGTGCGCACGTTCATCACTAAAACATTACTTTTGCCTTTGACTTTGAAGAACCGTAAAAGGAAAACTGCAATGACAGCTGCGCACATTTGTGTGAACTGGGTACGGATAGTTTGTACCTCCTGCAGCTCTGGCTTGACAAATCAGGCCTGCGCTCGTGTAAAGACGGCCGCCAGCCACGTCGTTATTACCACCAAACAATGGCGTCCATCTATTTGTTTGCTTTTTGGGGTGCTCGTTTTTGGTGAAACTAAGTGCCCTGGATGTATAAAAAGTTACAGATGCCAGGCATTATGCTTATTTCATTGCCCCACAAGTGGCTCGTTGTGGCGGGGACTTGGTTGAATTGACTTCTATGGCCAGGTGACAGGGAGGTGGAACTATTCTGTTGAAGTGGAAATTTCATTGAAGCAGAGTTCGTCGTAGTGGGGTTTGACTGTATACCATTGGAGAACCAGGTTTCAAGGCGTTTCTAACAAAAAGAAGGATGGAAGCATGAGAAAAGCAAGCCGTAGAAAGTTTCAGAAAACTCATATGGCCACCTGCTTTTGTCGCTTCCCTCTGTTTTGCACGAGCCAGTTTCCATCATGGCTTAATTAAGTAATACTTGCCGCTGGGCTATTTGGTTGCCTCATGGCTCCACACATGCGGTATGTTTGGAAAGAGGCGTGTTTGAAGCACGTGCAGCTACATACAAATAATTTGTGCAAAATCAACGCGAGAAAAAACACAAACAATACTTTGTGGAAATCAAATTGTGTATGCTAAACCTCATTCATACCTCAGTACTGCAACAAGTGGTGATTAAAACTGCGTGCCTTGCTTATAATTTTCTACTGAAAGCCTGATAATCTCTTTTTTTCCTCTTTGTTGCCGGCTGTGTGGGTTTTTTAGTGGATGGGCACGAGTAGGGGGCTTGTTAGCTTTTCTCGAAAGCTTGCTATGGTGCCTGAGGGGATGTAAAACAAATTCATAGTGTTAAAGGGAGCACTGAGTTTCTGGCACTTCGCACTGGAAGTTGTGAGGCAGGCAGCGCCACCGTAAGCAGGAGCAACAGAAAGCCACCCGTGGTTGTCTCGCCAAAATGAGAAAAGCTTGGCTTTGCGAGGACAAACGTTTACCCTCCACTCGCGCGTTTTCTTTTTCTTTTTTTAAATCTCCCATTGAACAGAGCTTGTACGGCAGTGTCACCATCACCGGAGGCAACACTCTCCTCCAGGGCTTCACCGAGAGGCTCAACCGTGACCTGTCTGCAAAAACACCTCCGGTGAGTGTGGGACAGTCCCAAGAACAGTTTTATCTATGGGAAGAATTTTACCTTTAGCATTGTTTTCCCAGCAGGCCTAAGCAAACAACAAGCAGAAACGGTGTCCCGCTGGTGCTTTCAAGCATGTGCTAAATGAGCGGCACTGGTACTGGTGACTATGGATTGCGCAACGCACAGCAAGGATTCATCCAAATAAATTGCAGTGGAACCTTTATAATACGCCTTTCAAGGGACTGCGCGAAAGCGTTGTATGACCGGGCTGTTGTACGATTGGGGTACAGGTAAACGCCGGCCTAGTGGGTGGTCTCGCGCAACAGGAGGGCTATGAACTTATCCCTCTCTCAGAGCCCTACCCCAAGTCATCTTGTCCAATTCTCAAGCTGCTATACGTAACTTTGCCCGAGGGCACATATCAGCCAAAGCTTTCAAAATTCTTCAGCACAATCCCCCAAAACACCCGTGGAGCTCATGTGGACATGTGCCCAGACCGGCTTAGGGGGTAATGAGGCTGCCCACACGATAGCTTGAGATCGCACTGCCTGAGCAAGCCCTTCTGTTACCCCTATCCACGGAGTGCAATCCACTCGAGATAGCCGCATTATGTACACGGCTATCACCGCGCACTACCGCCTCCTCAGCCAGAAATGCCCCCCAGCCAATGGAAGGACATTTGTTGCGGCTCCTTCAATCTAATACGCTTCTGTGTCGCTCACACCTTCATCGCATATACCCTGATCGTCACCCCTACACCCCCTCTGCGGAGACGTTGACACCATCTGCCACACTATGTGGGCGTGCCCCTGAAACCTTACCCCTCATCCCCTCCGTTGATGAAAAGTTAAACGAACAAAGAAAAGGGCACGGCGATTTTGTGCCCCCCTCCAATGTACGGCATCTGCGCTAGCCCGCCAGCACTGCGCCTTGCACGCGTGAGATAAGTTGTGAAGGCTGTCACGGCTGAGCAGATTGAGAGGGGAAATGGCGAGAGTGTGAAACTGCCAAGGCCAAGCGAAACAAATGACATTGCAGGTGGCAATGGAAAAAAGCTCGGAAAGAAAGGAACGGAGCGACAACACGGTTTTGAAAGACACTGATAAGCAGAAATCAGAGAGAGGAGGAGAGAAAGCGTCTTACAGAAAGGAAGAAAGTTGGATCGAGCGGACGGGGATAGTGGATGTTCAGTCATCATCATGTAGTTGCATCGTATGTTTTCACATTGGTCGGCGTGATGGGAGCTTCAAATTCACGGTCCACCGGCCACCTGGACTTTGACTTCTAGTGCTTGGTGCATTCACGTTCTGCTGCGGCAGAGAAGGCCAGCAAAGGTTAGCTTTCGCCCGCCAGTACCCACCAGCTTGCTTGCCTCTGTTCATCAAGTGGTCTGGCCCGCCTGCGGACCTTTGCACCTCAAGCAGCGTCAAACTGGGGCTATAGGAATGAAGAAAGTTCGGGACAAGGCGGCGAGCAGCGTAAAAGATGGGAAAAACACCGATTTATCCCCAGCATCGTCTGTCATAGGAAGTGGACCGCTTGCACCTGATCAACTGTATAATTGGGGCATTTAATGTATTGTTTCTACGGGGAGGTTGCCGGGACCACGGTGATCCATCGTAAGAAGCAGGTCGTCGTAAAACCGGAGGACGCTCTCTCTCTGACGCGATAAAGGGCAGACATTCATGCTACGCGATTGTCCTTACATTGCTGCACACTGTTATTGCATTCTATTAGCCTAACAGAGCCATGTGCTGACACAATTTCAGAGCATGCGGCTGAAAATCATCAGCACCAATGGAACGGCCGAGCGGAGGTTTGGTGCTTGGATTGGCGGATCAATTCTGGCTTCCCTGGTAAGCCTAGTGTTTTCGCTACTGCTCCCTTTCGTAACTTCTCTTCCTCTTGTTCTGTTAGCACAGTCATGGAGTTTCATACAATAATAACTAGAGGCGAAACTGGCGCTAATGTCAACGCAAACCCTGAGACGGCACTTAGAAGCAATGGGAATGATGGGTAGTTCTGAAACCGGATTGTGTAGGATCGAAACGAGCTTAAGGTTGCGCAAATTGCGTTTTTTTTTTTTTTTTTTCAACGAAACTCTTATTGCGCGGTTCGCTGTTTACAAATTACATGGCAAACAAAAAAGTTAGTGACCAAAAACAGGTTTTGTGCAAAATAAAACGGCATTTAAATGGAAAGCAAACGCGGAGTCAAGAAGGCTCGCAGAGTACGTTTGTTGTTTGCCACCAGTTACAGCGGGACGCAGACTTCTCCAACAACTGTTAGTAAAAGTTACGACGCTTGTAGTTTTTAATATTAAGAAAAGCTTGCTGCTCCTAAAAAAAGAAACCGATTACTTTTTGGAGAAGTTATTCTAGCCTGAATTAGTGGAATTCATGCAGCAGCGTTCCTATCATCCGCCGGTACTGCAGGTCTACGCCATAGGAGCCAGCGTTCGCATGAGGTGTGGCTGTTCCAAGCAATTCGTAACCGTCATCAGCTTTGAAAATACATTTCTCTGCCGAATGAGCAGTGCCGCAACTCCTAATTCACAGACAACCTCGCCACACACAGCGCCGTTATTTCTGTTTTCATGCTCGCTGTGCCGGCAACGAAATTGATAACCCACCAAATTTGCAACTCTGGTTGTAAAACATTTTACTCAGGGCGGCGTCAGTGCGCGCGTAGCATGCAGTTCAAGGAGAAATGTATTTTTGAACGCTTCTTCCAACACCCAGCATAGGCAAGCAAATGCGTTTATGCAAGTCCAAAACGAAAACTGAGCTGCCTGCACGATTCACTTTATAATAACTTCCGCAAGCCATCGAGCACCAATCTGAATCCAGAACTACCGTGCCTATTGTGGTGGACGATCGCAGCGCCAGATTCCTGTCTAGTTGTTATTGTATGAAACTCTATGATGACAGTGACAGTCACTATTGACATGTTTTGGTGGACACTATTGCGGGGCTCTATTTGTCGTCCAGAGTAATATCCCAAGAGCCTCGAAAAGGGAGCTGTGTGATGAGCCTTTCAGATGCCGAACAACTCTTGTGATTGTGCCGTTTGTGTGGGGCCGGATAAGCTTAGCTTTGACAAACCTGGTTCAGTCTGGGGTGAAGTCACAACTATGCAAATTTTATGACTACAGCTCAGAAACTACACATTAGTGTGTAAGTTTTGCCTTGACTAAATTTTGTGTTCGTGGTTTGCATGTGTGGTGCGTGAATACCGTATTTACTCGAGTGCGTAATGAACCCACTTTTTTTCTAGAAAATTTGCGAGGAATTTGGGGGGAGGGTACATTATGCGGAAAAAAATTGCATGAGATTTTTAAAAGTATAAATTGAAAGAAGAGAAGAGAAGAGAAAAACATGTAGGTAATTATGTAATCAAATTTCTTTTTTATTCCCAACATGCTAGTAATATGCAGCTGTCCTCCTCACTGAAGTCGCTTGTGGTTTCCCATTTGTTGTTGGCCCACAGCGCACCATCTTCTGTGCCGTCAAGGCACTCCAAAATATCTTTTCTACTCTGGGAAACTGCTCCTCTTTGGGCCCATGAAACACAGGACGATCCTTGTTCACCGCCCAAAAACCTCTCGCTTTCACCCGTAGCGTACACGCACTGGGTCAACACTGAAGTGCCGCCCAGCCGCGAGGTTTCCATGTGCATCAATGCATGCTCCACCACCTTCAGCTTAAAACCGGCTGTGTAGCTCATACACTGTCCCATCGTACGGAGCGCATCAGGAGCACAAAAAAAGTTCGCAACACAGCTGAACAGCAAAACCACTAAGCGTAATGGCGACCGCGAAACAGCAAAAGCAGGGGAGTGCGGAGTACATTTAGTGCTTTGTTCGCACACCGCCAAAACCATCCGGAACAGCAAAGAGCAGGGAAAGAGTGTGGAGTACGTTTTGTGCTTTGTTCACACGCCGCAACATTTCTATGGCGCAAGAAGGTTTGTTTTGCATTCAGCAGGTGGTGCTCAGCAAGCGCGCAATTTTTAAATTGTGAGCCACAATATTCGCGCTCACGTCTCCGGCTACTGTTGAGATTTTTTTGTTGGATTGCATTTTTAGCGTTTCTGCCCGTACTGTAGCGTGATATCAAGTTACTGCAATCGTGTACGGCATCAGCAACCATGCTGAAATAAAAACATATCCTCGCTGCATTTTTTATTCACTGTGACAAGAAAGTAAATTCTCTAGAAGAAAAGTGGGGGGAGGGTTCATTATGCGAGTAAATACGGTATATAAATTTTGGAGCAATTCCCAGATTTGTTTTTCACTACTGGAATGTAAGAATCCAGCAGTGTGGAAGTGGTTGCTGCTCAAAGAAAATCTATTCCACAGAATTGATCCTACCTGCTTGGTTTTTTTTTTTTTTTTTTTGGTTGCAGGGCACGTTCCAACAGATGTGGATTTCAAAACAGGAGTACGACGAAGGCGGAAAGTCGCAGGTGGAGAGGAAGTGCCCATGAAAGCAGTTTGGGTTTCCGAAGAAAGTGAACGAGAGCTCGTTTTCTTGCGCTCGAGTGATGTGTTCCGCATGTACATAAAGCAGATCTGGCCTGAAGTCGCCACAATAAAAGAAGTAAACCTGAGTGCTTTCTGGGCTCTTTCGCACTGCTTGATGTTTATTGGAAAGGGTAGAAACCGTACGGGGACGAGCATTCCTCCTTTTCTTTTTTGTGATCGACACATCACTGCCGCAGTCGGTGATGCACCCTCGCATTTTAAAAGGGCCATGAAGGCCAAGTACAAGTTTTGTTTCATTAAAAAGACTCTGCTTTGTCCCATAACAAAGATGTAAATTTAATCGCAAAAAATATCTAGATATTAAGGGCTACCCACCATCCACTTTCTCGCCAGGTTCATATGACGTCACAAAATCTCGTTCGCACGAACCGCAGCCACCAAAAACAAGGCTTTATGTTGGTGATGCTACCTCTAGTTTTGTTAGATGGCTACCCAACATCATGGGTGACGTTGGGTAGCTGATTCTTGGAAAATTTTCTTTATTTCTTTTCTTTTTCGTCTTGGTTAAAAAAAAACATCTTTCATGGTTGGAAATAGGTTAAGTGAGTTAATGAAGGCTTTTAAACCAGATAACGTGTATTTTGTCTTCAATGTCTTTAAAAAAACCATATTGATATGTACTGCTTTGCTTCCAGCAAACCAGCTCTACAACAGAATAACAAATATGGCAAGTTCAAAGCCAACTGCATTTATTTAGGTTAGGTAACGAGGAAAGAGAACTGAATCAAGCGATGAGTAAGCTCCCAGCTTTGAGCTAGGCCAGAACCAAGTGGTACATGCTACAGAAAGAAATGTAGTCGAATATTGGAAGGTGATCGCATAAGTGTTTCTGATGTTTACAAGAATATCAATAAAGAGACACATTGCCATTATTTCTTCCAGCCAACATTAGCTGTACCTTGTTATCTGGCCATGAGATAAGGCAGTCGATCAAAAACGCATCCTAACCTACAGCACAATCTGATGGAGATGAATGGTGCGTTGGCATCGCAGGCAGACTGTAATACCATTCTTACACTGCGCACCAAATTTTTTGGCAGTGTTTACAAAGCTGTTCAAAACACTCCATAGCCTCATCAAAGAAACTGTAAAACAGCCAATGAACACAAAGTAAATAATATTTTAAAGGGGCCCTGAAAGGCATTTTGAGCACACTAAATGAACTAGCGCAATCGCTAGATTGGGTCGCCAACGTCACCTGTGCCAAGTATTACTCTTTTACGCGCAGCGGAAAGCTCACACTTTTGTTGCAAAGTTTGTCGCTTTTTTCTCACCCTTTCCTTCGTGTTTTTGGACGCCGCCATCTTCACATGTCTACATCATCGATTCCCAGATGTTCGTCATGAGCTAGACATCCTGCCATTGGGCGGCTTTTTCACGCACTTCCGGCAAAGAGATGAGTCGTCTGCTCAGCGTCGGCTCGCCGGCTGATCTGCCAGCGGAGTGCCGGAGTGCTTTGACATTTTACGACAAACGAAACAAGTGTAAACAAACGCTTAACCGTTTGTATTGAATGCAACACGGCCATAACACGACGTGGATTTTATCTTACGTGAGTACCGTGGCACTTCTTTGGTGCAATCGCAGAGAACGCCCTGAGCCGAATGCCCGGGTTTGACGCGTACATTTTATTCAACTTCAAAACAATCCAGAGATGCGTTTCGAACGAACGCAACGTCACAACATGCGTTGCAAGTCTGAACCGCGATTGACAGACGATGAGTTGCCTCCTCCTGCCCGTCGTAAATACGGCACTCACCTCACACCCGGTTTGCGGGGACGAGCAGCAAGTCACAACTCTGGCGCGCAAGCGAGAAGGCTTTTAGCCAGGCACACTACACATACCCCATGCGAGGTTGAGTGGTACGTCGTTCGAGAAAGATAATCCAGACCATGGGAAGCACTATCCACCCGCAGAAGTACAATGTCGCATTTCATCGCGAAACGAACGCGTCCACAACACACAGGAGGCGATGCACACACACACACACAGCTTCGGTCGCTGCATTGGCTTAGCTGCAAGAACGTTGGCTGCAAGCTTGTTCGGACAATCAGCGATGCTACGACGATACAGAGCTGCGTGAGGACGACGTGCTAACCACTTCACGTATTTAAAAACACAGGGGCAAAGAACTAGGTTCATCGGAAGCAAAAAATCTTTCCTCCATTATAGTGCCTGAAATATACTGGCTAGTGTGCCGAGGCCGGGCTCCAGGCGGGCGCCGGGAGCGATGTACGCGGCCGTCTGCCGCTTGGGGCGCTGCCGTGCGGGAGTGTGCGCGTTCATCCGGCCCGAGCAGATCGCGCGGTTACCTCCGAGCTGCGTAGCAGACGGCAGCGGCAGAACTTTCCATTCCCGCTTGCGACGAAAGCGAGCGAAAGCGACGGGAATTCTGTCGCGCAACCAAAATTTGTCCCGACCATTCGACAAAAACGATCGTCGCGCGACAAAGCGACGGTATTCCTGCCGCTCTCACTCGCTTTCGTCGCAAGTGCGAACGGGCCTTTATGCGCAATCTCCGCCCCACATAAAACAAGCTCTTGCTTGTCGCCTGAGCATACGGTTGATATCTGACTACGTTACACTGTGCTTGCCAGTGTATTTAAACGATGTCACTAGGTTTCAAACGTACGCGCTCGGCGTGCAGCTTTGTAAACGCAAGCGGTTTCACATTCGCACGCTATTTTGCTGCTAATAGAGTTTTAGTACAGCGTTTGTGGCCTTTGCATACGCTAAACGCTAAATTTTTGCGTCCCGCTACGTGACACCGCGATGGGAGTTTTAGTAGAGCGTCTCATCAGTTTTGCGTAGCGACACACTAATGCATACGGCGCCATCTGTCAAATGTTTTCCGAAATGTCTCGCCGGCTGATCTGCTAGCGGAGTGCCGGAGTGTTTGGACATTTTACGACTATCCAAACAAGTGCAAACAAACGCTTTCCCGTCAGTGTTGAATGCAACACATGGGTGCAGCTTGTCAGAACACGGGTTCTCGCTGATCGAGTGCAGCGTTGGTTTGCTCTTCGCCTTCACGTTCATCGCCGCTGATAAAGCGATCCGATCCGGCGCGTTTTGTGCACGGTTTCTGTGTCGGTTGAAAATGTCTTTTTTCACATGCCGCCGGTAGTAGGAATTACAACCACCGCAAAATAACACCCGGCACCAGCGGGGCCACATCTGAGACCGCGCTTTTTGGATAAACAGTGCGCGGTGCACCAAAGGGAACGAGCGCACGATTCTCCCCACGCGGCTGCGAGTTCGCCGCCGATACCAACTGCAGCCCTGCAGCTACGTACACCGCGAAAGGGCAAGGCCAGGCCGCACACATGCGGCCAGGTCATTCGTTCGCTTTTCCAGCCTGTCTCCATGGTGTCTACAGAGATGAAAAAGCCGAAAGAGCTGGCCCGTAGCAGACGGCAGTCTGTGGGAGCGCAATAGCGGAAGTACGTCACCGCTGAGGAGCGGAGCATCATGGGAGGGGCGGCCAACAGCGAAGAAACAGTTGAAAGGAGGAGGAAATACGGCGCGACGGTAATTCGCGGTTTTTGATTTACGATTTCTCAGCTAATACTCATCGCTTTAACAAAATTCTTGCAGGAGGAGATTGCTAATACATTGCTTTATTTGGTTACATGTACATCCATGCATCGGCGGAAGGCATTTCAGGACCCCTTTAAATCCTGTAGGGATTTCTTGATCACAATTATTGTGCACAGGTCCTTGTGTTCACAATTGTGAATAAGGAACCCATGCACTTTCCAAAACATGTTTCACTGTACATTCAAATAATGTTTGACCAGGCAAACTTTTAGTGGACTCTTGTCTGCATGGCATCATTATATGTGGCGAAGAATAAAAGATTATATTATTGCTGCGTTGTAGGAGCTTGACAAGCACACTTAGCTAGGCAGTGAAACAGCGTGCCAGCATAAAAATGGCACTGTTGCCTTCCAGCAACTGCGTGTGGCGTACTCACTCATATCGGAATACAATCCGAATGTCCGACCACTTGCTCATAGATTTAAAAGCAAAAGTTTGAGTTTGGGTTGACAGAAATTGCTTCGAGGTTAAATTGCACAACATTGTGACTTAGATGTGGAACTTCCTTGGGCTGTGTACTGCTGCATGTTGCTGCTTGCCATTGTGCATTTCACTTTCATCTTGTTGAGCAGCCGTGCACAGCTCGAAGACGTTGCACATCTCCGACACAATTTCTTAGCAATTGGCAAACTATTTTTGGATTGGCGAGATCCACACTCATTCAGTTCATCAAGCAACTGTCGCCATCAAAGTACTTATCACGTCTTGACCTTCCGCCTTGCATAATGAGCCTCGCCTGCTTAAATGCAGATTTGCATGCTCTAACGAAAGCAAACCTAGCGTCGGGTGTGACTGACCTCGGTGACATGTCTGACGTCGCCTAAAGCGAGGTTGACCTCCTCTTAACTTTCCAACCTCCTCACCTCTCACCCAGCCCACACCGTTTCGCACTCCAGCTGACGCGTGTTTCATCGGTATGAGGACCACCAAGCCACCACAGCCAAGACATAGTGAGCTAGTACCCTAAGAACGTTTCGTTAAAAACCTAACCTCAATCTATGACGCTGATCGGCTAGGAGGCTGTGCAAGCCCATGCTCGGCTTGGCTACCGACTAGAGAACGAACATTTAGGTCTGTTGCACCGTTGCACCTAGTCACCAGTGAAATAGAAGCTTTTATTCAATTTAGTCTCGTGACGTAAAAGGTGAGCTAGATACTGGAGGTCTACCACAAGGGTTCCATGGCAAGAAGAACTATAGAGGTAATGCCGCCGTCGCTGCCTCCTGTTGTCTACATGGCATTTCATTCTGAGATAGGCATAGAGTTAACAAGATAAGCACAAGCCCGCCACTCTTGGTGCAATGCAGAATGTTAATTAAATGCATTGATATTGCGCCCCCGCCCCTGAACCAACCGAAAAGATTACAAACCACCCCTTTTTAAGAGAAGAATAAGTACGATTGAGCCAACAGAACATTTTACGGTTTAAAAAAAATCACGGGTAGTTCTTTTGGCAGTTAAAAAAATACGAGAGTGTTCCAAGTGAACCTGGGGAGGGCACTTGGTGTATACAGGAAGTACGAGGATTTTACCTATCTGGGAATAAAATGTCACGCTCCCTGCGCTGGGGTAGGGAATACTGTTAGGTGAATGTCACATGCAACTTAACAAGAAAACAGAGGAGGAACTGTGCAAATGTCGGCACCTAGCTGAGAGGGATAGGACAAGCATTAACCGATAATATCCATACGTGGCAAATAAAATGATGTGTGTGTATGTTATCAACTGTGGGTATTGACATGCAGAATGGCAGTTGGGTTAGTGAGAGGGATAATTAAATACAGACACATCATTTTATTCAGCGGTCAAAGTCAAGTGTTTCAAAATACAAAAATAACGCTTCATGGTTGCAATGCAAGCCAAGGATTAGGAGAAACACGTTTCAAGCACTTTTCCAGCAACCTGCCGTGTAGACGCGTGCGTGTGTTAACGCGCCCTTTCGGTGAACACCTCTTGAATGTGCAAAATAAGGGAGGTAGTGAGGAAAACAATACTTCTCTTATTGGTACTCAGGGCAGGTGGAGCCAGGCGTGCAGAAATCTGAAGCAGTTGTCCTCAAATGCAGATCCCTGGATCTCAAAGGGTCTGCAAAACCCTCCGCGAAGCTCTTGCCAACTTTCTACTTTTTGCCAACTTTTGACTGCAATAATAAACAATATGCCGCATGTTCGCTCGCTTCGTTGCAAATGTAGGCGAAAGACGATGGTCTCCGGCTGCTTCTGCCATGTAAATGCATCTTTGCTCTCCCTTTCACGCTCTTCCCCTCCCGTCTCCTCCCCCGATGAACAACACCGTGGACCTATGCTCAATTCAATTTTCCCGCGCTCCACTACCCACGCGCCGTCTGTTGGGTGGCATGTTGCTGCTGGACTCCTTGGAATACTGCCACGAGGGGGCAAACTCAGGTGCAAGCGCTTTTTCTCTTTTCTTGTCAAAAAACTCCCACCTCCCCTCGCGGGAACCCCTGTGTAGATGCGACGCATAGGGGGTTCACGTTGCAGCGTCGGACAGCGGAGGAACGGCGCTGGAACGATGGAGCGGAGCGGGCACCGCGTTTGATAGCGCGCACAACGATCGGTGAGGGGACACGCCGGCGCCAGTGCGTCTGCCGCGGCTATGACGCAACACAATCCACTTTAATCCAATCCAGTCCAATTCCAATCCAAGCCAATCCAATCGAATCCAATCCAATGCCCCTCGCGAGAGAGTGTTCGCTATCGGAAAGGAGAGGGGTGAGTGGCGGAGAGCGCAGCTGGCGCGGCGAGGAGAATGGGGGAGGGATGGACGCCGACGACAAACTCTATGCCGACGACGACGCCGGATGCAGGGACAAGGCGAGTGAATGAGATGCCTTCGCATCTAAAACATTGTTTTCAACGCATATGTTTTAGAGCACAAGCTAGCGCCCGCTCCTGTGGTGTCGCGGCGGCGGCGCCCCGCGATGTAATCGGGTGAACGAAGAAGACATCAAATGTAGACGAGATAGAGCGAGTAGGAGCGAGGGGAAAAAGGACGGCGTAAGTGTGAGGGGGAGGGCGGCATGCTGTGGCTGAAGTCCCTTCATCTACGCCGCTCAAGGGACTTTAGCTGTGGCTGCACAGGACGCGTGGGAAAACCGCACCTTGGACGCCCTGGCGTCTAGTGGTGCCAGCTGGAGACGCAAAACAGGGCACCCATGAAAGCAATCGCCTTGTTCTTGCAAGTTCACAGAAAGCCCAACACGCGCTGCGTGCTGCACGTACATCGGTCATTCAACGTCCTCTTCGTTGCGTGGCTCATCCGAACCACGTGATGTTTCCGCGGGAGGTTCAAACACGATTTACAACAACATGCTCGGCGGCAGCGACAGAGATACATAGCAGAGCGGAGGACCAGTCTGGCGGCGTGTTTCCAAACACTTCGATCGCTGTCTCAGTTTCTTTTTTTCTTTTTTTTACTCATTGCTTTTTTTTTTCCTAAATTTAATGTTCTTTTCTAAACTCAAATCTACGTGTTGTTTTTGTTAATAATGGTGATCTGGTATGTTCTAGGTCGCCTTAGGTTTGGGGCGCAGCCAATGACAACGTTGAATTGCTGTTCTCCATCGCGCGAACAGATATGTCACGTGGGTGCTCTGTGCAGTGAAGCGTTTGGAAATACGCCACCCGGTACGCCTGCGCATGCGCAAAACCAGAAATTTCTGCCCCCTGCGCACGCCTACCGGTCGCGTACCGGGTACCGTCGGGTCCCGGTACGCATGCGCGCGCGGGCACGGCGAGGAGTGCCGCACCTCACCGGAACGAAAGCGCGCACGTGGAGAGGAGGGGCGGCCCGGAGCCACCTTACCGGAACGAGTGCCCACATGCCCGATCGGGTCCCGGCACGCACGGTACAGACGGAACGCGCGGTATGCTAAAACCAGAGAGTTATACCAGAGTGGAGAACCGGGAAACTCTACTGCCAGATAGCGCGCGCCGACGTGCATCTGGTGACAGCGCGATCACTTTCTGAGGTGCAGCAGCTATGCGCCGTTACCGAGAAGACTGCAGTTCGCGCCGGGTTCAAATTTCGCATATGGAAAGTATCTAATCGTCAGATAATTTTGTTATTTGAAATCAGGCAGCCATGTATTTTTAATTAAAAGAGCATTGCAAGTACCGCATGTACAGTCGAACCCGATTATAACGAACCCGGATAGAGCGAATTATGCTATATATCGAACAAAGAAATATCAGTTACGAAAATACACGCGAAACATATTCTTTATAACGAAGTTCACATCTGATATATCGAACTCGGCGCGCCTAGCATTGCCGCCAAAATGCATGGTCTCGGAGTGGCGATTGAGATGTTGATTGGCTGCGATGGAGATGTTGAGACTCCCATGGAGCGACGTGACTCCCGGCACTTCGGACCAAGATTGGGACTCCCGGCAGTCCGGACCAAGATGGAAGCATCGATGAGCTATGAGAACAGCTCGCCAACGTTCCCGATGTGCTGAAGGGAGTGCCCTTCGAGGATTGCCTGAGTGTCGACGACGACGTTGCCTTCCCTGTGAGCCCCTCGGACGCTAAACATTCACACATAGCTCATTTTTCTTCCTGAATCTACTTTCATATTATACATATTTAAAAAATTCTGTTGGGTATTTCCTTTTCTAAATTTTGGGATCTAAAATAATATAGCTCACATCCTCAATAGGCACAGAACTTCTTGGCCAATCCCCCGCGTGGGTATGTGCCATGGTGGGAGGCAACCAACCAACCAACCAACCAGCCAACACCGTCACCGATGTCATGGGTGCTGGCGCTGCTGGAGGCACCGAAGAGGCGGGGGATATCGCGAGTGAAAGCCGTCCGATGCTTAATGAAGCGCTTTCGGCAGTCAATGTGCTCTACCAATATTGCTTCGATATTGAAGGACACGGACTGCAACTGATGCAAATGATGTCTCATGTAGAGAATGCTGTGCTAGTTGACGCCGCCAAAACGAAAGTGAAAACAAGAATCACCGCTTTCGGGAAAATAGGTAGTTACAGCGGAAAGTAAATGAATAGAGAGTTTTGTGTACGGTAATGGCATACTTTATTGTGTTCGTTTCTGCATGCGGGGATGGCAGGAGGAGGGGGGTGGGGAGGAGGGGGTCCCGCGCATTGCGAACTCGTAACAAAAAATTCGTTACAGGCGGGTTCGGCTATTCCGAACTATTGGATATCGTGGCGCATATTGCAGTTCGCTATAACCGGGTTTGACTGCATTACGTTTTGCGTCGAGAATGGACGATATATTTTCTTGCTCAACAAATTTAAATGTGTTTATCGATTATAGTAGCTCGGAAAAGGATTGACTTAATAAACTTTTCTTTTCGGGATTCTGTTAAGTTTTGGCCGGGCGCTGAATCAAAGGGCGGACGGACGGACGGACCCATCGACCAAAATTTCCGGGTTTAAGTAGCCCAAGGACGGCTATCGTCTTTTAAAAAACGTGGCTTCGCTCCATATGGAACACATGTTGGACTTCACCCACACGCGTATCCATACTTGCCTTTTAGTGTCTGGCTTCTCCGCGCGGCTTCCGTACTGTGCACAAAGCCGACTTTGAGGCGCTGTAGCACGCACTTTGCTTCATTTCAAATATCGAAGCGTTTGCTGAAATGTGGTAGAAGATGATTGATTAATTAATGGATGTCAGTCAGGAATACGCATAGCTTGAATACATTTTGTATTGCATGGGAACGACAAGGCTGATTGAACAAGACAGAAACGCAGTGGGAAAGCTTGGTTCTCGCAAAGACTGTCCATAATTCTGGCCCTTACGCATGGATGCACATTTATGTCATATATTCGCTTGACCTGTCCATTAGCATCGCAGTTTCGAAGCCAGTTTCACAATTTACAAGCATGAATGTATCAGAGTATTTGATGGAAGGCGGCGTGGTTTCGAAATTTATCCGTAACTCGTTTTAGTGCATTTTAATTCCACTGTGCGCTTCTAAAAGTAGTATATAACCCATGTGAAATGTCATTCAGCTTGTTGACGTAGTGTCTCTAATCTAACTCCGAAAACGAGGTTCTTTTCGCGTTTCCCGCCGATTCGTGAGTTACGCTTGCTCGTGCAGCTTATTATCATGTGCACGCGTTATCATTTGTTCATGTAACAGCAGTCTTAACTGCTACCAAAAACAGCACGAAAACATAGAAATTTAATCTCTGGTGTGGGTTACTGGAATCAGTGGTAATTGTGCGCGGCGCCGGTGCCTCTATAAATGGTCATTGTTTCCTGGACACGCGCTAGTGGCAATACGTCAAGTTCGGCCTTAGTAGCGTAGGGGGGCAGAACCATAGAGAAAGAAATAAGTAGAACAGTGAGTTCTGGAAAAGGGCAAAATACTTCAATGCTGGTCATTTTAAATCTAAACAGAAATCAGAGATCCCTGATTTCTGAGATGCCAGTAAAGGTGTGTTTGCTCCTGAGGTTCGAGAAGGGTCACTGCGTTCGCCAAATGAAATAACGGAAATTCGTCTTGTTCCATATGAGCACTGCCATCAAAAAAGGGAGCGCAAATAAAGGCAATCAACCGTTGACAACCACACAAGATAAGCTTCCAGCTCAGCAGTAAAAAAAAAAAAAAAAAAAAAACAAGATTGAACAAACAACGAAGAAACCACGTCCTCTTCTGGAAGTCGATGTCAAACCGCGGTCACTGATCGGGCGAGATACGTCTCGTCTCGGTCTACGCCATCACTCAGATATCACTCGGTGTAGTGCCAGTATCGTAACACCCGTAGAACAGGCGCATATTCCAGCGTCGCAGCAGGATGATTTGTCGAAAGCAGCTGTCTGCGCATGCGCACTAGCACCCCGCTCCGACGTCGAGCGAGTGCGCTACACTTTCGCTAAGCATGGCCTGCACATCCGACGCGTGCCGCTGGTCCGGCGAGTGAACTACGCATATCCGTCGCATGTCATGACAACTTCGGACCCGTCCACAACCACAACGACGACAGCGGCTGCGTCTCCTGCCAGCCTCGGCCCGTCCCTCGAAGACCCGTCGCTCTGTTCCCTGGGCACTGTCTCTCTCGTGTGGCTCGGGGCCGTGCTCATCCTGGTGATAATCCTCCTAGCTGCCCTGCTGGTGGCGTGTGCCAAACCGACGCGTTGCAGCCACGATCACCACCACCACAGACGACGCAGACGCCGTGCTGATGATGTCCGGCAGCAGACCACGTGCTGCTGCCACGGCTGTGACAAGCGAACAGCCAGTTCGCGCGATGGCGAGCGCCACTCACCTGAGGCCACCGGTTCGACGACGTCGCAAGACGAGCCGCTGCACCGCCCGGTGTCGCCCAGGCGTTTCGAGAGGTTTCGAGTGGCTCGCCGCGTGGTTCAAGGTGCTACCCCGGGTGGGACGACGCCGACGGTGCTTTCTGTCGAGGTAAGTGAGGCCCGGTGCGATAGTGGTATGAACTAAAATCCCTTCATCGACACTTAGCCAGGGGAGTGAAACTTCCTATACCTTGCATGGGACGCGATATTCGCTCGCAGCGCCGGACAAACCCCTCGTGTTTGGGGGCGGTACTAAAAACATGGCGGCGCGTTGCAGACATGCACTGGGAGACGCCATCTTAATGAGGACTGAAAAGCCGAGCGGGGGGGGGGGGGGGGGGAGGGGGTGGAAATTTAGCGCAAAATTCATTTGGGACGCACATGCAAGGTAAATTGAGCGAGTGGAATATATTCAGATGGCCAGCGCACGACCTTGTTCCTGTTGCGCAACCCGGCACATTATCAAAAGAGCAATTGTTTTGTCCTGAATGATGAAGTTTTGCGCATCCACTTCTTTTTGCACCACTTATTGGTTTATTAGTACACAAAATCTAGACAAGAATAAAGAGTACAGTTATTTTAATTTTTATTGCCTACATGTACCATTCATACAGTAAAAACAACAGTTGGATATTTTCCGCTTTTAGTCGCAAACAAAAGTGTATGGCACATGGCCGCATGCTAATAACTAGGTATCCAGCCAGTGCATTATGTCCCCAGTGTCTTGTCTGTCCAAGGTCCGCGTAATCTCTGCTGGTGAAATGGGCAGGACACAGCCGGTAGCTGCTGTAGATCTGTCCAGGTACTGAATGAGCCAGGACCTGCCTTCTCGCACACTGGAGCCAAACGCGAGATCTGGAACATCAGCAAGCACGTTTGTATATTTGGGTTAGAATGAATACTAGTTTAATGCTGCTTTCAAGCGCACATAGTTTTGAGTGAAAACTGGCATGTGTATTTGAAATAAACGTGATATGATATATTCGGAATCTTTCTTTCTTAAATTGATTTTGGCTACAAAGACGACTTGTGACAACACCAATCGTAAAGACAAATTTTAAATTAAAATGAGCCTTAATATTAAGAGACGCAAATACGTTTTTCTATTTGTGCGACCATAATGTTCGGTGAGAACGACCCACCTTTCCTCCTAATCCAAAATACATTTCTGCAGACAAAAGCAGCCATCCCACACCACAATCGCTAAGCAATTATTCGTGCATATATACTTTCGCGTACTATGTATTCCTCAGGTATTTCTCGGGCCCTGCAGTAAACCGGTTATCAAAACCTTATTTAAGAGCCTCTAATAAATTACCAGCAAATGTTAAGCCTGCATTGTCTAATTATTTATCGGCTTATAGCTGTAACTGCGTTTTTGTGAATATATCGTTCTTCTACTTAAAGCTGAAACTCGAACCACGGAACTGAAGCGTAAAGATATAAATTATAAGTGGCGGAATTATAGTTATGATTTTATTATAAACATATACAGTACTTGCTTAGTTTGTATATTTATTGCTACAAATTCATTCTGCTATATTCCGTTGATTCACATGAAGAGAAATTGCAGACTGCACAATTGAAACGCAATAAAATCATTTATGTAGTCACTACTTAGTTAAAATAGTAATAACAACACGATATGAACCTACGGACCCACCCTTTGAGCGTTAAGTTTAGGGAGATGCCTTCATGCAGCTGTAGACATAAATAGGCTGATAATAATAACGATAACAACAATACTGACAATAATTATAATATTCACAATAATATAATATTATAATAACAACAACAACGCAGGCAATCAAAATCTAATAAAAAGAGTACGGATAGGCTCACACTGTTCCATTACTTATTTTATATGTTGCCTCATACACATTTTCCTGCATACTGTGCATTCACTTGCGCTAAAATGCAAAACGCACGATCGAAACGCATTAAATCAATAACGCACGTACAAACAACCGTGTGTAGCTAATGTAGGCATTGGATTAATTACCAGATGCTCTGCCGCGCATTTCATGTGTAATTAAAAGTCAAAGAAGAAAATCAGAATGTAATAAACAAATAGTGCACGTGTATGCTCACTTAAATTATAAAGGTACTGCTGCAAGCGCATCCTGCTATCTCGTGTAAGCGTAGACAAGCAAAACGAGCAGCATGCAGATCGTACCTTTCGTCCGCCGGAATCCAAAAGAATGTTATGCGGCCTGGCGTAAAGAATTTTGACACCATTCAGTACAGCACGATCTGTGATGACGGCGCGAATCCATTCATGCGTCTGTTTCAATGAAACGAACGTTAGGGTAGTAGAAACGGCCCTCGGAACACCGTGGATCGTAGCATACCTGTGGGCGCGACAAGAAACGCCCCTTTTCAGCGGTGCGAAGTAGAAAGGCGCGGTTCCCGTTTTCCACTCGGGGTGGCGCTCGTATTTTCGCTATCTCTAACTGCAACTTTTTTTTAAGTTCACTTGCATATTGAAAACATCGCAATTAATAAGTAACCTGGTAATTAGTATAAAATTCAACAACAACGTTCATTTGTGCTCGTATGTAGTACAGCCCCCAAACGTTAGGATCGCTGCAGTCACGGGACAGAAAAACAGCGGAGTTGTTTCATCCCCCTGACTTAGCCACGTAGTGACAGGTTCCTCTTCTCCACCCCGCTCACCTCGCGTCGTCTGCTAGCGCTGTCCGCCATGATCTTCCTAAACCCGCCGCACCAGCGCGAACGCCCCGAACGTCGGCAGCGTCACGCGCTGTGTCTTTCAAATAGCATGAAACTTTTTAATCAGCTCGGCATTGTAGAATACAGCGGTAGCTCTATTAATTTGCGCCACAACATCAAGAAAGAAATCAAGCGCTAAATATATGCACCGTGACTGACCATTGTAAGCACTTGCACACCTTGAACATTCGTTCAAGCTTGCGGACATTACATTCAAGTCGCAACAGTTTTAAGGCCCCCGATTGTGGGTTAAGTCCCTCATCTTTAGATGAAATCTGGCTAAGGCCTCTTTATCAACTCTGGGTAAAGCGAGATCGACGAATTCCGTTTCATGTGCACTCTTTCGCGAGTCCTTTTATTTTCTTTTTAGTCCGTCTGTATAAAAATATTGCCCATTAGGAAAACTTTAATGTTTGTAGTTATGATTCAAAATTTTAACAACACTTCAGAGCTTGAGAAGCGAATGTGGGGCACGAAATACGCAGAAAGGGGAATTGGAATACGATGTTTAACACAAGCCATGCACTTCGTTTAACAGATGACAGCTGTTGCGTACAAAGTTGAAGTCGCGTGATGATTTTGAAATGTACAGTGAAGCGACGATTTAGCCAAGTGGGGGGAGTCCAAGGAATAGTATTTTTGCCGTCCACTTGACGTTACTGAGCGATTAAAAACGCAAAAAAAGACGACACAGGAGCACACAAACGGATCGCTCAGATACGTACGAACTGGCCCACTCACAATCCATGTTATACCGGCAACAAGTTAAACAAGGAAAATTTATTCTTATATCCTTATATCGAACTTACTTTTCCCTATTGCTGGTTAACTTTGAACCTTTCTCAGAAGGAAAGTTTGGGGAATTTCACTCGTAAAAACTTTTTGCGAAGGATCATCCGTACTGACGCAAGCCTGCCTGACCATGCAACGACTCCTTTGATGGCCCAAAACACCCTCGCAATTCCAAGTTTGCACACGATAACAAAGCTGCCGCGGTCAACGCGGCTCTCACATGCGCACACACGCGCGAGCTGCGTTGCGGCCGTGCAGCAACAACTGGTTGTCGCAGTAAGGCATGAGCTCGGCTGGCATTGTTTGCTCCATTTTTGGGCATTCACTTCTAATTTTATCCTACGCATGCAAGCTTTCCTGATGTTCGCGGCATTGAGATAAAAGTGTGTGCGGCCTTTAGGGATGAGCGCTGCCAACTTTCAAGGACATCAAAAAAAAAAAAAACGACTAACGTGAAACCTGGGGAGGGACGAAGCATGCAGTGTATAAGTTTATTCAAAGATCGTAAGCCTCTCTTGCAACGCGGCGCGCTCTGACTGTGCGCCGGAGAAGCGCTGGTGGGAGGAGCAATCACGCACTTGCCGCGGAGGTGGCGCCCTCTTTTCAGGGGGGTAAAGCGAGCTCCGAGACCGTACGAATCGTGGGCGCTGACATGATACAATTCTCATGGTTGCCAGATCAATTGTATTCAGCCTTCTAAAAACTTCTGCCGTAATTATTTAACTAAAACAAAGAACTGAAGCAAAATAGTTACAAATAATTGCCTCAGTAATTAAAACTAGCTTCATAAAAACTGTTTAGTGTAATTAAGCTCTAATTAGTGGAGAAAGAGTAAGTTCGTACTTCAGTTTTGGTTTCGATTTTTTTAAGTGTGCTAGGAGGTGGCGAGGCCCTGGCGCCTGACTTGCGCAGTGTGTGTGTGTGCAGTCTCCGGCTCAGATCTGCGTGCGTGCAAAACGTATACAAGTTATACAACTCGGATGCACGCGCTGAGCAACTGCCTCCCCGGGCGCTTGCGAAGCCGTCATTCGTTTCTTCACGTTAAGCACCTTATCTATTGGCCCTGAACTGACGCCAGAACAGCGATTCCGATTTGACCTTGACTACCGCAAGTTCACTACAGGCTACGGAGTGGCAGCCAGCGATGGTTCCCGTTCGAAGAGAAATAAAAAGAGCTTTTATAATCGCTCGGTTCCAGTTGTTTTATTAATGGAACTTCTTACAGCCCTTCGTGCTTCGAACTTTCGCGCAATCGCTCGTGAAGGTAGAACGAAAAAATAGGTAACAAAATGCGGTTTCTTTTTTAATCAGTCACAATAAATCAACAAGTCAGTGTTGTCTTCTCACGCGCTCTGTGCGGTAAATTACTGCCCATTCAATACTCGCATTCAGTCCCGCAAGCTTTCCCTTTGAAGTGGTGGAAAGCAGCTAGAACTTGACGAATACAGACAGAAAGGAAAACGGGACACGCCGCGGACTGTATTCCGCATACTCCCTTGGCATGCATTCTTCCAGTCTGTTGGCCTGCGATCGACCGCGCTCTTTCGATCCTGTGCTTCGCCGCGACTCACCGGCAATACCAGCGTTGGCCCATGCGATGTTTTTTTTTTTTTTGTGTTTAAATAAAGGTTTTACATTGAGCTAAAGCGACAGTTCACTTCACGTTGTTTGAAAAGCATTGAGCGACTCGCAAAATGTCACAGAATGGCAAAAAAAGCGGCACAGCGCAAACATGCACGGAGATCATACGGAGATTCATTTTTCTGTGCGCCCAGCACGGATCAGCAGACTCCTTGGCGTCCTCGCGCATGCGATCAGTCGCATTCGAGCTTGCGCGCAAGTGTTGTTTGAGCGTTGCCACATCTTGCTCAAATAGTCTCAGTACATATGAGTCACACGTACGCTAAACCGAAAACACGTCGGTTACCTACCCACAGGAGATAAACTACGCAATGCTGTTGATGCTGTCGACGCCGCCTACACAAAATCCGCCTGGCCAGCGGTCCGCCATGTTACAATTAATCCCGGCATGCTTTGCTAGCCGGACGCGGAAATGCCACAGTAGCACGTTGCCAGATTACAACCCATCGCTTTCGCCGTTTTTAGTAAGCAAAAACTCAGCTGGAAACCTTCAAATCGTTGTATCATGTCTGCCACCGTGTGTCGTACGGTTCCAATGCATTGGCTCAGCGGCGCGCTTTCCCTCTAGAGTATATTATCTCTATGCCTCTTTTGCGTTGAACCGGATTTAAGCAATTTGAATCACGGCCTCCGCGATCGGCTGCCGGCGGCGCGCCGCCGGCAGCCGATCGCGGAGGCCGTGTTTGAATGCCCCATCTGCCCCGATTGGGGTAGTGGCAGAGGTCAACGCGAGCGCCTCGCCCTGGGGGCTCGTTCTCGGTGATCAACGAGGCCCCCTCGCCATGTAAGTATGCGATTTATTGCTTCGAGCGACCACCCGACCCGATCAGGCCTACAGTCGAGAGCCGGTGGGTATTTGAGCGCAACACAAATTATAACCCGCCTACAAACAGCTTGTGCTTGACGATTGCGGAAACGGACAGGCGGCGTTCCTCAAATCTTTAAATCATTAGTTTATTTTGAACCGGTTTTATCCATCATACGTGTTTCTTTTAGTACGCGTTACGTTCTAGCGCGAGGCGTTGGAAAACGAGCGTCCCGGTGTGTTAGTATCGTAACTACATGAGACGACGACGACGACAGGAGACGCCGACATCGCGGGCCCCTAAGAGGTTCCCCTCTAAAAAAATCAAAGCCGTTGCCCAAGAGAAAGACGGTTAAAACGCGGAGCTTTTTTTCCCCGCGCAACCCGAGTCAAAGTCCAAAATCCAAACTGCTTCGACCGTGTCGGAATGTCGAAATCGGACAGACGTCGGCGTTATAAAACGAGGGACCCCTGTTCGACCCCAACCACGGGAATCTTTTTTTTTTTTTTTTTTCGTTTGAGGCTCTTGGTGTGCCTTTGGGGAAACCCAGAGTGTAAGTTCGCTTTTCTGCGGTGCGTTTTGGGCGTAACAATTTGGATTTTAGACTTCGACTTAGGACTTTGAAGAGAATGGCTTTCGGCCGTGATTCGCGTTTCAACCATCCTTCACTTCACCCACAATCATCATCATCGTCAGAGAAAGTTGGCTTTCCTGCAGTGCGCTTTGGGGATCCTCGTCATCAGTGAGGCATAGAAAGCTTGGCTTTAATAAAATTTCCTCGCTCCTTTCACTGAAATTCAACTTTAATTCGATTTTATTCAGCACTCTTTACCTCCGAAGAAACAAAGACGAAAAATTAACCTATTCTTCACTGAGTGAACGTCGGGAACGTTGATGTTAACAGCGACGCTGACTAGCGTTCTCTAATCGCAAGGCTAATATTCATAGCACTCTCTAAGCCATAAGATGGATTGCCGTTCGCGCCAATTCAATTTTGCCGTGTTCCAGTGCTCGAGCCATCAACTGGAACCTTTTGTTTCTTTTTAACTTGGAACACTGCCACGAGAGGGCGCCGCGAGCGCTTGTTGTATTTGAAAACATTTTTTCAAGCCGTATTGCTTTAGCTGCTGTCGCAAAAATCAAGCATCCACGTATTATCAATTAACAGAACCATGCAAATGTGACTTCTGTTTTGATGTCCTGCCTCAAATATGCATAATTGTGTCTTTTTGCTGAACAATGTTCACAAGTATAAATGTTGTTACCAGATAGAGTAGTTTAGTCATGTTTTGCCTATATATAAGTGTGTCGTGCAAGCATTCTATTAACTTGCTGCTCGTGTTCATGGCGCGTGCCCTCCCCCTCGCTTGGCTATGCCTTCACCACATCACTGTGCCCGCGTTGCCACGGCTCGTGCCATGAAAGCCTCGGAGAACAGCTTCGCTGTTAAAAAAATTCTGTGTCCCCTCAATGTCATGTGTTCGTCATCCATTTTCAGAGCCGAATAGCTGATCATTTTTCGTTATCTCTCTTTTTCCTACTACGGTCAGTGCCCGCAGTGCCACATCGCCCTGACCTCCCGCATGCCGACGTGGAGACGGCAAGCTACAGCCGCGTGGAGCGATGGCAGCAGTGCTTGCAGCGGTAGCAGCGGCAGCAGCGGCGACGTCGGCAGCCGTTGTTCGCGCAGAGGTCGTACGTACGTCGAGGAGCCGTCCCTCGAGTGGGACAACTTGCAGGAGCCGCTGCGGCTCGCCGATGAAGCCCTCGAATGGCCGTCGTTTAGCGAACTGTGGCCAGACGACGACCCGCCGCTGAGTGTCGCGGTGATTCCCGCGGTTTCTCCACTCGAAGGCGAAGCGAGACCGCGAGACCCACTGCTGGCTCAAAGCGAGCAGTGGGTCTGACAGCCGCGTTTCCCTCCCCTTCACCTATCTTCTCTCCTCCACCCCTGAAAGGAAGGCGCAGCGTTAAACTTCCAGCTCCATCTCAATAAAAGCCCTCTTCATCGCAGTGTCGCCTGTGTTGTGATAGTATGCGGAACTCCATTTCTTTAAGAACGCGGGTACTGTTCGTCCCAAAAAATTAAACCCAGTTACAGCCAGTGTGAAATCTGTCGAAACAGCGGCGCAGCCGCTCTCTTGTGTCGGCTCGAACGTCACCGGGCGCTTGGCGGAGAACGGCAGCACCGTCGTCGCCCAAATTCTGCAGTTCGGTCAAAGGAATCGGCAGCTAGGCGCCAGCGGCGGGAGGCTCCCTCCCCCTCTCTCCCCTAGCGGGAGAAAGAGGAACCCGTTCTTGCGAGACCACCGCGTCCTCTATCGGTGGGTCTAGGAACCGGTTTCTGCGAGGCCGCCAGAAGGTCTGGCAACGTGCTCGTACACCCCTGCGTGACGCAGGACCCTCAGCAGACGGACGAAAAAGCTCGACCTACAAGACCCCCGCTGTTATATTTTGAACACTTCAAAAACCGCGCAGACGAGGACAGAAGTGACAAAGTAGAGCGCTCTAGTTTGTCACTTCGAGAGAGAGAGAGAGAGAGAGAGAGAGAGAGAGAGAGAGAGAGAGAGAGAGAGAGAGCTCTTTATTAGATGAAAGCAGAGAGGTTTGCAGGCATGTTCCCGCCTGCATGCTACTCTGCGGGGATGGGGAGAAGGGAGTAAAGGCCCTAAAAACGTAGGGCAGAAGAAAGAGGGGAAAAGAAGAGAATAAAAGAAAAAGTGAACACGAAGCTTTGCGTGGTGACTTAAAATTCCACACGATCTCGCATGTAAAGTTCTAAATTGTCTCTGCGAGGCCTATTCCGTGTAAATAGTCAAATAAAGCAACCAACACTTTTCTCTGGGACGATGGAGAGGGCCAGGGTCCAAGGAGACCTTTCAAAGATATAGATGCGTTGTTGAGGCACTCAATCTTTTCTGCGAGGTGGTTTCTTCCTTGGATGTATGCCGGACACTCTAGAAGGACGTGCTCTACTGTTTCGGGCAATCCACAATTATCGCAATAGGGGTTTGCAGTTAGACCGAGGCGATGGCGGTAAGAGTTCGTGAGCGCTGCGTTGAGACGCAACCGGTGGTAAAGGGTTTCAAGCTTACGTGGAATCCGCTCTGGTAGCCTCATTCTGAGTCCAGGGTCTATATGGTGCAGGAAAGGGTGCCGAGTTTCAGGACAAGACCAGAAGCGGTTTCGCTCCTTTAAGGCAAGCTCCTTCGCTAGCGCCGCGGCCTCGTGTTTTGTGAAAAAAAATCTTACATTTCGCAGCTGTAGGCCTCTGCGAGCTGCCTCATCCGCTTTCTCGTTGCCGAGAATGCCGCAATGTGCAGGCATCCATCGTGGGGGTCACTCGGTGACCGGCGACGTAGGCGATATGGTGCAGGTACGTGACGTCACGGGATACATGCTCGTGAAGCCTGAAGCAGCTGGCACGCCGTAGGGTTTGCAACGCCGCCTTCGAGTCCGTGAATATGTCAAATACGCCTACCCAATTAGCCCAACGTGAATCCTTAGTCTGCTGTTAAAATTCTACCCATTCGCATGTAAGTGCGTCATGGTATTCCCATCGCTATCGTTATCATCGTGACCCGCTCCTCTCCAACTATTAACGTTTGCTCCTCGCTAACTAATGGAGCTGAGTGGAGAGTTGCACGGATGTAAGGCAAGACGCTTGCGCTCCCCCGTAGGAGCGACCCTCATCTCGTCATTATAGAGTATATGGCACGCTCTGGTCACGCAAGAGAAGGATAGATTGATGAAATGGGTGCGAGTGTGAGCACACGCACCCGTCGAGATTCTTCGAAAAAAAAAAAAAGGATCCCATATTTCTTTCCGTCTCCATCGCAAATTGACCCACGGGCGATGGGAATCGGACAGGCTTTAAGGAGCACCAAAACACTTCGCCGCCACCACCTATAAAAATGCATCTTGCCCACTTTGGGGCGCAGCTCATCAACACGGCTGTGTGTAACGAAAACTGTGTAGAAATAAGTTCGCAGATGGCGGTTTCAAGCAGCTATTCTTTTTTTTATTGCGCCATTGGCATCAGATGAATTAAAAAAAAAAACCGAAAGTGGCGGGAGGCACTTCGCATTTTGTAGTCCATGAAGCCGCTTGCCTCATGGACTTGCCTGTTTCAGCAAGTTTCAGCAAGGAAGTCCAAACGCTGCCTGTAAAGAGGACCATGCGTCCACCGATGAATATCGGGCGGGCGACCTGGTCGGTGTCCTGGGGCTACCATGTGCCGTATTCGGGCTGGTTGGAGTCCTGGACATGTCCCCAGGGGGTGGTCTAATTCCTGGCGGCTTAACCCGCCGTGAGGAGGTCACGCTCCGGAGAATTCGCCTGGGCGTTGCACTCACGCCTGCTGTTCGTGCAACATGGACTTCTGGCCTTGCTGTTACCTATGCAACCTGCCCCTACTGCCCGGTTTCAAGCAGCTATTCGCTCGGACATTTTGCAAAGTTGGCGAGCGTTGACTATCAGGTGGCTCCAAATTTGAGACGCAAGCATGTGCCCCTAAAACCAGTATTTAAAAATCGCGTGGCATTTTTGTATGTTGATAGTCAAGCGGTCTATCAAAGTAGCGCCTTTTAATAAATACTTCCGGAAGAACGCACGCATCCGAATCCATGGGGTGCCCTACACTGGGCCCTTTTAAACTTCGGCTTCATTACTTACTCAAATGCATTGCTGACAATACACCTTTTCAGAAGAAATATGAAAGCTATTAAACAAATCCCGGGCCATCTCCACTAACGTGAAACCTGGGGAGGGGCGAAGCATATGCAGTGTATAAGTATCGCCTTGGCGTTTTTGCCAACGGAGATGAAACCGTTGGTGGGTAGAGGAATACAGCTTTGCTGTAAAAATCTCGTCTTTGAAGCACGACGCGTTCCAGCGCGAGGCGTAAACGAGTGTGCCTGTGTTTTTCTAGTGCACGTTATGGTCTAGTGCGAGGCGTTAATGAGTGTCCTGGTGTTTTAGTACCATGACTACATGACAATACGCTTATGACGATGACATGAGACGCCAGCAGCCCGAGCCCCTAAGGGGCGAAGCCCCTAAAATATGAAGGCCCTGGTGCGTAATATTAAATACCTCCATAAAATTCCGTGTATGCCAATGCAGTGCGGTACCCTGATCCATTTAAAAGTGGGATTAACTACTATACACGAATGCATTGCTGGCAAGATGTTTTACAGAAAAATTAGCAGTGGCTTAGCTCGGCTACGTCAAGATATACTTAGCGTGAGCTAAGGTTCAGCAATCCAATGCAATCCAATCCAATCCAATCCAATTCAGTCTGGTCCGGTCCAGTCCAATCCAGTCCAGTCACTGCTCCTCGCGCATGCGCACCACGGCTCTCCAGGAGCCACGCGAAACGGCTACCAAGCGGCTCCGGCGCAGCGTCAGACTTGGCTACTGCGCAACGGAGGCGCACAGCTGCGTATACGCTCCGGCGCCACTGCGTCTGCCGCGACTATGAAGTCACTCCTCTGGAATGCGCAGGCCGGCGAATCATCATCATCATCACCAGCCTATCTACGCCCACTGCAGGGCAAAGGCCTCTTCCATTAATCTCCAATTGCCCCGGTCCTCTGCTAACTGCGACCAACTTATCCCCGCGAACTTCTTGATCTCATCTGCCCATCTAACTTTCTGCCGTCCCCAGCAACGCTTGCCTTCTCTAGGGATCCACTCTGTTACCCTCAATGACCGACGGTTATCTTGCCTTCGCATTACATGCCCTGCCTACGTCCATTTCTTCTTAATTTCTACTGATATGTCCTTAACACGCGTTTGTTTCCTGGCCCACTCCGCTCTCTTCTTGTCCCTTAATGTTACACCTATCATCTCCCGTTCCATTGCTCGCTGAGTCCTCCTCAATTTAAGTTGAACCCTCTTAGTGAGCCTCCAAGTTTCTACCCCATAGGTGAGTGCCGGTAAGATGCAGCTGTCACACACTTTCTTCTTCAGGGACAATGGTATGCTGCCATTCATTATCTGAGAATGTCTGCCGTATGCACTTCACCCAATCCTTATCCTTCTAATTATCTCTGCCTCATGGTTGTGATCCGGGGTTACAACTTGGCCTAAGTAGATATATTCGCTTACCACTTCCACTGCCTCGCCACCTATCTCAAAGCGCTTTTCTGTCCCGAGGTTGTTGGTCATTACTTTGGTTTTCTGCGTATTAATTTTCAGGCCCACGGTTCTACTCTGTTGGTCCAGTGCGGAAAGCATGCTTTGCAATTCGTCTCCCGAGTTATTTAGCAAGGCAACGTCATCAGCAAATCTGAGGTTACTGAGGTATTCTCCATTAACCCTTACTCCCACCTGTTCCCTGTCCAACGTTCTGAATACTTATTGTAAACATGCTGTGAATAGCATTGGAGAGATTGTGTCTCCTTGTCTGACTCCCTTCCCTATAGGTATTTTAGTGCTCTCCTTATTGAAGATGATGGTAGCTGTGGACCCATTGTAGATACCGTCTGGTATTCTTACATAATGCACATCTACCCCCTGGTTCCATAATGCCTGAATGACTGCTGAGGTTTCCACCGAGTCAAATGCTTTCTCATAATCTATGAAGGATATATATAGGGGTTCAGTATACTCAGCGCACTTCTCTATAACTTGATTGAACGGCGAATGTGCAGACCCCATTCTCTACACACCCGTACTCCAATTGGATTGGACTTGCAAACCAATTCAATACAATACAATTTAATCCAATCCGATCCAATCCTACTCACGCTTGCGCAGCAGGGCCCTTCAGGGTCCACGCGAAACTGCTCAACCTCGGCGAGTGTAGCTTACGCTACAAAAACTGTAGTAATCCCTTGCTACAACGAAATCGCTTTATTCGAAATATTGGTTTATTCGAAATTTATACTGGTCCCAACACAGACGCATGCATTTTAGGACGCATTCCGGTCGGGTCCAGTCCAGTCCATTCCAGTCCATTCCAGTCCAGTCCAGTCACTGCTCCTCGCGCATGCGCACCACGGCTCTCCAAGAGCCACGCGAAAGGAGCGAAGTGGAAAGCGAAGGCGTTGCCGAGTGGCGGCGAACCAACGGCGAGTCAGGCTGTCAACATGGCGGGTCAACGTCAGCTGGTGTTTCCCCTGCGATTTTCTCGAGCCAGTGATGCCCGATTCGCGCCATCCCACTTTAGACAAACGGCCCAAATGCGCAGTAGGGTCACTGGATTTCGTTGCTAGACATTTGTAAATGGCGTGGACGTGTGGGGGTGCGCGAGCACCGACGCTAGAACCGTAGAATTAGCAGTGTCGTCAACAACGGGGCGCCAAAAACCTCTAGTGTTGCAAACGTCGCGGCTGCACACTTAGGTGGGAAATAACCCAGTGATCATGCAAAGCCCCTAGTGCAAAACCGGTCAGTTTTCATGATTGCGCTTTGTACGCACAATGAGCGGTTAATCGTTTTCTTTTAGCTCAATAAACACAACCGCAGTCTCCAGCCACGGCATTTGTAGCCCTTTCCAGCGCGAAACTCTCGAAGGGTTTCGTGACACCCGCACGCCCCCTTATTAAAAAGGTCACTGCCGCAGCCACTTTTTGTGGACGGCGACCACAGCCTCATGCAATGCTTGGTGAAATGGGAGCAGGGGTTGCTCGCGCCCGGCAAGAACTTGAAACCGCCAAAGCTGACTGCCTTTTTTGTACCTGAATAAAGTTTTGCTTCACTGAATACATTGTGCTTTGATTCCTAGCAGCTATGTCGTAATTAAAACTCAACTGGTTTAGCTTTTCTCTGGAGGTCGCTTATATCAAAATACCGTTTAAAACGACATTTTTCGCCCTCCTGCTGACTTCGTTATATAGTGAGCGATTACTATGTATGGCTAGGATCCAGCCGATCGTCTCCGGCGACACACGGAGAGTAGACCAGCAATTTTTAGCGAACGGAAAAAAATCATACGAAATTAAAAAGGTCTTAGGGCCTGCACATCCTGGCATCAGACGTCTTATATTACCCCTGCAAATATGTTTTCCAAGCAATGCGTTCGCGTTTTAGGTAAAGCCGACCTAAAGGGGATTTAAGCTTTGTTCTTGTAAGCTGGCTTTACCACATTGTGTGTTGCACACTCAAACGTGGCCATACACGGAGGAAGTACGGTTGCAACACCACTTTATACTCCTCTCTATCTCCGCCGCCTGTTCCCTAGTCGTATACGCTCCTCGCCACACGCCGCATCTCCCCCTCTCACCTGACATTGCGCAACGCCACGCGCTCTCCGGCAGCCACCTGTGCGGCGCTGTGGAGCCTGCGCCATGACTGGCATGTCCGTGCTATAATGAAAATCATGCACCCTCCGTCTCACGATGACGATGGTTGAACGCGAAGCTTTGTCGGGATGGATTCTTTGGTTGGCCAATCCCACACTGCGAGTATGTGCTGAGCATAAACCCTCTGCTGAGTATAAACCTTTAGCGTGGGAAAGGGGGGGGGGGGGGGCAACGGAGCTGTCGCCAAGCTTCACCGGGAAGCGTTTTAATTTTGCTACACTTCACCCACAATCACCATCATAGTCGGAGAAAGTTGGCTTTCCTGCAGGGAGTATTCGCGTTACAGACGTCGCCAGTGGGAACACTAAAGTTTCGGTTTAAAGCATTTTCTTTACCCACCATTCGTGTTCATCTTTAGTCCGTGACCGCGACACTCTCCTTATAATCCAACTTGACAAATCTCAATATAATAAACCCCAACATAGCAAATTCCACCTGAGCGCCATCTTCGATGGACTTCCCTTTTCACAAGGTAGAAGGGATCCGATTATTTTCAAGCGAAAGCCTTAGATCTGGATGTTTCAAGCACACGCATCGTCAGGTGCCGGGAACCCTGACGTAGGAAAAATTAATGCCGTTCCCCTCAACGTGAAAGCTGTCGGAAGTGCAGAGCAGTGATTCGCCATAATGGGCTGTGGCATGGTTATCCGATCACTGCTACAACCCATCACGCTCTTCGTCGCCCTGTCTCGCTCCTTTCTTAATAAATGGAACGGAGGTTCGTCCCATGCAATTCAAATTTCCCGCCCTCACAGTGCTCGCGCGCGCCTTGCCTACAACAGCGCGAGCGGAAGGTCTGTTCTTTTTGTGCTTGCTTTCATCCCGCACGTGCCGGCGCCTTACTGCGCAGTTTGGAACGCGTTGTTTTTGCGGTGGTGGTTGCGGTTTGCGGGAAAGGAGCTCACCTGCATACAACACAGTGCGGGGAAGGGCAGTATATCGGGGGAGTGAAAGGATGGAGTAGAGAGAGAGAGAGAGAGAGAGAGAGAGAGAGAGAGAGAGAGAGAGAGAGAGAGAGAGAGAGAGAGAGAGAGAGAGAGAGAGAGAGAGAGAGAGAGAGAGAGAGAGAGAGAGAGAGAGGATAACGAATAACTAGACTAGCCCCGGGCCTGACGGTATAACAGCGAAGCTCTTAAAAATATCTTCTCCTTACTCAGCTTACCTGCTTTCGTTGTTATTTCAGCAATCCCTAGATTCAGGTTGCTTGCCGGACGATTGGAAATTTGCCCATTTTACCCTACCATTTTTCGAATCTAGCGATCGGTCTGATCCCCTTAACTATAGGCCTATTTCACTTACTTCAATCAGCTGCAAGTTGCTAGAACATATTCTTTTCACGCATGTTGTAACCCACCTTAACCAGAATAACTTCTTCATTAGCAATCAACACGGATTTAGGAAACATTTCTCATGTCAGCACAACTTTTTGAGCTGGTCACTGATCTCCATGTTTCGCAGCACAGGTTGCTTTGTACCGATGCCATTTTTGTCGATTTGTCTAAAACTTTCGATCGGGTTCCACATCAGCGTCTAATGCTTAAAATTTGTAATCTTAATCTGAATGACAAAACAACCCATTGAATTCGCAGTTTTTTAACAAACCGTTGGCAATCTAAGATTAAACGACCATGTTTCTAACCGTGTGGGTGTCTCATCAGGAGTCCCCCAAGGGTCCGTACTAGGCCCTTTACTATTTCTTATTTATATAAACGACCTCGCATGTAACATTTCCTCGTCAATCCGTCTCTTTGCCGACGACTGCGTAATTTATAGAGAAATAGTAACTTCTGATGACGTTTCTACACTCCAGCATGATTTATTTACTCTAACTGAATGGTTCGAAAAATGGCTGATGAAAATAAACGTAGAAAAAACTAAGCATGTGCAATTTTCTTCTATGACTAGATCAGAAACTTGTAATTACTTAACAAATGTGTCTGACTAACATGCTTGAATCCGTACAGAACAAGGCCGCGCGCTTCATTCTATCATCGTACTCAAGATACCAGAGTGTATCTGCCTTGAAGGATGAACTTAATCTTCCCCCTCTCACCCAACGCAGGCAGTTTTCAAGGTTAACCTTTTTTCCACACCCTGTACCATCATGCAACACCATTCGCTAGCAAATTTATCCTCCCGGCACCATATACGTCCGCACGCACCGACCACGCTCACAAAGTTACCCCAATTTTTGCCCGAATAAACAAATATCAAAACTAACGTACCCCTTGTGCTGGCAGTCAACGAATGGAATTCTTTACCTAGTAGCCTAGTGGACCAAGCAGACGCCTCTTCTTTTCAAACCGCACTCCTCGCTTTTTAGCGATTCAAAATAGCCTGTAACTTGTCTTCATCAAGCTAATCTTTTCCAGGCTGTAAATGTGTGTTCCCGCTTTTCAAATACCAGATTTTCTGTCACTTCTACACTTTTTTGTTTTTTGTATATAATGTCTCACCCTGTATTTTGCAATTGTATACTCTTTGTGATTTATGATATTCTAATGTCACTTTTGTTGTGTTGATTCTTTTCTTTTTACAATATTGTATGTTGTGTCGGCTTTCAACTCATTCCCCCCTTATGTAATGCCCAGGGTACCTAAATAAATAAATAAATACATATCCTTATAACAATCGGGAGACTTCCCAAATGTGGCCCCCATGACCCATTTCCACTCCAGTCTTTACCCAACCTCAGCATGCCCCCGGGACCCTTTCCCCGAAATCCCTTTCTGAGGAGAGGCGGAAGGCCTCGCTTCATGGCCCCGACCCCGAACTACAGATCCCCCTGGTCAAGAGGGCGGAAGAGGTCGCCGGAAGGCAACCGCCAACAGCCACCACGAGTCAACCGACTTAACTCAAGAACAGCAAGATTTGTTGACGGGCTAGTTGGTCTGATACTTGGAAATTGCTACTTTTTGAAAATCTGAAAATTTGAAATTTGAAAATTTGAAATTATGAAAATTAAAAATTGTCTAAATGGTTAAAGTCTTGCTTGTAGGGTTGACGATGAACATGTACTTTCTTGGCGTTTTGCATATGCATGTTCGCCGCATGCGCCAATTTGTCTTATATTTGGGGGCGTAAGCCCTTGAACAAATTAGTTGTTAGTTGCGCTCGTCCTGTTGTCTCCTCCTTGTGTCGTCATTCCGCGCAATCCTCGTGGCTTTTTCAATTAACTCAAGAAGACGCCCGGACCTTCAGCTACCAACAGGTCCTCGCTTTACACGACCCCTTTCCCCGCCCACTTTTCTTGCTAGTTATATTGGCTCCAGTAAACGCTTCCTCCTTTTCTTCCTGTCTAGAACACGCCTTCCCAGCCACTCTCTTCCAGACATTCCTGAAGGGGGATTGGCCGGCAATGCCGCACCAGGGAGGCCGCTGCAACAGCGGCAGCGGCAGCGACACCGGCAGAGACGAGGAAGAGAAGCCAGGCTGCGGCTCGAGGGCTCGTTCGAGGCTGCTTCCTCTGCCAGCGTCGCAAACAGGCAAGGCGACCCGTGGCCTCGAGGCTCAGCATGGCATCAGGAGCCGCCTCGGCGAGGCTGTAGCAGCGGTGAACAGGCGGCGCCACGCTGGACAGCCAGCGCGGGACACGGGCCGATCGCGATGCCGCTGAAACCGTGAGTGGCTCGCTCCGCTGGGGCCAGAACGTGGGCTCTGGTGGAGTGGGGAAATGTGTTTGTTTGGATGCCTCGGAGGTGGCGCTCTTGTTCGTAGGAGCAATGTTGCTTCTGCGAGGCCCCGGGCACCCTCTACCATATTATGTGGCGCTGTGATAAGAGCCCCCACCTACCGCCCCTACCCCTCCCCTCCCCTGAGCACTTGTAGAGAGCACTGTCCAGCTCGGACCCTGACGACCAGCTTTGGCTGGTACAGAGAGCCTAAAACTCTGCAATAAGCAGCACGAAAGACGTGTGCGTGGGGAACAACGGAGCAGAGGTCGATCCACTGTTAGGAAATGAAGGGAGGAAGCTCTGGGGATAATTGTGGCTCACGACTGTTTGCCTGCGAACAGTCTTCAGGAAAAATTAGGAAAAGCTACAAAGAACGGGGTGCACGAAGTCTTGCTCTACCATAACGACATGCCAACGCTGTCCATGAGAGAGCGAGAGCGAGAGAGAGAGAGAGAAAGAGAGAGAGAGAGAGAATATTCTGTTGAAAGATAGAAGGAGGAAAGGAGTTGTAGGGAGCGTTGCGACATTCAGAGGCCTCGGTCCAGGCTTCTGCTGACGGCTTCCTGAATAGAGCTTCCTTCCTCCCGGAAAGGAAGCTTTCCGGGTGGTGGAAGGAAGCGAGATGGGGTGGTGTAAGGAAGCGGTGATTGAACGTGTGAAGGGTAAGCATTCCGGGTTTCCGAAGGCTGGTGAAGCGAAGTTGCGTGATCAGCGCTCGACAACAGCTGAAAATGACACGAGTGCCTATGAAGAGCCCTTGAGGAACCAATAGGTCGCAGCTCCAGCAGTCCTGCCAGTACAGCTTTAAAAGGAGTCACGATTAAAAAATCCGAAAACGAAGACTAAGCGCTCATGCCGTCTCCCCTGCAGTGCTCGTTACGTTCGCGCTTCGCCTTTGGCTCTTCCAATCGTGGACCGCAAACGTGCCTAACAAGCTCTCGGGATTAGTCGCTGCGTGCAGCGCCAGGTGTAGTACTTTTTCTATAAAGATAACCTTCACTTGTAGAGATCGCGTCGCTCGAAACTCTCTTGCAACCATCGTATGAACGCTGTCTACTGCACCGTCTGTCCCCGTCCCTTTTTGCGCTCTTTATCTCGACCTGAGTGCTAACCGCATCCTCCAACCATCCGCTGTGTTGTGCGTGTCGAGGGACTGAGAAATTCTTGCTTGCACCTATAGACGCGTGCACTCTGTTCTACGCACTGACGACAGGCTCAGGCTGCCGCAGACTGCCAGCCGTAAATTATATCGCATTTAAATGGCTACAAGATCTGGTCCAGTGGCGTGGGGTTGTACCGTTTTACACGCCTACGGGATTTTCAGCGCGAAAGTATTAGTTGAATCTATAGGTCGAAAGTCCGGCACCGTCGGCATCGTAACCGAGAGACGGTAGACAAAATAACCGGTGGGCCAAAGAAAAATGTGGTTGATTCCTCTGTCATAGGAATCGCGGTAAAACACGAAAGTGTAATGTGCAGCGAAATCTGCAGATGAGCATCATTTGCGGGTCGGCGGCTGTCTTGTGGGTGTGCTTGGCAAGCGGAGTCCTGCTGGCGGGTCGCTTCGGCAAAGGTGTACTGGCGTCATTTCCGTGACGGATATGACGTCAGTGAAATCTTGGTGTATCCCGGCATAAAACACTTCCGTGTTAAAATATAATAAACGAAAACGAACAACCCTAAGTATAACGTACTCTTTAGTACTAAAGGTTGCTTCCCCGCAAGAAGACCCTGTGTGCAGAGGTGCACCCTTTACAGGCCACTTGCTTCGTTGTACTGGCGTCACTTCCGTGACGGATATGACGTCAGCGAAATCTTTGTGTATCCTGGAATGAAACACGTTCGTGTTAAAAGTTAATCAACTTGAAAAGAAAAAAAAGATGGTCGCCTGCCTGCTCACTTTGCCGCAAATGTCGTGAAAGACGATGTCTCTCTCCTATTTCCCGCTCACCTCTCGCGCCCTCGCTCCTCCCACGATAAACACGCGTGGAGGTTTTGCTCCACCGTGTTTATCGTCCACGAGTCCATTCAATTTGACCGCGTTCCACTGCTCGCGCTCCTTACCGGAGCATATGAGTATTGTGGGACTTCTTGGAATGCCACCTGGAGGGCTAGTGTCGCGCGGGAGCCCTTTTTGCATTTTGAGTCAGGGGATACTCTCCAAGGCGTATTTTTGGTATTTTATATCGCAAAAATCAAGTAGCTATTTATTTTTAAATTGAAGAACACTGCAAATATCAATTATGTACTGATTTTTTGCCTCAAATATCCCTAATGTTTTATTTTTGCTCAACAAAGTTGACAAGTATGAACAATGCCACCAGAGTTAGTATTTTTGCAATGTCTTGCCTCTATAAACTTCACGTGAAAGAATTCGGTTTCCTCTTGGCCGGGTGGCTGTATCGAGGGACAGACAGACACAGGTACAGAAAGACCAAAATTTCCTATTGTAATTAGCCGTAGAAAAACTATCGTCTTTAAAACTGGATATAGTATTTGAGTCTGGACGAGAATCAAGCCCCCCCCCCCGGATTACAGACAGCTCGATGGCTGACAAAAGATGGATGTAGCGAATGCGTTGTGGCCTTGGATATGTAAACGTGCTAGAGACATGTACTTAGGCCTACACGAGTAATTTGACCATGCTTAATAGAGAGTTTTAGCATAGCGGCTACCGGAGACTCACGCTACAGCGGCGGGTTACCCCCGACTGCGCAGGCGCGCGCGGGGAGGGCGAAGAGGTTGGGAGGCCGGCCCGCGGAACTAATTCGCCCTACCGGAACGAATGCGCACCGGCTCAGTCGGCCGCCGCTACCCGTCCCCGTAGCGTTAGCGGATGACTAGACGAGTAGCAAAGTACGTTTGCGCTAAATGTATTTTTTTTTTCCGAGAGGACGCAAACGCAGCTATGTGCCGGCTTGACGTTATAGGCCTAAAGGTATGCGTTTTGAGCTATTACGTAGCCAATTCGTACCCGTAGCTTTGTGTACAGCGAGTTTGACGTTTTTTTTTTTAAGTCGTTAAATCTGCTTAATGTAAACTCGTTCATGGGCCTAACAAGCTCGATTGACCAGCGCTCTCAGTCATACGAAAGAAGTAAAAACGCGAAGGGGAAAGGATGACGATTTTTATTAGAGGAAACGTTCTATATGCGCCGCGCCGAGCTTTGCACTCACTCCGAAGCCTCACCTGTCGGCGCAGCAGTCCCCAGAGATCCACGGTGCTATAGCAGTGCCCACAATATCGGCAGTACCGCTCGGCAATCGGTCACTTTTGCTTTCACATTCATGACATCACAAGAAATGCTTGGGTGTCCTCAAAAAGTCTTCATTGCTCCCGTTGCATTGTGTTCATTTCCCTTCTCCTCCAGAGCAAATGTAAGGGTACTCCGCCAAACTGATGCATGCGCTCTTTGCTGCTGCTGCAGGTGTAACACTGCGACCGTTCTTATTACTGCAATGCAGGCACAAAAAGAAGAGCCACAAGAAGGGCGGCGTGGGTTTCAAGGACGTGCCCGAGGGCAAGAAGTTCGCGAGCAAAGAGGAGGAAGGTACGTCACCCGCTTCACTCACACAGGAGAGAAAACTCGCTAGAGGCCCCCAGTGTTGTCCCGGTCACAGTTACTGGAGTTGCGAAACTCCGCATAGGTCCCATGTATCAAAAGCCGGTCTTCAGTTGCCCCCCTGCGCTGGGGGAAAGCACGGGGCAAGTTGTCTATCCTGTCGTCTGTCGGCAGAAAGTTGAAGTAGTACTGAAATTCTTGCGGCCGCTGCTGTAAGTCATAAAACGACAAACCATCTGGCACATTTTACATAATTAATTTCTTCTAATTTAAAAGCAAGCTTTATTTTACGAAAAAAATGTGATTATGTGATACTTTATCGAACTTCAGTTTTTGTCCCCTAGGGGCGCGCCAGTACACTACGCCAGTGACGCTACATGCCCGTAATTGGTCCCTAAAATTACTAAGGTAGCGCCAACTGCTCCCTCCTTCTCCGCTGCCCTGCTCTTTTTTCTTTCCCCTCACCCGCGGCGCCGCGGGCCCTTTAACTACAGTGCACTAGAGGGGCTTTGGACCCCTCTAGTGCACTGTACTTTAACTCCGCGGCGGTGCCGCCATTTTTGTTGGCTGCGTCAGAGCAGACGCACTCGCAACGCTTCCAGCCGCTCGCTGCAGTTTGCTCTTGTTTTCGCGCCGCAATCGCTCTTTGGTAGCATTTATAAGATTTCTAGAGCCCCGTTTTACCAACACGCACTAAGTGAGGTTGTTTCGTTTTTTATGTGCATACACGGCCGCAAGAGCGTACAGCCGTTGCTTTGCGAATATGCATTTCAAGGGCCAATTCAACGTGCGCGAATTTAACAAAGCGATAACAGAAATTGCGAATTAAACGTACGTCAACGGCGCGGTCACTACAATAGCTTGCCTTAATTGTTTTACCTAGCCGCAATTTTTTTCTCGCAACAGCCTCAATTTGCGCCACACCGACCAAGCACATATTACGCAGCAAATCGCTCCAATGTCATAACAACGGGATTGTAATACCACCCGGGTCGCCAACGCACAAAACATGACTTCACGCCACAAAGAGCTTACACGCACTCGGAACGCACACGCTGCATGGTCACACGAAAGCTGCCGTCGGCGAAAACAAGCGCGAATTCAGGTAAACAATTCTCGCGTCACGAAAACCTCACGACAACCGACTGAACATGCTACGCCGCTGATAATTATGCTGGAAGTTAAGCGCGCCCAAGACAAATACACGGCCTCTTATCCAAAGCAAAGCTTACGACGAGATGAACTCGCCGCTGCGCGCAATGCCTACTCAGAACAAAGGGTAGACGACGGTTCTTCGTAAGTGACCGCTCAAGCTTGCGCAGAATTTAACAGAGCAAGAACAAGCATTCAGAAACACACCTCGCAAAAGAGTGATGGCAGCGTCGGCCTGAAGTATGCCCGTTCAAATCTATGCAACCAAACTTTTCTCCTTTCTGCGTCGCGTTTCCCGGACGGAATAACCAAGTCTTCTGCCCACCCTGACGATATTCGCGCTGCCTAAGGCACAACACATCGGCACCGAGAAGCAACGTAAAGATACAGCGATGCGACATTTGTTCGGAAAGAGCAGCTAATTCTTACTTTGCTATTAGCTGGTGCCTACGATAAAGCCGGCACTGAAGCTCCGTGGCTCGGCAGCCAAAAATGGCGCCGCAGCGGTGGTGTTGCGCAATGTCCCAGCCGGCGAGGCATCGGTGAGGCGGCCCGGCGGCGGAGGCAGAAGAAAAATGCCACGTGACTTTTCTGTTGGCCAATGGCGGGCGGCGCTGGCCGGAGAAAAAGAAAATAGCAAAACACGGAGGAGGAAAGGAGCGCGGGTGAGGGCGAAAGGCGGCGAGATCATAGAATGGCGCTACCTTAGTAATTTTAGGGGCCTTAATTGCCCCTCAGCGTCAACGAAGCAAGGGGGCACGCGCGGCCCGGATTCTGAAGCGGAGTTTCTCAACTGTATACATTGAACTCTGGTCCCAATCGCATTGCAGAAAATGTGGCCGAAGTGACTATGCACAGTGTTGCTTGATTTTTTACAGCTACTGCGGCTAAATCTGGCGAAATGCTGCGTACGATTTTTAGAGCGCTCCGCAAAGCTATGGGTGCGAATGAAACGAGCGGCAAAGAAAACATGTTCGTATTTCGCGGCGTCCGAAGGTTTATTCCGCGTTTGCGTAGCTCTTGTTTCCCGATCAGCTGCTCTTCAAGGGCAAGTAGCAGCGAAGGCAAAGATCCCCAGGGGGTCCGGAGCCCTCCACAGTGTGCCTCATAGCCAGTGTAGCGTCGGCGCGTTAAACCTCATAATCAATACCTGATTTTTAAAAAAGCTACGCGTATACGAGTGGTATATTCGTGTTCTCGGTGAGCTAATCTATCGATCTAGAGTGTCCCTTTACGTTTTACTCCTCTAAAAGATCAACAACACTGACTCTTACCTCCCACTAACTAAGCTCCTCTTTTCCCTTCCTGGATAAAGTTGTCACTCTTTGAGTGGAAAAGCGCGCAGCGCCGCACTCACGCTGTTCTCGGCACCTTTTCCGTCCCCTCCAGAGAGGCACAAGCAGTTCGAGAGCCAGCGCAAGAGCCACTACAAGAACGAGTACATTAAGCTCAAGGAGAGACCGCCGCCCGCCGACGATGACGACGACGATGACGACGACATGTCGAGCCAGGGCGTCGGCAGTTCGTCGAGGAAGTGACTGGCGGCGGGAGGGGCACTGGGAAATCGGCCGACGAGAACGTGGCCTGCTTCTTGTCCCGTTCCGGCGTCCCTCTTCCCTCCACTCCTCCCTTTTAGTGCTCATTTGAAATAAAATGTCTGGCACAGCATCCATCGCTGTGGCTAGTGCTACGCAACTGCGGCTGTACTACACGACTGCGACAGCGTCGTCCTGTCGTCTTCTTTCCCTCATGACTTCATAATATACGCTGTCGTTCAAGATGTTTCCTTGGTGTTTGCCAGGGGGGCGGTACCAGCGGGTCGGTCACTGGTGCGTCATTTCGGTTCGTTTAGAACAGAGCCGGAGTACACAACACATACCAGTTTAAAATAGATTACAGGGGTGTATTTACGTGCTTCCAACAGGTACAAATCCTGTGTTAGACCTCTGGGTCCTTCAACGGCGGCGCGATGCTGAGAGCGGAGTTACACGTCTGATCAAGGATAAGGATCTAAGGCTCGTGTCTGCGAGCTGTCGCAGACACGAGAGTATGCGAGCAGAATAAAATAAGCGTCGTCTGTCACAAGGACTGATGAGAAGGGAGTCGCAGGAGGCTGATTTGATCTTTCCGTCTGACTGGTTGAAACGCGTGGGTTTCTTGCGTGCGAAAGTCAAATGACGAAGTCAAAGCAGCTGCAATCGAAGTACAAGCGTCAACGATCAAAAAGCAAACCACCTAAAGTCAAAGTACAAGTGTCAATGTTCAAACTGATCAAACTGCCTGCGAGTCAAGTTTACTCCGCAGACGATAGTAAACGCATCCCCCATGAAAAAGCTGAGGGCGCGCCCCTCCCCAAAGTGAACTGTTCAAATTCGCTTTATAATCCGAGCAGCTCGACACTGTCGGTGTGGCGCAATCGGATAGTCGTCTACTTCATAACGCCAGGGACTCAGGTTCGATTCTGACCACAGGAAGCGCTTTTTTTGCGTCATCATCATCATATCTATGACTAAAGTTGGCTTTCCTGCTGTGCGTTTTACGTAACGACACCACCATTAGTGGGACCAAGAAAGCTTCGCTTTAATATTGCGGGAAGTGGTTTTCAAATGTACATTAAATATTGTTACGTGGCGGCGGAACGAGCGAGACGAACCGTGCTTGAAGGTGAAGGGATGTATTTGAGAGGCGGCCATGGCAGCCCGAGCAAGAATACGGGCTACCTCCTCTTCGATGGTGGTATATATAGGTGAGCACACGCTGCTTTCCTTGTCATAGCCCTTTCGTCGAGGTGACGGCAAAGTGGCGAGTGCGGTGAGAATGAGCATGACAATGACAATAAACAGGGAAGTTGGTGCCGCCACGAATGGCGATGATGACAGTGGTGGTCCCTGGTCCTGTATCAGCGATGTCCTCAAGGCCGCGATTCAGCATCGGAGGGGCGTAAAGCCACGCCGGACGAGAGGACGTAGGACACAGAATCGTGGGTTGGTATCGTCACGTCCGGGTTCATCACAGCGAGTCCGCAGTGGGTTTGATCGGCTGCTCATATAGTCACGAGTACGCGTAATGCTTCGCCATTCCCCTGCGTGTGCTAATTACGCCAAGTACGGCAAGGTTCTGAGCATTACGGTGAAGCGGCCGCTTTGGGCCTCTGAGTCGCTGTTACAGCCGCTGCAGAACAGGGGCAAATGAGCACGATCTCCGCAAAGGTCAGCCCGTTCAGCGCCGTTGCAGGTTGCTTACGAATACAGTTGGACCTGGATACAGTGAAGATATGGATATAGTGAAAGCAAGCCGGGGTTCCTAATTTACATTCATAGATGTATTTTTCCCTATATAGCGAAGGGGGTTATAGTGAAGAAAATGATATCGAAAGATAAAACATTAATTATTCACTATACTGAGGTAAACATTCAAAAGTTGTAGCCCCGTTATACAAGCGGCGGGGATTGGAGAATACGAAGCTTGCTATGCCAAGTACCGCGCTGCTGACGAAACGACGGATGATGAAGTGACGACGCCTCCGAGCAGGGCTCAGGTTCCTTGGCATCATCAGAACAACACTACACACTCTGGGGACACAACGCGCTGACTGACTACCAAGCATTTGCACGAATTGAGGCGCTTTTAGGAGTTTTGAGAGCTCCTGGCCGAGCATCTGTGCAAACTACAATCCTGCAGCACTTCCGTCCATTACACTCTTAATATTATGTACCCTTAAAGGAGTAGTGACACGAAATTTCAAAGCTGAGATAACTATGTAAATGCTCCCTTTTTTATCAGGAGATATCTCCCAGCAAGTTTCAACAGCAACCGTTCGGTGTAACATATTTTAAATCCATTTTAATCTTCGCCCGCACGAGAAAGCCCAGAGTGGGCCGTCTGCTACTTGCCCCAAACTGCCGACGTCGGGCTCCCGTGACGAAGCCGACGCGCTGGCTGTGGTTGGCGCGCGCTGCTCCGGCGTGTGTACACGTCATGGTTCTGGGACTGACTTCATGCTGCCGGGACACGTGGTGACGGCGAAGACCCCGGCCGGTCTGGGCGCGCGCGTGAGCTCGCTCGCGCGCGCGTCTAGAGCGGCAGCGATACGGCAAGAATGGTGACGTCACGTGATACCTCCTGTCATGGCGGCAGGTCGGCGTTCGTTTTGTCGAAACCGAAACTGACCCGAATAAACGACGCCGTAAATGAACGTTTGCGCTGCGCTCGACCGTCTAATGTGTCATTTCATGATTAGTGGGCTGGTAGGCACGCATAGCAGCGAGAAAAAAAACACACCACGAAAATTTCGTGTCAGTAGTCCTTAATAAAATGGTTTTGTGTTTAGTTTCGGATGTCTTATTCTTGTCTGAAAAATTAGCGCCACGTGGCGCCGAGTGCCCATGGTGCCGAATGCTGCACACGGTGCCGGTTGTCAGGCCAACCATCGTGCCTCACGAAACAAAGCTCTCAAAATTGAAGATGCGGGAAAAAAATAACAGCACCGCCGCTGGAGCGACGTACTTCAGCACCGCTCCATTAACAAGACTTATCTAATAATCAAATGGGCAAAGGCCGTCCCGTAAGTCGCCGAAGCCAAAAATTTAGTCGCAACTATTTTTATCGTATATATTCGTGTATAGTATTTATACCGGACATGTGGGTTGTCAAGAGCACCGCTACCAAATATTTGATTTTTTTTTTTTTTTTTTTGCGCCGTTACCAACCCATGGCCAAAAAATTGGCCGCCATCCCACCCTGCGAAAGTGGATGTCCAGCTAAGCTGTATAAACCACTACAACTGGTGATGGAGCTCGGGTATGAAATGTTTCTCGTCATCTCGGCGGGCTTGTCGATTGCGCTTGGTTAGTGTCACTAGATAAGTGTACAGAGTATCGGCACTCTTTTCTCCTATCGTTCCGGGCCGCAGCCATAATCACTGGTCAGTTCGTATTGCGTGACATTTGTTTAGACTGCGACGGTTCATGGGCGCCACCATTTTGTTGTTTATGCGTTTTATGTCTGCGCCACACGGCTGTTTCAAAGTCTTTCCGAAGGCCGTTGAACCAATTGTCTACCGAGTAAAATACATAGGGCGCAGTTATGGGCGAGAGTCCAATTGTCAATAGAAGGTTACCATGCAGCACAGGCATTATTCGGTCAACTCTGGTAGGCCTAATCAGCGTGTCCTCCCTGCTCTGCGGCTGCGCGCGACTGACGTCGTGACGAATGCGAATCAAAGATAACTCGTGTAGCAGCATTTCAGCAGTAGAAGTGTGTCCAAAGATGCCGCTTTGCTGCACCTTCAGTAGTTGCGTTAAAGGAGTACTGACACGAAATTTTCGTGTTACGTTTTTTTCGCTGCTATGCGTGCCTACCAGCCCACTAATCATAGAATGACAGATTAGACGATCGAGCGCAGCGTAAACATTCATTTACGGCGTCGTTTATTCGTGCCAGTTTCGGTTTCGACAAAAAAACGCCGAGCGGCCGCCATGACAGGATGTATCACGTGACGTCACCATTCTTGCCGTATCGCTGCCTCTCTGGAAGCGCGCGCGAGCGAGCGCACGCGCGCGCCCAGACCGGCCGAGGTCTTCGCCGTCCCCACAGGCACGGGCAGCATGACGTCAGTCCCAAAACCATGACGTGTACACACGCCCGAGCAGCGCGCGCCAACCACAGCCAGCGCGTCGGCTTCGTCACGGGAGCCTCGACGTCGGCAGTTTGGGGCAAGTAGCAGATGTCATGTCGTCCGCTCTGGGCTTTCTCGTGCGGGCGAAGATTAAAATGGATTTTAAATATGTTTCGCTGAACGGTTGCTGTTAAAACTTGCTGGGAGATATCTCCTGATAAAAATGAAGCGTGTTACATAGTTATCTCAGCTTTGAAATTTCGTGTCAGTACTCCTTTAACAAACGGCCCGATCGAAGCTAACGGCAAGGCCGCAGATGTGGAAATCTCGCAACACTGATAAACGCCAAAATGGCCGCCGCTGCCGCCTTGCGTTCCTCTGCGGCGGTCAAACCCGGACATATCGAACACGGGTATATAGAATTATTGCCTATATCGAACACTGTTTATACCACGCGGAAAATCACACACATTTTTAATTTTCCTTTCGAACTGGGACGGACATGAAATGGGTATATCGAACTCCGCCACCCCAGACCACTCACGCTCTGTTGACAGGCGGCGAGCTTTCCCGCAGTACCCTCGAGGATAGCGGTGGCGCGATGGCCGTTCCCGACTGCTGCACATCGGCGCACCGATACTTCAACTATAGTGCCTAGACTATACTTCAACGTAGCGGTGAACGCAGGCTGCTGCATTTACTGCACCGTGCGTTCATTTATTGATTTGTACCAGTTTATGACGCGTTTTTTTACGTGATTTTATCTATCGAATTTTGGCTATATCGAACTATTTCGCGGGCACCGGTCTGTTCGATATATCGAGGTTTCACTGTACCTTCTCTACTGACACTAGGCCCGGCTTCTCTGGCGGCAAATGCTGGGTCCTGCCTAGCCTGACGCAATGGCTTGGTGCGCGTCTTGGGCAACAACTTCTATATTTGGGGATACTAGTCCTGCTTAGCCTTCAAATATAATCTGTGCACATACTATTTACCAGGAACACATGGGGGAGGTCCCATTGTTCACAGACGCCTTATTACCCCTAACGCGGTTTCGGTGCTTGTTTTGTGGTTGCCTTAAACAAATTCTGAGCTCTATGCTGTATGCCTGATTAGCCTGGCGCATGACCTCGGCGTCATAGGCCTTGGCGCCCTGGCTTTCTGGCCACGGAGACGAAACCGTTGGGTATCAGGGGTATACAGCCTTGCTGTAAAAAAAAAATCGTCCCCCTTCGCAACTGAGATTTTTTATTTATTTATTTATTTATTGATACTGTCAATCCCTTCTGGGATTTTTACAGGAGCGGGCATAGTCAAAGAACACATGTCGAACAGATTTTTTTTTTGTTTTTACAATAGTTAACGAAGAAGTATAACGACAATTGACTCGAAGTACAGAGCTTGCAGTAGCACAGAAATTATTCAATACAATAGAGGTAACAGAGATAAACGGCGAAGAAAAGAAAAGATAGCGCTTGCTCATAAGGTATCGAAACCAACGCAGAAATTATACAATAATAAAAGCAATAAAGGTAAACGCCGAAAAAAGATAGCACTTGCTCAAAAAGCATCGAAATCACACACATTGGCGCACGTAGCATGGAAGACCTGTTATCGAGAGAGGATAGCCATTTCTGCTAGAGAAGTGAACTTGTCTACTTTTGTTTGTTGAGTGATGGAGCGATCTAATAAATTCCACTCTCTGATGGCGCGGGGAAAGAAAGAAAAGTATTCTTCAATCGTATTCAAAAGTATTGCAATCGTATTCTTCGAGTGTGTGTGAATGTTTGTAACGCGTAGGACGGGTTTTATTGGTTCGAATGTAGGTATCGGAGTTTATCTTTAACGAATTGTGAAAGAGTAAATACAAAAGCTTCAAGCGGTTCACTTTGGCACGCTTTTCCAGTTCATTAAGGCCCGCTTGCTCTAACATTTCAGTTGGAGAGTCACTACGCCTGTACCGGTTAAAGATAAAGCGCACAGCCTTACGTTGAACGCTTTCCAATAAAGCAATGCTCGCCTTTGAGGCCGGGAACCAGGCAGCACTAGCGTATTCCAGAACTGGGCGTATGAAAGTAGTATACGCGAGAAGCTTTGTTTCATACGTGGCTTCTTTCAAAGTACGCTTCAAAAAGAAAAGCTTGTTGTAGGCTTTAGATGTAACATGCTTCACATGTGCCTTCCAAGTAAGATTAGACGAAATTATTACACCTAAGTATTTGTATTCATCAACTGATTTAAGAACCAAATCGTTAATGTGATAGCAAAAATTTAATTTTACTTTCTTGCGCGTCACGGTCATAGAAACGGTTTTTTCAGTGTTTATTTGCATTTGCCAGTCGCTGCACCATCGAGCTACTTTATTAATGGCGTTATTGAGGTTCAGCTGATCATTTCTGTTTCTAATTTCCTGGTAAAGAATGCAGTCGTCTGCGAATAACCGGATCTTTACATCAATATTATCTGTTATATCATTAATAAATATTAAAAACAATAACGGAGCCAGAACACTGCCCTGAGGCACGCCAGAACTAACTTTTACCATTTCAGACGCATAGTCGCCATACTGGACATATTGGTACCGATCAGATAGGTAATTATGTATCCAGCGAATGAGAGGACCATCACCGAAAACACTGGTTAGTTTAGAGATGAGTTTTACATGTGACACACGATCAAACGCCTTAGACAGGTCTAGAAAAATAACATCAGTTTGTGTTTGCTCATTTACGGCTCTCGAAAGATCATGTATAGTTTCAATTAGCTGAGTGGTAGTCGATAATCCCCGTCTAAAACCATGCTGGTTCGGATTAAGCAGGCTATTTGTTTCAACGGCTTCAGTGAGGAATTTTAATATGATATGCTCCAGAATTTTCGAACAGGATGAAGTAAGTGAGATAGGCCTGTAATTTGATGGGCAAGAGGCATCCCCTGATTTGTGTATAGCGATTATTTTAGCTATTTTCCATTCCTTAGGGATGGAACCTTCCCGGAGTGATTTTGCATACAGAAGGTGAAGATATTTGCTAATCGGCTCTGCGTACCGTTTTAGAAAACAATTAGGAATTTCGTCTGGACCAGTACTTTTCTTCTCATCCAAATTGAGTAATAAGGATAGAACACCAGATTCAACAATTGATAGCGTCCCCAACAAGTAATAATCACGCACTATTGAAGAGGGCTGAGTTCGACCATTGTCGAGGGTGAAAACACTTCGGAAGTAATCGTTAAACTCGTTTGCTTTTTGCTTTGCGTCTAACCCGGACGGCTGGGAATTACGATTTTGCGAACTGCGCATGTACTGGTAAAACTTTTCGGGAGCTGTCTTGATAAAACTATGCAATGTGACGTTTGAAAACTGTTTCTTAGCGTCGCGAATTTTGTGTTTTAATGACAACGTCAGGGAATGTAATTGTGCCCGGTAATCAGAACTGAAACGAGACTTCTTGGATTTTCTTAGTCGCTTGATTCTGCGTTTGATATGAATTATGTCTCGATTAATCCATGGTCTCTTTTTTCTTGTGTTTTTTACTGCAGTGGGGACAAAAGTTTTGATGCAGTGAACAACGTGATTCTTAAATGATAACCACACGTCATCAATGCTGGACCGTTCATTTTCACAAAGTTCGTAGTAATCGGGAAATTCGTGCACCAGATAAGTCATTATCGCATTGTCATCTGCTTTTTGGAATGCAAGTATGTGGCGTTCATGGGCTCGTGGGTGAACAACAAATGCAGTCGGTAATGTACAAAGAACAGCCTTGTGATCAGATACACCATCAAAAATTTCCACGTCTATTTTGTTGGATAGGAAATGGTCGCTAATAAAAACAAGGTCCAGAATTGAACTGGACGCCCCGTGAATACGGGTGGGTTCTTCAACAACTTGCCCGAGATTAAACGAAAACATTATGTCAAACAACACATTTTCGGCGGCATGCGACGCTGTGACAGAGTTCCAGTTTATTCCGGGAAAGTTGAAGTCCCCTGACATGACTATTTTGCTACCTAGCATATGGGTGTGCATGTAGTCGTATAATGGAGCCAGATAATCAGTGTCAGCGTTAGGGGGTCTGTAGATGGCACCAACAAAGAGAGCACTATCGTTCAAGTGTATCTTACACCATACGGCCTCAACATTTGGCACGTCGCCCATAAGATAGTAATCGATGCCTTGCTTAAAAAGGATTGCCACGCCCCCTCCCCTAGAGCCCCTGTCTTTGCGCACAATCCTGTAGTTGGGTGGTACGACTTCTTGGTCAGATACGCTCGGATAGAGCCAGGTTTCGGTAATTGTTACTACATCAGGTTTGAATGCCAAGAGCAGTGCTTCCAGCTGGTGCACTTTATTGACCAGGCTACGAGCGTTAAGATTCAGGAGCGTTAAGGGCGTCTTCGCTGGCTTCGCCGCGTTTCGACGACTGGGGGTTGGCTTTCGTTTTTTTCAAGTGAAATAAGGTCGCCTGTCTCGTCATTCCAAGCAAATAGACGGTTATTTATGCGAACTTTGTCTCGGATCAGGGACACTTTTTCATTGCGATCACGATTTTCTTTAGTTTTAGCCCACAATTTTTTACGTATGTCACGCACGGAGCGCGAGAAGTCTTCGCTAATGGAAAAGTCAGAGCCTTTTAGTTTTGTGCATTCTTTGAAAATCATGGCCTTGTCCCGGTAATCCACTAGCTTTAGTATTATCGGCCTGCTATTTGCTTCCTCTCCTGGTTTAGGACGGCCCAAACGGTGAATTCTTTCGAATCCTGATGTTCGTACATCTAGAATGTCGTTGAATATTTTCTTTGTAACTATTTCCTGCAACAATTCTGTGGTTTCTTCGGGTTGTTCCTGGACACCGTAGATAATCAAATTCGATCGACGGCTATGGTTTTCCAACTCGTCTACTTTTTTCGTCATCGTGGCAAGGTTTATCTCAAGCTGAGAAATTTTAGACATGCATTCAGACACTTGTTTTTCTAGGAAGGTGATTTTCTCAAGCTTCTTATTAATAGCTTTGAGATTCTCGTTAGTTGAATCCTTTGACTTCTTTATTTCTGCGATATCCTCCGCAATAGCCTTCAGCTGAACTGAGATAGACACTTCGTCAGGGCCTGGGTTTTCTTCAATGTCGCCACTCAAAAGCAATAGAAAACGGAGTGATGCAGAGAGTTGACACAACATGTCATGAACAGGCCGGGGGCACGGCAGCAGGAGCAAAAACACATCGTCACTTTTAAAACATTTCTCGAATCGTTTGCTCACCTGGATAAGGAACACAAAAGGGTTCGTGAACCGCATCCTTGTGCTGCTGCCGTGCCCACTGCTGGACGCCCCTTGAGTCGGCTGCTTTATATCCTCCGGCGATGTGTATGACGCACTGCGCCATAGGATCGCGTCCCCGGTGGCGGCGCTGGGATAGTAGTCGTGAAGTGACGTAGGCTGGCAGATCGGTTCAAATCCAGCTGGCCACGGTATCAGCAGCGGCCCCTTCGGTGTGACTCGGGTAGGCGATGCTTCAAACGGTGACACCAGCAATCCCGTTGCGATCTGGATAAGGAACACAAAAGGGTTCGTGAACCGCATCCTTGTGCTGCTGCCGTGCCCACTGCTGGACGCCCCTTGAGTCGGCTGCTTTATATCCTCCGGCGATGTGTATGACGCACTGCGCCATAGGATCGCGTCCCCGGTGGCGGCGCTGGGATAGTAGTCGTGAAGTGACGTAGGCTGGCAGATCGGTTCAAATCCAGCTGGCCACGGTATCAGCAGCGGCCCCTTCGGTGTGACTCGGGTAGGCGATGCTTCAAACGGTGACACCAGCAATCCCGTTGCGATCTGGATAAGGAACACAAAAGGGTTCGTGAACCGCATCCTTGTGCTGCTGCCGTGCCCACTGCGATGACTCGGGATGCGATGACTCGGGACACTGCAGAGCTGTAGGTTCTCACTGGCTTTAACTAGGCTTTTCATACGGCTACCCGTCTTTTCGGTAGCTCGGACGCTGATGCCACCGAGCACACGCCGTCTATTTCAAATAGGAGGACACATGCACGTCAGAGCTTACGCAGCCGATCCCCGACGCGCGCCTCCCCACCCGAACATCTGCGCCGTGAAGCGCACTCCCCACACTTTCTTGTCGGCTCCTTGCCCCCTCGCCACTTCCTCTCGAACTTCTTGGCCTAGCCTTTTCCTCCCCTCCACTTTGCTGTGCCTAGTTTTGAGCGATGCCAGGCACGTACGGAACTGTCTCCGCTGTTAAAAATTACAGCGTGGTTCGAGTGAGTCAGTGCGCCGCCAATGATGGTTTCCGCAGCCATTTATTGCGACAGTTTGGGTTTCCGCAATCGAAGACCCGAGATCAGGCGCGAGAGTGTTTAGCCACGCCTTGGTATAAAATGGGTTCAGTGCCGTCACGCCTGGTATCCGGACCGGCAGATTCGAATGAGGACCAAGGCCGTGTCCTGGCAGAAAGACAGCATGCAGGTATACGACTTGAACAAGCCGTTGCATACAGACATCACGTAGCTGACAGCTGTCCACTCGGTTCAGGTCAACGCTGATGGTCCGTTCATTGATTGAGGTGCACTTTGCGGCATGACTGAGAGCAGTAATTTGCACCAATTTTCGCAGCAACCAATAGCAGAACAGTTCCATAATATAGACCGCTTGAACACATCAATATTGTTACGGTGCGTACTCTGCGCGACGGTGGCGCTTGCCGTAAGCAGCCTGTTTGTTGGCTTGGGATTGGTTGATGCGGGTACGGGCAATCTGTCGGGCGTAGTCATGAAGCGCGGGCGATGGCGTCGGTCGCGTATTCTGTCACAGAAACCGCCCGTTTTTTGTTGCGGCCATTGTGTGCCCCCTCCTCGCGGTTTTGATGCAAATTACAGAAGAAAGTTGTCTACAGACCAAATAATCCGGGCAGGCAATCAACGGCTCGCTTGTCCCCGACGGCACCGCCGCGGCTGGGTAGTTGCTACCATCGCCACCGACAGCTCGTACGGAGCCCGCTAACGCCAAGGACGATACAATTGGTGCCGAGAAAAGTACGCTGTTAATTCATTACTAAATACTTGCGACGTGACATGTACGCGACTGTGTGCGCAAAAAAATAGACCTTGCAACAGCGACAGAAACGTGCCGTTCAGTTGTGATCTCACCACGCGTACTGCGCGCATTGCCTGGTAAATGAATGACTACGTGAGACCGGTGAGCGAACTGCATCGCCGCACAGGCTTAAAAGTGCTGGTGCGATCTGCACTTTGGCTTAATGAGTGCCTATTTCCCCTCCAATGTTTTTTTTTTTTATATATTTATGCTCTGATTGGATAAACGATCACTAGTACTCTGTACTGCTTATATGTTTACTTTTCGCGACAACTTGTCCGCAATGTACGAATGGTATTAACGCGAGTTTTTAACGCCTTCGAGCGGGTTTAGACGTGGCTGTTTACTTTTAATTAAGGCCTCGCAACACGGGCTTTTGTCCGTTTACAATGAGCCTGTGCCTTTCTCTAGCATCATGTTTGAGAACTCACGATTTCTCATAGAAGGCGCGGTTGCGTACGACGCAAAACACGTCGTGAGGTAATGGGGAGTTTAAGATTAGGGGAACCAAGCGTTGGAGGCCCCCAAGAAGTTCGGGGAGCCCAAAGCAACATGCTTGCGCGCGGCGAGTTTTAGAAGAGGGTCTTCTCTAACATCTAGCTAGCCACCGGTTTCGGATGCGCGGAGTCCGATGTTGGGAACTTTAGGCTTAGCGTCGCGGCAGATATTTCATCGCCGCTACCGTTACAGTCGTGAATGACAGTCCCTAACACAACTTTTCACCGCACTATCACCCCCTCTCTCGTATGTGGAAGTTTGTATCCGTGGTGACTGTCATTTAGGCGATCGATGATCACGATACCTGCCACGGCCTCGGCCGATTTTTGCGCGCAGGTATCGTTACCCTTCGGCCGCTCGCCGCACCGTGCGCGAACGGGCCGGCGGCGCGGGGCCCGACATCCGCGGCCAGTCGGCGTAGATCGCGGCAGATATTTGAGCATCGCCTTGAAAATCACAGCTGATGACACTACGTAGCACAATTTTTCACCACACTAACATCCACTTTCACGAACGTGGAACTCCTTTTCCGCGATCAGTGTGATTTTAAAAAGCGGCAACAACGGTTCGAGACGCCGGCGGGCAGGCACGGCGGACGTGTGTGCGGAGCGTTTCTGCGAGCAGTAAACGCTTCATGATTTCCTGCTTCACTTATTTCTTGAGAACGACAACCGAAATCTAGAAATTTAACTCGGTGATCGTCGTAGCCGAGCTAAATCTTGATCGGGGAGACGAGCCGCAGCTTGCGCTTACACCGGGTTCGGTCGCATACGTCCGCATACACCACCACGCTCAATCCGTTTGCGGGCAGCCTGCCACGGTTAATGAGGTCAAACTACGCTTCACGCACTGATAATTGACTTCAAAAGCCGAAAATTAGCACGAAAATGCACTTGGAAAGCGCGTCCTAAACGAAATGTCACGCGCTGCAAGCCAACTACGCAGCAAGGTATACGAACGGGGACCGTGGGATCCTACAAGTGACGTCAAAACGATCGCAGCGCCGGCCTCTCCAGTGGTGGCCCTCGCGGCCAATATATGCAAAGCGTGAATCGGACTTGACGACATGATCAAGAGAAAAGAAAGCGATAATAAAGAGATGGATAAGGTAAATACCGCCGCGTGCGCAGTATTTGGCATGCATGCCTTCAACGCCCACTCATCCAGTGCAGCGTACATGTTACTCGGGATAAGTAGGCGAGATAAACACGGGTTTTTCTCGGCGGATGACCTCCTTCGCTTTAAAGGAAATTGCCGCCTAACCACCTTGCGCCAATGCCTCGCGCAGTGATCCATCCGATTCGAGTCCCTCTGGCGCACTCGTCGTCCAGTTGACTTTTTGAACAAGGTGGCGCCAGGCGGGTTTTGGGCTCACCGCGCACTCAACCGCGTCCTCCCGCACCCTCCAGAGGAAGTGTAGTCCCAGGACGAGCACACTGTCTCGAAGGGCCGGACATTCCGCTTCCGCACGTAGGTACCTGAGGCTCGACCAGGTTATCTGCCATCGTGTGCCAAAGAAGGTCAATATTTCGTCCCATAAGTAGCGGGCAGTGTTACATGCGAGTAGGATGTGCTCAGTCGTCTCCGTTTTGCCGCACAGGATGCACCCTGCGCCGTACGTAGGGCATAAATAAGCCCTGAGACTCCTGCCGCGCCGTAGCGGGCAACACTCCGACGTGAAAACGAAATAGGAAATCTTTAGACCCGGTGGGCACAGGAAGAGCTGGCACACGCCTCAATACGTTCGTGCCTGGCGGGCTTGCGGGAGGTTGCCGATGTAATGGAGGCGGAAGGGCTTTCGCCAGGAGGGCCCAGTAAAGCTTTAGTGGTTGAGCGGTGAGGAGGTAATCCCAGGAAAACTGCTCCTAAAAGGTCACGAGTGCAACGGCTACCTCTTTGTAGAAACCGGTGTGACTTTAAGGCCCCTTTGTCGTGGCGACCCACCTGGCCAGGTGTGCAGCCGAAACGCTGTAATTCCGCGCGAAGGAAAGAGTCCGGCTGGTCTCGGAAATACAATAAGTGCTGTACGATCAGCTTTCGCTGTACGTTCACAAGGCCCACACCTCTTTTCTCCAGACTACAAAACCGGCTGCAGCTACGCATGGGTTCATATATGTTGAACGCAAGAAGAAGACGGTCCATAACCGGTCGTGTTTGTGAAAGGACCTTTTTCCAGTAGCGATCTGCGCACACGTGGGCTGCCGGTCCGCCATCCTTGGCAGTAGCAGAGTTGAAGGACTCTGGCAGTAGTTTCGGGCGAAATAACCAAAAGGGCGCCCCCTCAGCTTGCTGCTTGGAGAGCGGCTATGAATCCTATAGTGCTGCACGTTTTCATTTCCTCTTTCCGCACAGTTCAGAGCGAGTTCGTACGTGTGTGTGTGTGCACGCACGTACGCACGCACGCACGCACGCACGCACGCACGCACACACGCACACAAACTTTTAAAGGGAAGGGGCAAAAGGCCAACTGCAGGAAGGTCGGAAGTAAGTCCAGTTGCAGCACTGCCAATGGGGTAACGCCTAGCTCTTCCACTTCGCACGCGCTCGTCATCCGATGTAAGTTCGTGGTGATAGAGCGGTCATTGAAACGACAGGTAGAGCCAAGGAGCGCAACCTTTTAGAAGCCCTTCGCGGGCTCATCGAGGCCGGGGAGAAACGAGGATAATTCCATAGGGACATAATATACGTAAAACAATAGGTGAAGAACGAGCTGGAGCGGCGCTACTGGTTCGTAGTCGGGATTTGCAGGTTGAGCATGAGGCTGAGGCCAAAACCTTTTCGGGCCTTTAAGAGGAGCGTGCTGCTAAAAAAAAATTACCCCCACCTCCCCTCGCGGGAACTCTGGTGTGATGCGACGCTGAGGGGGGTTCAAGCGCAAGCGGAGAGCAACCATCGACCGAAAGGCCGCCGGAGAGCGGCACACCGGTTATATGCGCAGCGCGCCCGGAGGAGAGGAGACCGCGGAGAGAGCGAGTACTGCACATGCGCAGCACCGCGCGCAGCGCTGCCCACCGGCGGAGTGAGAGCGCGCTGGGCCGCACACCCGCAGATGTTGAGAGAGAGTGTTCGCTCTCACCTTTGCCTGGGCACGCGCCGGCGCCAGTGCGTCTGCCGCGGCTATGACGCAACACAATCCAACACAATCCACTTTAATCCAATCCAATCCAAGCCAATCCAATCGAATTCAATCTAATGCCCCTCGCGAGAGAGTGTTCGCTATCGGAGAGGACGACGACGACGGACGCACGCAGGAAGGACAGGGCCGCCGACAAGAGATGCTCTCAGCGTCGCATCGCATCTAAAAAAAAACTCCCCCCACCTCCCCGAAGGGGATCGTGCGGAAATGCGAATGCATTGAGTGCACCGATGAGTGCGCTGCGGCAAGCAGTCACGGAGAGAGGCGCGCGCTCCACTGCATTTATATATATTTTTCCGAGCGCAGCGAGCGGAGAGAGGGTACGCGGAGAGGAGAGAGAGACCCGCGCAACACGCCCGCCCCGCGCGCGAGCTCTCCGCCGAGCTCCGCGATGCGAGCGCCCTCACACGCCCGAGCGCGCTCCTCCTCTCCACTCACTCTCCGCTACTCCGCCCGAGCTCCGCGATGCGAGCGCCCTCACACGCCGAGCGCGCTCCTCCTCTCCCCTTGCCCTCCGCTACTCCCGCCCGAACTACCACATGCTCCGGTTGCTAGGCGCGCCACAGCTGTTGCTAGGCGCACGCCGGCCAACGCACGACAACCCCCGACTAAGAAATGCATTCGCATTTAAAACATTACCGAGGCTGACCACAATGGCGTTCTTGCCTCGAGGAGTGGGGAAGTAGCTTCCGCCTTCTCCGAATGCTTTTCCCGACTATTCAGCGACGACAAATTTAAAGAGTCCGAACCCGCTCCGGAGGCAATACTGCAACACACTTCGAAAGTGTCAAATGATATTAGGGAAACAATAAACACGCCCAAAACACCCTCCGAGGTCTACAGCAGACAATTACAAAGCTGCAAAATGACAAATCCCCACTACTTAACTTTCCACAAAGAACTTAGACCCACCCTAGCTGGTGTCTTTGAAGGCATACGGGAGGAGAAAATCCGGTCACCGTCCATGCGGGGTGGTCGTCTGGTCCTAATACCCAAAAAAAAACCGTTAACAAAATCCACCCCAGATGTGAATGACTTCCGTTCCATTACGCTGCTATCAGCTATACTCGGGAACAAAGCTCATGTACAGTATCACTCCGCCTAAGCGACGGACCCGGATGTCAACGGGCGCGCGCGTTTTGAAAGGAGACTGCCACGAATGCGTGATATCGTCTGCCTTTTCTCACGTAGCTTGTTTGCCGTCGTTGCAGTAGTTTATAAGCATATTAGGTCCAAAAAGATACAAAAACGGCTCGTGCCACGTTCAAAATATTCCCAGTAACCCGCTACTTGTGCTGCGCGGAGTGACATCCAGCTGCGGTGATGAGGCACAGCGGCAATTTCGGTGCCGTTCTTAAGTTGTGACCGAGTATAGCTGCAAAATACTCGCTAAGGTCCTGGCTAATGAGCGGCTCGAGGCGGCACTCGGAGGCGTGGTGGGAAACCATCAGCCCTTGAGCTATCATCGCATATTGGGCAGTTCGTAGCGCGGTCGTTGGCTTTGGACTTGGCCACGGGTTCTAGCGCGTGCTAACGCGGGCCACTTTCGGAGGCACGCGAAATCCTGCGGACGAAACGATCCGGGCCTGCCATTCATGAAGAACTTTCAGTGGCAAGTTCGGAAATTCATGCGTGGTGCAACCATTGGTGTATCCAGAGCGGGGGCCGGGTCCGGATGTCCTGACCCTCCTCCCTTAATTTCGGAATTTATACCCCCAAGACGACCCCTCAGGTCGTAGAAAAAAATACCCCGCATTTCCCCGAGGGGAAGAATGTGAAAGTGCGAATGCACGAGTTGAATTTGCGCGGTTCGGTAATGTTCGCGAAAGAGAGATCACACACACACACACACACACACACAACTACAAAGAAAGAAAGATGCATTTATTCATCTCCGCATTCAGCTCCGGTATTCAGCTCCGGGGTATTCAGCTCCGGGGTATTCAGCTCCGCTCCGTTGCTAGGGGAGAGGAGGCGCCCGATAACACCTCCGGAGGAGCGGTGGACGACGGCGGCGGACGATTCAGGCTCGCTTAAGAAGTGCATTCGCATTTAAAAACGCCGAGCGGCCGCCATGACAGGATGTATCACGTGATGTCACCATTCTTGCCGTATCGCTGCCTCTCCGGAAGCGCTCGCGAGCGAGCGCACGCGCGCGCCCAGACCGGTCGAGGTCTTCGCCGTCCCCACAGGCCCGGGCAGCATGATGTCAGTCCCAAAACCATGACGTGTACACACGCCCGAGCAGCTCGCGCCAACCACAGCCAGCGCCTCGGCTTCGTCACGGGAGCCCCGACGTCGGCAGTTTGGGGCACGTAGCAATGATGTCACGTCGACCCGCTCTGGGCTTTCTCGTGCGGGCGAAGATTAAAATGGATTTTAAATATGTTTCGCTGAACGGTTGCTGTTAAAACTTGCTGAGAGATATCTCCTGATAAAAAGGAAGCGTTTCACATAGTTATCTCAGCTTTGAAATTTCGTGTCAGTACTCCTTTAAGCGGGTGCATTAGCCCTTCTCACGCCCGATTCCTTGCCAATCCCCCACGTGGGTATGTGCCATGTCAGCAGGAACATCTCCCCCCGTTGCTAGGGAAGACGAGGAGCGCGCGCACCCGCAGCTGTTGCTATGCGGACGACGGCGGCGGACGATTCAGGCTCGCTTAAGAAGTGCATTCGCACTTAAAAACTTACGCCCACCTCCCCTCGCGGGAACCCTGGTGTGATGCGACACTGAGGGGGTTCAAGCGCAAGCGGAGGGCAACCGTCGACCGAAAGGCCGCCGGAGAGCGGCACACCGGTTATATGCGCAGCGCGCCCGAAGGAGAGGAGACCGCGGAGAGAGAGAGTACTGCACATGCGCAGCACCGCCCACCGGCGGAGTGAGAGCGCGCTGGGCCGCACACCCGCAGATGTTGAGAGAGTGTTCGCTCTCATCTGGGCACGCGCCGGCGCCAGTGCGTCTGCCGCGGCTATGACGCAACACAATCCACTTTAATCCAATCCAACCCAAATCCAGTCCAATCCAAGCCAAGCCAATCCATTCGAATCCAATCCAATGCCCCTCGCGAGAGAGTGTTCGCTATCAGATAGGAGAGGGGGTGAGCGGAGGAAAGTGCGGACGCCGACGACGACGGACGCACGCAGGAAGGACAGGGCCGCCGACAAGAGATGCTCTCAGCGTCGCATCTAAAAGTGTTGTTTATTTTTTATATTCGTAGTATTTCTGGTTTTCCAAAATTTCGGTGACTATCCTTCTCGTCACCACCACCATCATCAACAACAACAGCACTGATTGAAGCTGAGCCCCCCCCCCCCCCCCCCCCCCCTCAGGAAAGACCTGCCCCTGGGTGCAACAGCCGGGTCTCCAACGAAGCGAGAGGGGCTGCCAGCCCTGCTGTTTCTCCAGACTTGCAGCACTAGTGCAAGCTGCGCTAATTTTTTAGATGCGACGCTGAGAGCATCTCTAGTCTGCGGCCCGCTCCTTCCTGCGAGCGTCCGTCGTCGTCGGCATCCGCACTCTCCTCCGCTCACCCCCTCTCCTCTCCGATAGCGAACACTCTCTCGCGAGGGGCATTAAATTGGATTCGATTGGATTGGCTTGGATAGGATTGGATTGGATTTGGATTGGATTAAAGTGGATTGTGTTGGATTGTGTTGCGTCATAGCCGCGGCAGACGCACTGGCGCCGGCGCGTGCCCAGGTGAGAGAGAACACCCTCTCTCAACATCTGCTGGTGTGCGGCCCAGCGCGCTCTCACTCCGCCGGTGGGCGGCGCTGCGCGCGGTGCTGCGCAGGGCGGTCTCGGAGGATGTGCAGATTGCGGTCTGCACGGTGCCAGAGGTGCAGAAACAAGGGATCCACGTAGAAAGGGCGGTGGTTGCGGCAAACAGGGCGCTTTGGACCCTGGGTAAAACAATGAATTGTGAGGTGGTCAACCTGAACCGGGACCTGGTCCGTGCAGGCCGCAACGGGGCGTTTGTATTCGACGGCATACACTTCAGTAACCGTCTAGCTGAGCCTGTAGGGCACCGACTGGCAGCCCGCGCAGTGGCTTTTTTTGGGGGGGCCCGAAGGTTCAAGAAGAAGGCGGACTGAGTGGAGGAGGTAGCGAAGGGCAGGAGGGAGGGGGCATTGATGCACGGCGGCGGAAACGTACGTAAAGCAAAAAAAAAGGAAAATAAACCGTGGAACTAAAATTAGTTGTATAAACATGCAAGGCGGCCGCAAGCAGGAAAAATGGATTGAGATACAAACCCAACTCGAGAAAGAAGGAATTGACGTGTACGCCTTGACTGAAACCCACCTGAGAGATATGGAGGAGCCACCAGTGATGGGTGACTACGTATGGGTGGGGTGCAACAGGGAAGCGGGAGAGAGGAAAGGTGGGGTCGTGGGCATGTTTATTAGGCGAGGAGGGAATTGGCAAAGGGAGAATCAGGGCTGTAAGGAGCACTTATGGGTTTCTGGAACGGTGGGTGGAAAAAAGACACGGTTGGGAGTGGCCTATCTGTGGACAAGGAATGACGCCAGAGAACAAAATAAAGAGTGGGTAGACTGCCTCAGGAAGGACATAAAGAAATTTAAAGAATCTGGGGAGGTGATATTAGTGGGAGACTTAAATGCCCACATTGAGGATCTAGATGGATATACGGACTATAATGGCGCAATAGTTCTAGATATGTGTGAAGAACAGCAACTGGTAATAGTTAACCGGGAGCAGAAATGCGACGGGCAGATAACGTGGCAAAGCGGCAATAGACAGTCTTGCATAGACTACGGCCTGGTCTCAGAGCACACGTACGAGCGGTTGAACCAAATGACGATAGATGAAGAAGGAGAAAACAGCCTGGGCAGCGACCACAGGCGTATAATCCTGAAATTTGACAGTGGAGGGGCTAGGCAGGAAACACCGGAGGTTGGGCTCCCTAAATTAAGCGAAAAGCAGATAGCAGACATCGTCAATAGCATCGAAAGAGAATGAGCTGGCCCAGCCCACGAAGGTGTGGGAATATGACGAGGTTGTGAGTTGTATACAGAAGGAAATATACAAAGTAAGGAAACAAAACCGCTGGAGGGGTAAAAGGAAACCACGAAGCTGGTGGGACAAGAAAATCAAACTGGCTATTGAAGAGCGACAACGGGCTTCTAGATTGCACAGAAAGGCAAAACAAATGGGATATCAGGATGAAGAGGTGCAGTTACGGTGGAGCCGGTACCGAGAAAAGAAATTAGAGGTGCAAAAACTAGTACAAGCAAAGGTTAAAACTGCGAGTGAGAAATGGGTATCAGGTATACGTAAGAAGGATAAGAGTATACGTAAGAAGGATAAGAGAAGGATGAATACGCGTATCTGAGTGACGCCTTTGCATGACCAAGTAAACCAAAGACTACACATGTGCAAACCGATTAATGATTGCGTTTTTTTTTTGTGGTTATCGGGTGCAATAAGTTACCGCCACGTGGGAGACTGATCTGTATATATGACCAATGTTTTCTTCGAAATAAATCAGTTGTGAGTGCAGCGCTGTCCTGTCTAACTCTCGTTCTTTGTGTGCCGTGTTTTCGCGCGCTGGATTGTCAATCATGAACTTTCACCAACTCGCCCAAATCACAGTCCTCTTGAAATAATAGCGTCCCCCAAAAAATTCTGGAATCATTTAAAAGCATTGGGAACGACGACTAAAGAGGTGCAGACTCAGATACAGGACGGGGACGGTAACGTTCTCCTGGGGGACAGCGCATTAAAATACCTACATGGAGTCATAGCAAATACTTTCGCCCAAACACGCGAGATATCGGCTACCCGGACACGTGTGGCCAATAGAAGAGCGAGAGAAAAAACATTTAATATCGAATTTTTGGACTGGAAAAAGGCAGAACACAGTGTTCCCAAAAGTACGGCAACAGGACCGGATGGTATCCCAATAGAGATTATCAACCATTTGGGACCAGCGGGAAAGACGCACTTGTATAGAGCCATCGAGCGCGCTATAAAATCCGAGAGGATTCCCACGCAATGGCGCGAAAGCAGAATGAGGTTGATCTATAAAGGCAAGGGAGAGAAGGACAAGGCGAGCTCTTACAGGCCGATTACAGTCACGTCAGTGCTCTATAGATTAGCTATACAAGCCATCAAAGTCGAGTTGTTGAAGTGGGTGGAAAGTAACGGTATTTTAGGGGAACTGCAAAATGGATTTAGGCCGGGTCGACGCTTAGAAGACAATATTTTCGTAATATCCCAGACCATCGAAATTTCGGCAGCACAGGGCAGACCAACATGGCTACTGTTTCTGGACATAAAGGGGGCCTATGACAACGTAGATAGGGGATTGCTGTGGTATATACTGGAAGAAGAGGGGATTGGGTCAGAATTTGTGGGGCTGCTAAGGGCAATATATGAGGATAACAAGGCGCATATTACATGGGAAGGGCGTACAGGCAAAGAGCCCGTGTACATTCGAAGAGGTTTAAAACAGGGGTGCCCCCTTTCGCCATCGCTGTTCACACTTTACATTAGAGGAATGGAAAGACGATTGGAGGAGAGTGGATTAGGCTTTGACTTGTCGTACCGAAGCAATGGAGAGTTGGTGGAGCAACGGATTCCGGGATTGATGTACGCGTACGATATAGTGTTGCTGGCAGGTAATGCGGAAGACCTTCAAAAACTGGCCGACATTTGTGGTGATGAGGCAACGTACCTAGGCCTACATTTTAACCCACAGAAATCTGGAGTCATGGTGTTCAACGAGGAAGCTCATACGGCACCAATAAGAATTCAACAGGAAGTCATACCATTAGTAAATAAGTACAAATACTTGGGGATCTGGCTTAATGAAGGAAAAGGCTACTTGAATGCCCATGAAGAACACCTCAAACTGAAAGGACGACGAAATGCAGCAGTAATGAAACATAGAACACTTTGGGGTTACAATAAGTACGAGGTAGTGCGAGGCATCTGGAAAGGGGTAATGGTGCCGGCGCTCACGTTCTCTAATGCCGTATTATGCTTAAAGTCCGATATCCTGTCGGGACTGGAGGTTAACCAAAAGACAGTCGGCAGATTAGCACTGGGAGCTCACAGTAAGACTACAAATGAGGCGGTACAAGGCGATATGGGTTGGGCTTCATTTGAGGCGAGGGAAGCGCAAAGTAAGATACGTTTTGAGGAGCGGCTTAGACATTTAGATGAGAAGAACTGGGCAGCCAGAGCGCACAGGTACGTGTACCCTAAAAGTGTGGACACCCAATGGCGGAAGAGGACGCGAAAGCTGGCGACTAAATATACCTTGACCGCGGCAAATAAACAAGGGGGGGCAGTTAAAAAGCAAGTGAAGGAAACAGAGACGCTCATGTGGGAAGAGAGGATGGAAAAGAAGGGATCGCTGGGAATCTACAAAGCAAGCAAAAAAGAGATCCGGAAAAAGAACTTTTATGACAACAATAAAGGTAGTGCGTTGTTCTTTGAGGCGCGGGCTGGCTGCTTGAGAACTCGAACTTACATGAGCAAATATTCGTCACAGGATGAGACATATGTTGTATGTGGCAGGGATAAAGAAACAATCGACCACATAGTAATAGGATGCCAAAAGATTCAGCCGGATAGAATTGGAGGGAAAATCCTACTTCCTGAGGCACTGGGCTTCGCAATTGATGGAAGCATTAACTGGTCAGCAGTAGGTAGGTATTACCAGAGTCCTTCAATGTTTTACTGGTCACGAAACTTCGGCGCTCGCTTCATATAGGGACCGCGCGCGCCACTAGAGGCGCCACCGCCGCACGAAGGTCATCCAGCCGCCGCGCGTGCGGCGTATTGGCCAGCTCTTGGCGTGCAAACGCTCGCTGCTTTTGGTGTCTTCGCGCTGATTAAGTGTTTTTTTTTTCGTAGTAGTTAGCGATGAATAGTCCAGTTATTGTGTTTATCACCTGCCTTCAATGGGGTTTTATTTTTCGAAGAAAGTTACCGTAGACTTCGGCCGCGAACGGCAACGGCTTCTGTGTGTTCTGGCACAAGCGCTGCGCCGTCGTGTTTACGGATTTTTAAATCTATATTGCTTCTTTTCTTAAAGCAAAGTTGTAAATACTACACACACGGTAGCTGTGTAGTCACGGACTGCTGCGGGCCTATCGATAATACAATAAAAAATCTGAAAGAAACCAAGTACGCGTGGTTCAGACTACGCTTAATGAATCCGTTGATTGCTCTGGAATGCACAGAACGCTAAAAGTGATAGCCCAATAGTGCTGTCGTTTCGATGAGTGGGTACATACTTGAGAATATCTAAAAACGCTGCAGAAACGCGAAGGATCAAAACACGAAGAGATATATGTTGCACCATGTGTCTTTCTGCTTCCACGCTTTGCAATCCTTGCAAAAACAGGAAGCAAAAAAAAGAACAATTAAACTGATTTTATCACACGCAACAAAAAATTTCAATGTTACGAAGGGAGACAAAAGAGCGTGGTCCAGCGCACAAAAATTTATTTTTTCTCGCTGCGATGTGCAGCACACGGAGGAAACAGAATATTGCGACGTAGCCAAGAACGACGCAAAGCTTTTCTGAACGCAGTGACCTAGGGATCTCCTGCACTACAAAAGACTAGAAGTAAACACAAACGTCGAAGAAGCAGTCCGCAGTGTGACTTGAACAGATAAACGTCGATAAAGTGAGTTGTGCGGCATTTGCTATGCATGCATTACTCTTGGAACGTTATTAATTTCAGATCCATGGAAACATGATCGAGAACAGTGTCGAAGAAACAAAAAATCAAGTTAGCGACAAGGTGGCACCCTTTCCATATCAAACAATATTGCCCGACGGGACGTACGACAAAAAGAGAAAACGGGCGCTCCGGTTGAAACACCAGATAAGAAAATTAATTTCAGATCCATGGAAACAGGATCGAGAACAGTGTCGAAGAAACAAAAAATCAAGTTACCGACAAGGTGGCACCCTTTCCATATCAAACAATACAGTCAAACCCGTTTATAGCGAACTGCAATATGCACCGCGATTAGTTCGATATATCCAATAGTTCGATATAGCCGAACCCGCCTATAACGAGCTTATCGTTACGAGTTCGCAATTCGCGGGAGCCCACCGCCCCCTCCCCAACTCCGCCATCCGCGTATGCAGAAACGAACACAGTAGAGTAGCCATTACCGGCCATTCTAGGCGCCCAGAGTTCGATATATCGGATGTGAACTTCGTTATAAGGAATATGGTTCCCATGTATTTCCGTAACTGAATTATTTTTGTTCGACATATAGCATAATTCGCTCTATCCGGGTTCGTTATAGCCGGGTTTGACTGTATTGCCCGACGGGACATACGACAAAAAGAGAAAACGGGCGCTCCGGTTGAAGCGCCAGATACCGTAAAAACCCGCGTATAATACGGACCCGCGTATAATACGAGGTGTAATTCTGGGACAGCAAATTCAGAAAAAAAGTTTTCATCCGCATATAATGCGAGGTAAAGAGCACAGAAAACATTAATTTGCACTGCAGTTACCGTTCAGTCATTGTCAGTTTTCGCTGGCACTGTCTCCCGACGTCCGTTCAGTCATCGTCAGGTTCGCTGCCGCTGTCTCCTGAAGTCGCCTTGTCGGAAATGTCTTCCCATAGAAAGTAGTCGTCAGTGCCGTCAAGGGCGTTCGAGATGCCGCGTTTATTAAAAGACCAACTGACGAGCTCCTCTGGGATGCTGGCCCACGCATCCGCAATCCAGCCACAAAACACCGCTGGAGAAATCCGCGTCAGCCATTCGGTAGCTGTCACTTACGGGTCTCCTGACCTCGTCCACTCTTGGTAGCATGACCTGATGCAGTCTTTGAAAGGCTTGTTGATGCAAACGTCTAGCGGTTGCAGCTGGGATGTCATTCCTCCGGGAATGACAATGAGTTGGGTGCAAGGTTCGCGCAACAATTTCTTCACGGTATCGGCCAGGTGGCAGCGAAAGGCATCCAACACGAGCACCGATGGGAATCCACAACAGTGCTCCAGGCCGGCGACAACACACAGACTGTATCCAGTCAAGCACCAGTTGCTTTCTCCACCCACGAATGCTGCCTTCGGTGACGCCGAACGCCGAACTGCCGTCATGCGGCGCAATTCCTGATGGTCTCGGCACATAAAATAACTTTTCTTTTAATTGCAGCCAAATACTGTTTTCGTGCACCCGACATCGTGATAGACTTGCGGTGAACGTGCCGAGATCCTTCGCGTGGTCAAAACAATCAAAATGGCGCCGGCTGAGAGAAGCAGCAGCCAGCGAACGCCACCGCAAGATGGCGCACCCTCCTCTGAAACCGAAAGTGCAAATTTTCGGCTGAAAACTTTGGGATCCACATATAATACGAGGCACAAATTTTACATAGTAAAATTTGGAAAAAAACCTCGTATTGTATGCGGGTTTTTACGGTAAGAAACCGGAATCGGCCACGCGCGATTACAAAACAAACAAAACGAACCCTAAGGGATAATTCGCGGAAATATGACAATTAAAAGCACAAGGACGTCCCAAAGCTTTTTTTACACGCGAGCCTGAGCGCAAGGTAATACAAGTCTGCAAACAGGTAATGAAGAACCGCTACAAACTGACTGATATGGCAAAAATCCGGATTTAAGATAGCCTTGTACAATTCTAGGTCCACGATGCTCTCAAAAGGGTACATTGCTTTTTCCATTCTCACACACAGTGCATTTCCACACTGCGGCACACTTATAATCGAAGCTGAAATCTCCCGTTGCTTGCCTTGGAATGGCGCCCCTCCATTTATCACACAGCTGCACATCGCTCGGTCAACAGGGAACGACAAGGAACGACATCCCGGGACGCAACACATGTTCGGCATCGTCGTTGCACTACTTAAGTCGCATCGCAAGAGCGCGATATGCACGATACATTTTTTCCCCGCACAAAACAAACACAACTCGCCGCGGCTCCGCCGTTCGAGCCAGCGCAACGCCGCCCGAGGAGTGACCTCAGTGAGAGGGTGGCGCCACGGCGCGGCGGCCAAACGCAGCATATGAAGCTCTCCCATTGAGTTACGGGGGAGTTTCGTGACCAGTAAAGCATTGAAGGACTCCGGTATTACTAAGCAGCGGCTAGAGTATTGGTGAAAAAAAAGCAGGGAAGTCGATAAAAGGGCCCATCTCCCCGCAAGGGGGACTCGAGTAAATGCGTCGCATAGGGGGTGGGTGTATTGCGTTAACGTTTAGTGTTTGGGGAGTTGGTGGTAGTGAATGCGTTGTATCAGCAGCTTCTTGACGTAGTTTGAATGAGTCAAGGATATAAGGCGCGTTCGTAGCCTTTCATTCTGTGTCGGTTTTGCGGCGCAGTGGGAAGAGCACCATGTACCTCGCGTTCCGTCCACAGGTAGTAAATGCGTTGTATCAGCAGCTTCTTGACGTAGTTTGAATGAGTCAATGATATAAGGCGCGTTCGTAGCCTTCCATTCTGTGTCGGCTTTGTGGCGCAGTGGGTAGAGCACCATGTACCTTGCGTTCCGCCCGCAGGGTCGTGGGATCGAAACCAGGCGCCGGTAAATATTATTTTTTTATATAGTGTAGGGGGAGGGGTGCGGACCTGTTGTTGAGGGCGAGGAGGGTAGCGTGATGCGGGAGAGGAGGAGTGGGGGAGAGGGCGCGCCTGCGCGCTGAGCTGTTGCGGGCGCACGGCGGACGCTACATGTGAGTTAAAGAAATGCTCTGCATTTAAAACACGCGAGGAGCAGCGGAGAGCAGGCGAGGAGGAGTGGGGGAGAGGGCGCACCTGGAACGGCTGTTGCGGACGCCGAGGCACGCCAACGCCGACAACGCCGGGTGACATCATCAGTTAAAGAAATGCTCTGCATTTAAAATAACATCCCAGCCAGGGGTATCGGCAGGGCAGAATTAAAAAGAAATCCGAGTTGAGGGTCTAAATTTAAATTCAAACTACTAAGATAGGCTAGATGGCGCACGCCGTCACCCCGATTCAAAGGGGAGGCCTTTAATCATCATCATCATCGCATGTGCAGTACTCTCTCTCTCCGCGGTCTCCTCTCCTTCGGGCGCGCTGCACATATAACCGGTGTGCCGCTCTCCGGCGGCCTTTCGGTCGACGGTTGCTCTCCGCTTGCGCTTGAACTCCCCTCAGCGTCGCATCACACCAGGGTTCCCGCGAGGAGAGGTGGGCGTAATTCTTAATATAAATTTTGCTCACATCCCAAGAGAAAATGGCAGCTGGTCCCAGCTGGTTTATGGTTAAATTCCAAGCTGGGCCCATCTGGTCTTAGCTGGTCCCAGCTGGGAATTTATCCATAAACCAGCTGGGACCAGCTACATTTTCTCCTGGGATTGCCTTAGGAACAATGACCTTCCAGCAATGTGTTTGCGTACAGCTGTGAAGCCGACTTGAAAAAAAGAATTCAAAATGAACGTACGAAATAGTACCTATCTAACTCAGCGTTCTCATATTCAATCAACTAAACAATATAAAAAAAGTGAACGCGATAAAAAACATGAACAATTCTACTCTGTGAAGGTGGATGGCGAAACTTTTCATCCACTTTTTCATATCCCAAAACTAATTATACGAAAATTCAACGTGCTTTCTTCTCTTTTTGTGCTGAAACTAACTATAACGGGCCTGCACGTTCCCTAAACAACCCGTTTTTCCCGCCAAACTTCTATTGCCTAATGACCAGGAGCCTAGTTTCCCCTTGAGTTAATACTGATTATTTTCTTTTTTCTTCAACGAACTTTAAAGCTTCGTTTTGTTAAAGAAAGAGTCCGTATCCATCCCTCCACTGAAAAGCTCCAAGGCGCTGTGCGTATTAAACAAAACAAACATATCTTCATTCCGAAAGCCAGCACCACCTGGCTCCAAAGGCACGTGTTTTCCTTGCGCGCACCGCTCCTTCCCTTCCTCCATCGCGGGAACGTACCGCCAGTATGACACCACTTCGCTGGCTCTCGAAGTTCCGAAGCACAATATGTAGAGCGCACACAGCCATCAGAGCGGATGTTCACGTCTTCAATTACAGCGAGCGAGATCTCGCCAGAAGAGAAGATAGACAGCAGACGACCGCCGAGGCGCGTCATTCGAGGAGAGAGAATTCGCGGGCCGGCAAGCACCGGAAGCTCTCATATCAACAGAGTGAGGTGGTGAGGTACCCGCCGGGCTAGCCGGGCCCTGTTCTGTGGCCGGGCTGTGTTCGCGCTAGCTGAGTGGTCTCCGTTTCGTGACCAAACCTTCGTCGCCTTCTGATACCTTCGGCCACATCTGGTCAGTGAACACGGCTTTTAATCTGCTATAGCGTCGATTATCTATCCTGTCTCCCTCTACTGCCTAGTGTAAACAATGGCGTGATCGCATTCGGTTTTCGTAACTAGCCTCTCGTGCTCCTATAACATGATCCGATAAAGTGTATGATGATTGTAAGACGCACAGCTAAATTAATTGCGCATCTGATCTGTATTTTGGGCGTGGAGCACTCGTACGCTTGCTTTCGTTGGAATCACGCAGACGGCGCGTATCCGAATTAAATGTCATGTCGCCGGTCGGTACCGGGCAGTTTCTCTTTTTTTTTTTTTTTTGTTGTTGTGTGTCTCGATGTCAATATTATAATAGTAAAAAAAACGTACAAAAAGCAGTGGTTGTGTAATTGGCGTACAGCAGTTCGCAGATAAATTGGGCAATGTCAACTAACTTAAGCTCTAGGGTTCAAAAGCACTGTAACGTTACAGTTCACGGCAGTAGTACAGTGCATTACGGACGTATTAACCAACTTGACATTTTCTCCGAGACATCTTCGCTCGTTCGTAGCTCGAAATGGTGTACTGTGATTACCGTGATGTCCATTCGAGCGCGTATATAGCTGGTGCTATGTCTCCCTGGTTTTCACGTATCTTTTGCCGGGTTTGGCGCGAACTTTGAACTCGGGGCGCGGCGCGCATGCATCGTTCGCACAGGCGGTATGCGCCAAACTTGCATGATCTTTATACTCAGAAGTGCATCGATTGCAGTTTTGAGTTGATGCATCATGCATATGCGAAGCTGTAATGGTGGAAATATTAAAATAGTTTTGTATGTATTACTTGAACGTTAAACTGCACCTTTTACACTTCAGTTAAGGTTTCAAGCTCAAATGTTTAAAAATCAGTTTCACTCGTAAAGGTTGAAAAGCCTTACAAATACCTGCACAACGCTACAGTTCAGTGTAACGGTTCAAATTTAGCGACCTCACAATCTCTGTGCGGAACCAGTGAGAAGGTGGCTAGTGCTTGATGTACAGTGTTGCTGTTTAAAAACTTCATTTTGAGCCTGGTACTGTGGGAGTTTGGTGGTTATATCTATATTTTTGGGGTAGTGTTGGGAAAGGTGCAGTGGCAGTCAGCCAATAGAGAGAGCTGGTAGATGCTCCGACAGCAATGTTATCCACACAAGCCTTCGGGGAGTGTTTGCTTCTGTGTATTGTTGGCTGTACCTCTACACTTTACTACTTCGACAGCGGGGCAGAAAATTACAGAAACAAAGTATAGCAACACTAGTCGATTGTTGAACTGGTCGCAAAAAACAACTGCCATATGTCTTTACTGTTAAGATAATCTGCTGGTCTTTATGCCTCAAAGAGCAACTTGTAACCTCGTTTTCCAGGGGCTGCTTCATCCGTAGTCCACAGACATGAGGTCTGCTCCGAGGAACTGTCTCTCGTTTGTCTGTGTCTGGACACAGAAGCCTGGCGACAACAGTGAATCGTTCCTAGCGGCATACAGGGAATTCTTCGAAGCCCACAAAGGACAAGCTACCGTCACCATAGACCATGTTCAGCAAAAGCTGCCGAGAGACAGTTGTGCCGACCCTCTGTGGCAAGTCCGTTGCAAGCTCCAGCTAGACTCTTCACTGATTTTAAATCAGCTCGAATCATTGAGCACAGACATAGCTCGCCAATGGTGCACGGCCGGCCGCAGCAGTTTTGGACTCTGCAGTCCGTTGCAGTGGCTACAGCCAGATCGCCGACATGGCTTCTGGCATGGATTCTTTGCTGTGGAAACGAACATCAAGATGCGCTCCATTTCATTCGGCACATTTGCCGGCCTGAACTTGTTTGCCGAGCGCCACTGCATCGGCGGCCAGTCAACCCACGACGACTACTGCGTAGACTGCACGTTCAAGCACGGCGAGAGAATCCTGCAAGTCTTTGTTGAGCTTACTCACCGCTCCACCTGTGAAGTAAAGCAAGGAAAGGAACTCTACCAGCTCAGCATGCACTACAGCAACATCTTTCGCGTGGTCGTGCACGACCCTGTTGGTGGGCCTACTGACGTGTTCCTCCACCTGCACACCGTCCCCCTGTTTCGCCGAGTGCCGGATATTTGGGAGTGCCATTCATTGAACTCTTCACGCTGGACGAGGCAGACGAGAAGGGATCGCATGAACTTCCAGCGGACGTTGCAGATTGGCTGCGCTTGCTGCTCAGTTCTCAAAAGCGAAGACGTTGGCGGATGCTTCGTCGTGAAGCTGGGCTTCTCGGACAGTCATGAAGCTCGCCGCACAGTGGGCCGCCTGAGCCGCAAGTGTAAGCGGCCGTGGTTCGAATTTGCGCCCGTGTCGACCCACACGGTAGGCCGGGATGCCGACGGCCTGCGCCAACGGCTGTGCGAACGGCTGGAGCCTCAGATCGGGTTTGCGTGCTGTTACGCTCTCAATGCCCTCCTGCAGAAAAGTGATGACATCGCAATGCAGCTGATGCTCTTGATGAGTGAGCAGTTTGATGCAGTGCTGCGCGACCTGGAGTCGTTTGCGGCTCAGAATGAAAGCGCGCTTGAGGTGACGCTGTTCACCATCAAAACGGCCCTCGAGAACCACAGCATCGTCACCTTCTGCACTGTCCTGCCGACTTTGTTTGCGAGGATTTGCCGGACACACGTGCCCAGCCCAGTGCCACGCGGATCGTGCCTCGTCCGCCGGGTGTTCGTGACGCCGTCACACATCTTCTACATGCCACCTGCTATCCATGCCGAAAACAGAGTGCTTCGCAAGTTTGACGCCAACTATGCTCTCCGAGTATCGTTCCGGGATGATAACTTTGAAATGTTGTCTTACTCTCTGCAAGCCAACGTGCTTGGCGAGCGGCTCGTAGACGCAGTGGTTGGAAGTTTCCTGAGGAGCGGACTTCAGATCGGAGGCCGTCACTTCAGGCTTCTGGCCAGCTCTGTGAGCCAGCTACGGGACCATGGAGTTTGGCTCTATGCAAACGTAAGATGTGATGATAACGATGCATTGGGACGTATGCACGTACATGTAGCTTGACCTATGAGCGTCTTTGTCAATGCTGGTGACTAGAGACCGGCTTTTAGGCAAAAGGTTGTTTTATTCCTTGCGCTCCTATCACCTCATTTTGATATACGAGTGCGAATTAGGGATTAAGAAGAGCTTTTATGTTTTTTTAGTTCCTATATATGCCTATTTTCAAAATTGGCGCCTATGTGAACACTACTGTGCCTCAAGTTTCGCTTCGAGTGGAGTTTGAGATTGTTATTCAAGTTCTCGGAACTCTATAGGGTTTAACCAACTCCTGGAAAAACTGCTAGCAGCAGTGGAATGGGACGCTAATTGTCAGTGACCAGAACCCAAAAATCTGGAGATAGTGGTGGTTCTCTGTTATTTCCAGTTTTTCACAGTGATTCTTGGATTGTTTTCCGTGTGCTGTCCAAACAGATTTCTTCAAACATGTGCCATCGCGTCCTTGTTTGTAGAAGCATACTCAAATCCAGCTCTGTTTTCAAAGCAATGATTAGGCATTCAACACACCTTCGTTAGCAGATCACTCCTATATTGAAGAACCAACGGCCAATGATCACTGCGCAGCCGGATTTCCTTGTGCCTTCAAATTCGCACTGCTGACAGGGGCTGAACGTGCTTTTCCATCGGAAGTCTGCTCCGCTGCTAAACACCTTTCGGAAAATGCTCTTCGATTGTGTGGAGGTGTGTTTGGCAGTGACGAGACGACCTTCATGAACAATTAGGATAATGGCATTGCGTTTGAGACAATTGCTGTAGAGTTACCTAGCAATCCTCATGAAAGAGCACGTCAATTTCATAGATCATCGCCTCTGTTGCATTAATTATTTATGTCTGTTTTTTTTTTTTCGTTGTAATTAAATTGTGTCAGGCAGACATAAAGTAGTGCTCTTTTCGATCAGTATTTCCAGCTCTCAAGTATTCTTTTTCATGCCTGTTTCACTATATGCGATGCTCGAGCAAGTGACAGTACCCATTGAGCACGAACGCGCAGTGTTCTTGTATCACCATTAGTGTATCGCCATTAGTCGGTAGCTTTACTGAAAAATTGAACGGCGGCGCCAACATAATAACATTTCTGGTTTTCCAGCCGTAGATACAGGTCGAGCACGTGTTCATTTGAAATTATTTGCATTCATGTAAAAACTTGTCGTGCGTATATTTACAGTTTTGGAGGCCTAAAAGGTTGTTTTGCTTGTCTATTCTTGGTGCCTAAAACCCGATTTTTCAATGCCTAAAGATCCGGCCTCTGCTGATGACAAAGACAAATGTATGGACAAAGCTAGGGAAGACGCTGGGCCGTCGAGTTTGGTGAGGATTCATTGTAAAAATGGTACTACATCACTGTCCTCCTTAAAGGGGTCATGAAGGCAAAATGCAGCCGGTTTAACTTGCAATAATTAGCCCTTGATAACCCACCAAACTTCATTCGAGCTGCATAAGATGTTTTTCAAGAGAAAAAACGCACAAAAATACTGCAAAATTTTCAATTTCGTTCTGCACAATGTCAGTAGTGATGCAGTAGAGGAAACTAAAAATGCACTTGCGAGTGGGTTGACCGCACACTAGCACTTATGCAATACAATCAAATGGAACCGGAGGCCCCACTACAACCACCAGTCATGTTTCTTGCTATTGCAGCCTTTTGTCGGCAACCACTAATTGTACGAACGAGATCCCGTGACATCATAAAGGCCTGGTAAGAAAGTGACTGGTGAATCGCCACTGCTTTGTTTTGTTAAATATTTAGCTTAGTTGTTGGATATTGGGGATAAATTCGACGTTGTTGGAACAAAGCAGTCTCTTTAATGAACCAAACTTGTATTTTGTCATCATTCCCCTTTAGGTCTGAAGCATGCCCGATTTCAGCGGCAAGGACCATACAAATGTAATTATAGATAGATCTGCAGATAGGTGTGGAGAATGGGCACATCTGCATCTGGCTAAAACTGGAGATATGGTTGATATCGGTTGGGTCATGGGGATGTACACTTGATGTCTTCCGTAGTGGAGTTCAGAAACAGTGTGGTGGCATTTCAGTAACGTCATCGTTGTTGCTGCGCACAGTCAACTTTTTTCAAAGCAGCAGCAGCATTTGAGTAACTTATTCAAGCTTGCGTGCTTTGTCCTTTATTGTCTTCAGTTTTCTAGAGGAAAACGGCCCTGAAAATGATGAAAGTTTGGTTCTGACTTTTGGCTGGAATGGGAAATCAGATCTGGTGTGCCAAGATGAGAGAGTGGGCATGCCAGGAAACAATTTACGAGATCTTCTGGTCCAGACTGGCTCTGTGATGCCGACGTCTCGGCAGTACTGTGTTCTGATTTTCAACAAACGTGCGCTGGGCATTGCAGGATGCCCAGGGCAATTCAGTGGAGTCCATACGGGAATGGATGGGCGACTTCAGTGCGATGCCGAACGTCGCCAAGAAGATCGCCAGGATGGGCCAGTGCTTCTCCACGACCGAGGAGTCGGTCCCAGTGCCACTTCACGGGGACGTCATGCAGGATGTGGACGACATCGAGGGCGGCATCCACCCTGAATCGGGGAAGCCCTACATCTTCTCTGATGGCATCGGCGTGATCTCCGAGTCGCTCATGAAAAAGGTGTGCCCTGTTCGCTGTTTCAAACACCTTCGCATAGTATCCGCAAGAGAAAGAGACAGGGAGAACAAGGGCGTCTGGAACAGCATATGCTGTTTGTGTAACCAACAATAGGCGTGTTGTTAGAAAAACGCCTCTGTCTTTTCAACACCTGTCTAGTCGCTCGCTTCACAATGAGGGTGCCTGGCACTGCGGCACGTGTTGTGGTACCCCAAGACACCATGATGTTGCACTAAAGTTGTACACACTGAAGTTACATTTCGGCAGCGTCAGTACAGAGGCGCTGCTGAATTACTGCCCCCTTTCATGGTTGAAGGGCTGTTGAGTAGCTCGCTGCATTTCGAAGAACACGGTGGTTCAATTATCAGATGTGGCAAGGCTCTCCTGCCTTACCTCGTTCGTTACAATGCCATAACTCATCGGACACGAAGTTCTGATGACTTTCAAACCTCGCGCGAGAACTAAAACTGCGCATCGCAGACAACTAGTGCCATCTGGCGCATTTATCGGCAAGTCCTTTTTCAGTTTCAGTTTCGTTTGCTTAAATTTTGCGTGCCACCGCGTTACCAGCGAAATTTGAGCTGTGAGTCACGCGGTGCCTTGCCAAGGCTGGTTGCCATCGCAGGGACTTTAGAGCAGCAGTGGTGACTCCAGCAAGGACATGGGATCGTCAGAGCTTAGTTTAGATGGAGCAGATGTTTGAGTACAACAAAGTGTCACAAGGACATGCCCCCTTTGTGACCCTAGATCCTTAACAAAACCAGCCGAAAAGGAATTAAGAAGAGAAGAAATTGCAAGATCTGCTAGAAAAAACAAAGGCACAGATCAGAGCAAACACCTTCTGCTCCACTTGCAATGTTTACCTTTGTTCTCTGCCATTCCATGGCTGCTTTGCTGAGTCGCACAGCCGTCAAGGCTGCTAGATTGATAGGCCTTGAAGAAGTCCAGAACATAGTGCACAGGATTGATGTACATATTTATGATAGCTAAGGAACCCAGGAACAACTTGCATATTTCACATTTCCTAAGATAATTTTCTAGCTCAGTAAATTTGTCACCTCTTTCTATTGTGTTTATACTTTTCGTGCATTTTTTTTTTACCACTAAACTCTGCATAGTTATACCTTTCACAAAAGTGTTGTTATGCATTTGAAGGGGCAAACTATAAGCTACAATTTCAGGTATAACAATGCTAAATGTGTCCAGTTGCTCGAGAAAAAAAAAAATGTGGAAGCACCCAAAATCGGTCATTTTTCTGCCATTATAAAAGAGAAGAAAAACAGAAAGTCGGTGTGCACCTGTCTGATTTTCAGGTGTGTTCAAAGCTGGATCTTGAGGAAGTTCCGTCGGCCATCCAGATCCGCTACGCTGGCTACAAGGGCATGCTGTGCATGAACAATGCCCTCGAGGGTGACAAGCTCATCCTGCGCAAAAGCATGAACAAGTTTGCCTGCTCCACGTCCGACAGCCTGGAAGTGGTGAAAGTGTCAGCGCCATGTGAGTGAACAATGAATACCCGTATCATTTCTGAATTCTACATTACTTCCTTCCTCTAGATAGTCATGGCAGTCCCCCCAGCCTTCCTGAAAACGAGTTTCAACTGATTGATTGATTGTAGGGTTTAACGCACCGACGCAACGCAGGCGATGAGGTGCACTGTAGTGGAGGGCTCCGGATTAATTTTGACCACCTGGGGATCTTTATCGTGCGCCGAAATCTCGTACACATGGGCACGAGTTTCAACTGCATAAATAATGTGGTGAAGTGGTCAAAGTGTCAGCAACATGTGAATGAACAATGAATACCTGGATAAGGCTCAGAGTGCTTATAGACAATGTACCTACCAGATGACAGTTGTCAGTTTTCGTGTGTGGTTTGCCCTGAATCGCACGCGTGACGCTTGGTGCGGTGCTTGCCGTGTGGCATTGCCCTGATCGGTAAACAGTCCACGACAAAGTTAGCCTTTGCTCGGCTTGCAGTTCGGGATAAAAGCACTGCCTTTTCGCTCTCGGTGTGGAGCCCACCGCTTCGTTTCACTGTTCTAACCATCTCAACTTCAGCACCCCTGTTCCTGAACCGCCCCCTGATCACCATCCTGGAGCAGCTGGGTGTTCCGGGCCGGGTGTTCGTGAGGCTGCAGCAGGACATGGTGCTGCAGCTGTGCGACGCCTTCCTCAACAATGAGGCTGCCCTGCACGTCCTCAGCACGTACACCAGTGCCACCCTGCCCTTCCGCAAGCTGCACCTGCGCGGGATGTCCCTCAGCCGGGAGCCCTTCATGCGCTCCTTGCTGCTGGTCGTCTGCAAGAGCATGATCGGCAAGTGGAGTGACGTGGCTCTCCCAGGGCCCTGTTTTCAACGTTCTGCTCACAGTGATAAGCACGGAAACCTCCCAAAGACATTCTAGTGAGAGAAAGACGTGCCTTCTCTGGCCCTGGTGCATGTATGATGTGTGTATGCGAACGTGCTGTGTTGTGCGGCAGAGGATGGTGCGGTGATGTCATTGTTACTTCACTACCTTGGTCTCAGATTCTTGCCCAGATGAACAGCTTGCATATTTTGAAACCCAAAAGCATACACTGCATACTCCATGCTGGTAGCCGAATGGAAGGCAGGGAGGTTAGTAGCCGTGCCTAAGCCAGGTCAGTGATCACAGCTCACTGACATGCGTATAATAAATACTAGTGTGACAAGGTTCAGTGTTAGGCCCACTTAACTTTTTCTTGTGCACATTAATGGCCTCTCTAATCATGAGTTGGAACAGAAAGCTTGGCAAGCTGACAAAAATTCTTCATTTCTTCAGAAGGGCAAGAAGGAATGACCAGAAGAAATCTTTGCAGACAACTAGCAACCAATGCTGAAACTCCAGACTGACCTTTGACAATGTCACAACATGGTGCTGCGACTGTTTCGTGCATGCTAACATTAATTAGTGCTTTGAAGTTAATCAGACCATTCCTCAACCACCACCCTCTTAATCACCTTGTATGTATTTGGTAACACTGCTTAGATTTGTTGACATGTACAGACACCTTAATCAGTATTCATATCAGTATCAACCTTTCATGGCAAACATAAAAATCACGTGAGAAGCAATGCTAACTGTCTGCTTGGCTGCATATGTGCGCTGTTTCAGCTACAGTGCTTTTTGAATTATTGCTGTATTTGAATTTTGACTAGCCAGGGCTAAGCTTGCAAATGCTACCCATACCTGAGATCTGCCTTTACCATTGTTCTTTTCCTCACTTGAATCGTCAGAATCGTTCGTTAACAATTTCAATTGTTGCCAGGCAGCTAGCATGTCATAAGTGAAAACCAGCTTTTACTGTCATCTACTCGTGTAATACCGTATTTTTGCGCGTATAACCATATAGTCCACACACCCACTTTCAGCCCACCAGAAAAGAAAAAAAAATCCTCGCATATTGCCTGGACATTTGATACAGGAAAGAAGGCACCAAAGCTACTGCTCAAGCAACACATCACATACTACGTAGACAGAAAAAGCATATATTTAGTAAGTAGAATACACTGACTGCCAGGCGAAAGCCACAATTCACTAATAAAATTCAGAGTGCGCTCGTCCTTGTTTTTTCTTCCTTGTCCTTGTATGTTTTGCGCAACCGCCGCCACGGAAGGCTTAGTCAGTGTAACTGCATAGGAGCTTCACGGCACAATGCGCATTGCCGTGAAGCTGCCCTAAAGGAATAACCCCGCGTATTATCCGCACCCCTACTTTGCCACTGAAATTTTCGCATTTTTGGTGCTTGTTAAACGCGCGAAAATATGGTGGTTTCTTAATTACCTTGGTAGAAAATACCATATTACAGTGACCCTGACATCGATACATTTCTCCTGCATGCACTTGCATTTCCTAGCATGTTGATCACGGATTCAGAGTTACATTTTCTGGTTGCGACCCAAATTTACGTTTCAATTCATTCTTGCCAGAGACATGATCAAACTGGAACAAACTCTCCACCTCAGTTCGCAGCAACGCAAACATCGCTTCACGCATTGTACGAGTCCTTACCACCCTCTCTGCAACACTTAAAAGCATTGAGAGTACTGAACTAAATTAACAAAATAGTATGTATTCTCAGAAGCGCGCAACCGCTTTCCAGCCGGCCTGCAGGAGAAGAGCCGCATAGCCATTCCTGTGGACAGTGGCCGCAACATGCTGGGCGTCCTGGACGAAACGGGGACTCTCGAGTACGGCCAGGTGTTCGTTCAGTTCACCCCCATTGGTGTGAGGCACAGCAGCACAGATCGCAATGGCAATGGCGACACTGACACGCCTGCTGCAAAGGTCATCACAGGTACGTGGAATTGGTCATCTCGCCATATGTAATGTGGTTGTCAAGTTAGTTACCTTCGTAAGTAAAACATCTGCAGCCCCCGGTGCACAGATGGCACACAAAATGGCCGACAGCTCGAATAATAAAGAACAGTGAAATTGAGCTGAAAAGAAACTTTTGTACATTTCAATCCAAATGGGATTTTAACCAGGGACTTCTGGAATGGGTGACTGGCACACATTTCAGACTTTCACACCTTTTTTAAACCTACACAAAACACTTAATACACAACAGAAAAGCTAACGGACATCGCATAACAAGTAGATCAGTCGAACGAAAATTGACGGTGTTTCAAAACTCGGGGAAGCAGATGTATGCATCCAAAAGGTGCAGCCACTATGGTGGGCCACTCTGCACTGCATATATGTTGTGCACCAATGCTGCCTGTTCTTGAAAAACGCAGTTGGTTGGTCTAGGAGGTTCTGCATGCCGGTCAATCGGGGTGCTCACACAAACTCATGTCTTGAAGGTAGTGAAGCTGTACGCAACCTTCACGACCATCACAAGGGTTTAGGTCTACGATTGCAGCCCATTTGCTTCTTTTTGGCTGCCGCAATGACCGTTACTCCATCATTGTTGCTGTAAGTGTCAGCTTCCTTCATTTTTTGGAAGTGATAATCATTGGACATCACCTTGGAGGGGGGCGTACGCTATGACGTGTCTTTCTCTTTCCGAGCAAGTGTTGACACGATTACGGCAAACGCTGGAGTTTCTTCTGGCCAGTCTTGGCCAATCTCTCTAAGTGGATATGCTTGGCTTGACAAATGTGCGCAGGGGACGCTGGCCGGTCGTCGCGAAGAACGCACACACGAATGCGAGGCATTTTCTTGGTTTTGTTAGCTGCCGGGCGGTCGCCGTGAGGCCCGCGCTCACGTGTGCACACTCGGCAATATCTTGGTATTTTTAACTGCAGACACAGAAAATTACAATTTGCTAAAAAATACGCTGTTAAACATGTTGTCTTCAACTTAAAAAATGTGTGTTTGAGAAGTACTGAACCCGACATGAGTAATATGAAAGTGCTCATTACAGAAGTACGTATAACTCTTTCGATACCATGCCTATTCAGACTGATCAACAGTGATTGACACTTTAAAGTGCCTATTTCGACATGTTGTAGCTGTCCCTTGGGCGTCTAGAACACCTCAGTGGTTAATATAGGCACTGTACATTTAGAATGAGTTTAAGTGTTCCCACTCTGGTGATATTGTGAATTTTGATGGCATTTCTTGCGAGTTAAAAGTGCATATGTTCTTGCAAAAAGGGGCATGGCTGCTGCACTTGACCAGAACGGATACTGCCCGTGGTTGTGTGGCATTACCATGTAATTAAGGGGTCCCATCATGTCAACTATAAAATTATGTCATCAGCTTTGCAATATGACTGCATTAAGCAATAATAATTATCTGAAAATGACGCCAGCTATTCACTAGTGAGCTGTGGTTTGGAGTCCGAGAGGGTTTACTCTTCCAAAGCTTATTTCTGGAGGACCCCGCATGTATAACAAGTGGACCTGGCAGTTCCAGCTAGTTTCCAGCTGTATCGGTTTCGTTTCTGGGTTGCGAAATTCATATTTGGGGCTAATAAGCAGTTTACCAACTTTTTTTTTTATTGCGATAGTATGCCCGTTGGCATAAATACTATTTACAAGTACAGATCAACTCCCGTTTCGCCAAGAAACGCAAGGAGGGAGTGATGGTGGGGTCCCCACATCCACACCGATGAAGGTCAGGTGGTCTGCCAAGGTGAAGGCCTGTGCCTCGAAGGTGCCACGTTCTGGCCGCTTCCGATGAAGGGCACGTGCACAGCAAGTGTTCTGTGTCCGCATCTTCGGCGGGAGCCGCGCAAAAAGGGCAGTTCTGCGCGAACGGGGCATGGTAGCATGGTGGCCGCTCCCGGGTGACAGCGGGAGAGAGAGCTACACCAACACGAAGTCTTCGCAGCAAGACCTCCTCCCAGCGAGCGAGTCTGCTAGGGAGGTCTGTTCCACACGGTAGAATAGAGCTCGTGTGGTGCGACGAGAATCTTCTTTCCTCTGGAGAAACTGTCCTGGAGTGTCCAGTGTCAGTAAAGGCAATGGTCGTGGAACAAATGCAGTGTGGCAGGCATCATCCACCGAGTGGGAGCGGGAAGCGTATTTTGCCGGACCCACGAGAGCCGCCGAGGGCAGGGGTACGTATCCAGTATGTCATGAATGTCCCTCAGGATAGCCGAGTTGTTATCCGATTTGCCATTGTTGCCCCCAATGTAATATTTTGTCTGTTAGCTGAAGCACCAGCTTCAGCTAATAGACAAGATAAAGATTAGTTCAGATAAAAAGATCCTCCAGTCAGCCTACACCGCCGGCTGTTCATCAGCCAGTTTCATTTCCCTCCGTGGGTATCTCTAAAGTTCTAGTATTGTTTCTCAGTACAACTGTCTGTTCTGATAAAGTCTCCAACAAGTTTGGTTAGTGTTGCTTTTAAAAATTGTTTGGTGGCGCTGCAAGATAGGAGGCCCCAAAGTATTGAACTCTTTCTGTCACGCAACAGCTCCTCAATGAAACCTTGCCGGGCACAATTTTGGCATATTGCACCTCATTCCCTCAAGCAGGACAATAATAGTGAGTCAGGAGATGATATTAAACCACAAGTGTATCTTCTAACAGATAAGAGATGATAAACTGTCAATGAACACCCACAAGCATCCCCCACCAAGTTTTGTTTTCAACTCCAAGTTGATTTTCTTGCATTGTGTGTTTGTCCAGACTCTTGGGCTGGCCCTTAATCTAACCAAAGTCAATCATTGACTAGGTGTCTTTACATCACGCATGCATGAATTGGTTCCTCTAATATACTGTCAAACCGCCAGATTTTTTTAGAGAAGTGTCCAAACTTGTGCACATTTTGAAAGAGAGGTTGGGCTTCACCGCATGGCACGAGCACCAAGTGTGCTAACATATTTCTATATCTGAACTGTTCAGCGCAACTACATTTTTTTTTTTTTATGGCATGTTTTTGAAATGTTTACCTACAAATATATATTTAAAATTTTTCTTACTGTCAGCAGTTTTTCACACACAGCTTCTTTTTATCATTTGCTTAAATGTCTGCACAATAATTTTGACTGATTAATGTTTTTTTTTGAAACCATTATCTATGAAATTTTTTTTTATATTTGTGTTGTTGGAAACCGCATTCAAGCATCTGCATTTTATGTTGCTGAATTATGTGCTAACCAATATGTTTAGCACAAATAAATGTATTCTTGGACCCCCAAAAATCACCCTGTCTCCTGTGGTAACAAAAGAGATAAGGCGGGTAGCAAAGTATGCTCTCGCCAAATGTCCTTTTGGTCTGGCGTTCTGAATGCAGGCATGTGCTGAGTGGAAGTACTTGAAAGAAGACACAGCAAAAGGCAGAGGATGATGGCAGCAGTGAGAGGACACATATGACAATAGGACAAATTGTTTTGCAATCGTCACATCATAAGAAATGCCTAGGTGTCCTTGTAGTTGTTCCAGCAATACATAGACGCCTTACGTACCTATATAGGCAAACTTGTTCAGTGTCCACTGTATATACATATATCCCTACCGCTCACTATCTGCCCGTTTCATTCACAGGAATTTTAGCCTTGTAGGGACATTGTACAGCAGGCATGAAATGTGTATCTCATAGCTAATAGGACTGGTGTTTGCGCATGCCTGTCTGAAAGAAGACTACTACAAAAATTAGTTAAATGAAGGTGTGCATATGCAAGCACAGGCACTGAAGTGACAGCTGGCATTATTTTGTTGGGTGCATGTCTTTACGGTGCACTTTTGTCCTTGTCCACGCACAGGCTGGGACATTGCGAGGCTTGAATACCAAACTGTTCATATCGCGATTTGAAACATTCATTTAAAGGAGCCACGAAGACAAAACACAAGTTGGGTTAATTTGAAAGATGGCCTCGTTAGAATCATACTGACCCCAGATTTAACGCAAACTTCGCTCAAACAAGCTACATAATTAGAAAAAAGGGAGTGGCCATGTGGCCCACTAGTTCATTTCCTGCAACAGAACCTACGGTGTCATGCCCAGCTGTGCGATTGGCTGAAGCCAGCAAAAGCAAACGCAAATTAGGCAGGGCCTTGCCGAACGAGCTATTTTCACCTTAATGTAATGCATCTTTTTTATAGCAGTAAGGATAGTGGGGTAAACAATAGAAGGTGCCAAAGTACGAGGTCAGGTAAGACAATGTCGCTTGCATAAATCGGCCAGTGTTGTGTGAGACAACCCCTAAGTGCCGCACTGCTGTGCAGCTATAACAAGCATGGTGAGAGCAGTACCAACAGCAGTACGCACTGGTGCTTATAATGCTTGTTATAGCTGCACAGGCTTTGGGGTTGTCTCACACGACACTGGCCGATTTACGCAAGCGACATTGTCTTACCTGACCTTGTGTGTCGAACATACCCCATGTTTTTCGGCACGATTACTACCTACCGTAACAAAAGCAAGTCCGCTATAGACTAAACACAGTCCGCTATAGACTAAACAGCGCACTGACGTTCGCTTGAAGACCTGCCCGAAGAACTGTAATGGCAGATGTCACGAAAACACACGATTTGGTGGGAGAATCAAAATTTTAACTTAAATTGAATGATTCCTCAGTGAATAAAGCATCGTTTGCTTTCGGGCAAGTGCCGGGGGCACTATAAAACACCAACTCTTTCGAATAAAACAAACTTTTATTCTGTCTGAATGCCCCCTTTAGTTAAAGTAATAGGTAGAGTCCTGTACACTTTCTCTAAGACTGAACTGAAATAACTTGAGTGGTACAGTGGTACCTGACACTTCCCAGAAGCGTACTTCCCGTGGGCTTTACCTGCGGCTTGAGTTGCTGAGCCCCCATAGGCGCATGCAGGCGGTGCATCTTGCAAGCTCGGGGTCTTCGAGGGTGCCTTCAAGTGCAGCATGCTGGCTGCGAGGTGCAGGCACGGTGCTGGTGACCAAGTGCCCCTGCCACCACCCCGGAGACGTGCGCAAGTTCCAGGCTGTGGACGTGCCAGCGCTGCACCACATCAGGGACTGCATCGTGTTTCCTGCCAAGGGACCCAGGCCACACCCGAACGAGATGGCCGGTACGCCCGTCATACCTCGTTGCAGCGTGCCTATTGGCCGCAGTTCATTGCTAGTAACATTTATCCTCTGGTCCCGGTTTGGCTGCATCACGGCATTCCTGTCACCATCCTGATTGCCGCGAGCGGTCGGAGAGAGGGGTGACCAGCTCCCTCCTCGATGCGCACTTGTGCCAGTGGGCAGCAGATTAGAGGCGAATGCATCTAAGAATACACGTATCGCACGTCACCGTATTCTATTTTCTACGTTCAGCTACTTTTTCTCTTGTCAGAAGGGAGGTGAAACTTATCCCTCTTCTATTTACGCCTAAAGGGAATAAAAAATATTCTAATACCTTGCTTGCACAGAATAAACGTCTCTGAACACACTGACTGGAAGGACATTGTTTTCACGAAAGATGTCACAATGTCAACCAGCTTTCAACGTTCTTACAACACAATGTCTGCAGTGGCATCATGGGTGAGGTAGTACCAAAAACAGGGCAATCAGTGTTTTAAATTTGCAGTGATATTCATACGCTGTGATTTACAGGTTGCAGGACAATTGCAGTTATGTTTATTGGCCACAGCTTGTGTTGGTGACAGCCAGTGTGTACAGTCTGTTCTCTGTGATGTCAGGGGCAGTGCCACGATGTCCCTCATCTTACAAAAATTTTACCTAATTAGTTAGTCTGGGGCAACTTTGTGGGGGTAGTTAGCCTTTGCTTCAAGAAAAAGGGCGCTACAAACCACGACAGAAAAAACAAATAACGACGAGACAGGTGCACTACTAACAACTGATTTATCCCAAGGAAAGACAGGGGTATAAGTAGCTTGTCTCCTTGTCTTCAAAGATGTCTTCAAACCAATTTCAGCTTTGTTAGTAGTGTGGTTAACTACATAAATGCACCTAGTTCGCATAAATTGATTCCAAACCAATTTCAGCTTTGTTAGTAGTGTGGTTAACTACATAAATGCACCTAGTTCGCATAAATTGATTCCAAACCAATTTCAGCTTTGTTAGTAGTGTGGTTAACTACATAAATGCACCTAGTTCGCATAAATTGATTCATAAGTAGCAAGAATAATTTTGCTTGCCACATCCCCCTTAGCCTAAAGAGGGGTTAACCCTAAATTTTTTTGTCACTGAATGTGCTATGCTTTGCACCAGAGGAAAATTTGTTGTATGTGACATTACTTCTGGTGCATGTGATTTCCTTACCTCTGTTTCGTTTTGTTGCTCCCTCCACCTCACTTTCAGCTCAATGCACCGTCCGTGGTGGCCTATTGGTTTAAGGCAAAAATGCAAGCCAGACTAGCTGCATTTTTTGCTATTGTGGAAATTTCCAGTGTGTCTCACTTACGGTGCCAGTGTACATGGTAAGGTGAGGGGGTGTCTTATCATAGTAGCCATAAAATTTTGTGTTCTGAAAAATTCATCTTAAGAAACTGCTGGACCTTAAAGGGACCCTGCAACGCTTTAGATAAACACTTTCACTCTTTCCTTCGCGTCTAGAAGCACTGCGAAAGTCATAGTTATCGCCAGCACGGAGCGGCACTGCGTGATTTGCTCGTCGCACCAAATATGTCTTTCGTTTCTGCGTTGTTTCTGTGGCTTTATTTTTAAAGTTGCTATCAAGAAACGTTCATTGCTGCAACTGAAGGAAAACTGGCCAACAGCCGCTACGTGGGCTTAATGACGTAATCCAAGTGGTTGATGAACGTCAGGACTGGGAAAGAGACAAAAATCTTTTGAGCGAGTTTCCAAGTTTCCAAGGCATAGAGCGGTAACTTTTGGCTGAGGCACTATGTGACCCCCTAATCTAAGTGCTGGGTGTGTTGGGTGACTACGTTGTGCGAGCATTTAAGATTTCAAAAAAGTTGAAAAAAGTGTTCTAGGGTCCCTTTAAGTTTTTTCTTACTCGCAAAATTGCCTTTCTTTTCCCGCATGAGTGGCTGTAAAATAAACTGCTTTCTGATGCTGCAAGAATCTTTTGAACAGGGGGTTCGTGCTGGAAATCTTTGAACTGCCACATAATATTATTGCAACTTTGGCAGTTTCTGCTACTTGTTGCTTTGGAAGAAGCTGGAAGGCATTGACCAGTGAATAAAACATTAAAATACAGGATGTTTTTGTGTAAATATTTGTAAACGAGGCTCCCATGTCGGAGCCGCGGCGTCTTCTATTTTTATATTTTATTCGTTGGTCGGTGCCTTCAACCTTTTTCAATGTATTCTCCTGACCAGACAGGTCTGTCAAATCCTTGACTTCACCACTTTTCTTCTTTCCTTTTTGCTGAGAAGCAAGCAAGGGAGAGCGCTCGTACGGCCTCCAAAATTATGCAGTGTACTTGTGGGCTGCTACCTGGTCTATACACCGAGTGGTCAATGCCCTGGTGCGGTGGCAGGTCATGATGTATCCGTAGACAACCTTATTGACATGATCCTGACAAGCACTGATCGCTTGTCAGTTTCTCACACAAACACTTGTGTGAGATTTGAAGTTCGCAGGATTTGTTCATGTCCCTTTTTCACTGCCCATTGGCTATAGGTGGTATTCATTGAAAAGTTTAGCACGGCCACCGACATGGCCAATGCGCCACGGACATGGTGCTGCTTAGGCCACTGCACCCGCACGCCGAAGAAAAAAAAAACACCGGCGTGCGTCGTCTGCTCCGTTTCAACCCCATTCTCAACGGTGGGGTCAACAGAGACGTTATTAACCGCACTCGCATTGCACTCGAGGCAATACTTTGCGTTCGGTGAGATAGAGTTTGTAACGTGCAACACAGTCATGTGCTTAGCACGGGCAAGTCCCGCCATCCTGCGGAGCCCGACGTAACCAGTGACGACACTCACACGGTTGCCTGCATGCGCGCCTCGCCAGTGAATACAAGCAATAGGAAGTTTGGGTCAGTCCTGACTAAGGCATTAGGAACTTCGCATTTTTCTGAAGCATGCTCGACCATTGCCTGTGAGAGGGCCAACCAACAGACGTCCTGACGTTTGCAGGGTCGGACCTCGATGGAGACGAGTACATTGTGACCTGGGAGGAAGAGCTCTACTTTCCGGGAGACAACAGAGAAGCCATGGTGTTCAGTGACACTTCGGTGGGCGCACCCTCAACAGGACAGCTGGTCAGTAATTGCCTCTGATCAAGGGGCAGTGGTCATAGGCCGGTTTGCAGCAGGGGGATGTGTGTTGTAAGCCAGTTCATCACATAGACAAATTCGCCATAGGCTGTGGGCCAAATGGGCACAGAGTAAGCCCACAGGCATTTTCCATTTTGTTTATGTGCACATGGCCCTCGTAACATGCAATGAGCTGAGACACGATGGCTAACGACGACTCAATGGAGGCAAGTGAGGCAACGAGATAGCATAATGAGCAAACTGTGTTGCAAGAGGGGTCCAGATTAACCACCAGCCCCCCTGAACAACCTCCCCCTCACTTTTAAATGCAGAGCATTTCAGTAACTCACGATGTCACCCGCGTTGACGTCCGTAGTCGTAGTCCGCACCCCTCCCTCTACACTATATAAAAAAAAAATACTATCCGGCGCCTGGTTTCGATCCCTCGACCCTGCGGGCGGAACGCAATGTGCATGGTGCTCTACCCACTGCCCAACAAAGCCGACACGGAATGGGAGACTACGAACGCGCCTTATATCCTTGACTCATTCAAACTACGTCAAGAAGCTGCTGATACAACGCATTCACTACCACCAACTCCCCAAACACTAAACGTTAACGCAATACACCCACCCCCTATGCGACGCATTTACTCGAGTCCCCCTCGCGGGGAGATGGGCCCAATTTTTTTGAAGCTGACTTGTACCTTGAGTATCACGAGGTGGGTAAGACATAGTATTATGATTTTGAATACTGACTAGCTGGAGAAACCAATGAGCGTCACACAATTTGAGTCTAAATGCTTTTTTTGCACCTTCCTGTTCATCAGGGACTGCTTAACAAATAATGCCAATCAAAGTGACGAGCAGCGGTTATACGATTGAAGCATAAAGCCGTTCCTCTCCCTGTATCATATGAAGATATTCCGAGTTTGCTTTAGCACTGGGCAGTCCTAAGCGTAATATAAAAGAACCGTGATTTTTGTGTGTGATGTTACTTTCGGTTTTGACAATTTCTTCCCAATGGTGGTTGCTTTGAGGCTTCTCTCCTTGCTCGAGGCTACTGTCTTGGGTATAAGATGATGTGCCCTTCAAGATAGACATGCTAGTTAAGGTATGCTGCAAGGGTGGGACCTGACAGCTTCTGGAAGTATCGTAGGGCGTGCCTCTGGTGATTTTTTGAAAGCTCTAAGGGCAGCCAAGTCTCCCTGCCTAGAGAAGTTTAGGGTTATCCCCACAATGGATATTCGGTGCCCGCTTTCACTGCAGGCACGGACGAAGATTGGTAGCACAGTTTGCACCCACATCAACACGTCTTTTTCCGCATGTGCGACTTTATTTGTACCAAGAGTTTCATTCTGACCAGTGGGGACGAGCTCTGGTTGGAGCTATGTGCTTCGTTCCACACTTGTAGCCAACGCCGTGTTGTTGCCGGTGGCACTGCAGTGCAGGTGGCATCTGCAGTGGCACCGGTGTGCCTGCTGTATGCGCGCCATGTTTCTGGTGCGGGAAACGCTTCAGGCACTTGACGTCAAACGTTAGCCGTGAATTTTAATGCAACAAAGTAAACTATGAATTTTACTGAGGTCTGTAATGCCGACAGAATCATAACCTTGGTTGTCAAACATTCATGTCGGCAGCTGCGCGAGTTAAACCCCTCTAGATAGCGATGTTTAGGCCCGTGTTATCAGGCAAAGCCCGCAGTTGAACCATTGTGATCAGCCTAGTAGGCTGCAACAAAACTCCAGAAATTTTAGGCCTATGTCATTTATGCAACGGTTCTTCATTTAGGTTGTGGGAAGGTCCTGCACCTATTTTGGTTAAAATAAACGTTTTGCAATGTGGTCAAGGGTACACTTGCCTGCCAATGCTGCTGCTTACTGCATACACTAAGGTAGAGGGCACAGGGAACCTCTGGTTGATTACTGTGAGCTGTGGTGCCATTGTTTTCAGTTAAGGGTCGTCTGGAAGAGTTCAACCAGAAGCGGACACTTACTTGTTTATTGCCTGTCAAGTCTGTTTCAGCTGTTTGCCAAATATAATCAAACGTCACCAATTTACTGTCTTGCTATCGGCACCTTGCAGGACGAGGACATCATCCAATTCCTGTGCAAGTACATACTACATGACAGCATCGGCATGATGTCAAACGCTCACCTGGTCTGGGCCGATAAGCTAGACGAAGGCATATTTGACCCCCTCTGTCTTTCCCTCGCCAAGAAGATCTCCATCTGCCTTGACTTCGCAAAGACCGGCATCTCGGAAACACTCAGCCTGAAAGAAAGACCGCGAGGTTATCCCGATTTCATGAACAAGCGGGGCGCCAAATCGACCTACCGATCCAAGAGAATCCTGGGGGAGCTCTACCGCTTGAACAAGTCCCTCGTAGACAGCAGTCCTGCCAAGTACACCGCGAGCGACTTCCACTGCGCACTCTTCGACTACCCGGGGTGGCAGAGACATCGGACTGCTGCCGAGCAGGCGAAATCCGCCTACACCTGGTTCATGGCGCAGATCTTGAACCAGCACGGCATCGAGAGCGAAGCAGAGGTTGTCACAGGACTCATCAACAGCGTGTCTCTTTACAACAAGAGCAAGGAGGATACAGCGAGCATTAAGGCGCTCGTTGCGAAGCAGTACCGTGCCCTGGTCACAGCGATGCAAGAACAGTTCTTCGTCGACGTCGAGGCTGCATGCCAGGGGGACCAAGGCTCAAGCGATACCCAAAGAACGCTGCTCGAGATGGCGTCGGCCTGGTACATGGTGACGTGCGCAGACGAGTGGCAAGAGGAAAATAGCCTCGGGTTCCCCTGGTGTATCCCGGAAAGCCTGCTGCTGCTTATGAGAAAGCTGAACAACAATTCGCTGGTGCAGAAGTCGTGGAACCTGTTGGTGTCGAAGATCAATTCGCACTGCGCCACTGGACCAGCGCGGGACGTCGCCTTCGACATGCTCTGTAAATGGGCCCAGAATGAAGAGCTGCTGCACGATGGCATTGAGAAGGAGTCGCAGGTCTGCAACTCGTGCTTCACGGGTGCCTTTGAACATTTTTCCTCGGACAACCGCAGATTAGAGGGCAAAGCTCCAGCGACGACAACATCCGTTCGAGAAGAGCAGTTCGCAAGCAACCAGTCGGCGACACCGGGTGACTATGTGTCGGGCTTTTTGCGCTGCCTCATCACTGCCCCAGTGGAGCTGCCAGTGCACACCGAGTGCAGCGCAGCTTCCAGCCACATGCACGCACTGACTCTGGCAGCAATGCACTGCTACTCCCGCTTGGTAGTTTCCAGGGACGTCTGCTGCTTCGGCCTCTCGTGCGATGCCGACCACGACTGGGCGGAGGATATCCAGGAGTGTGACCCCATCCGTGTCAGTGTGAGTGCTGCCGCCACTTCGTGTGCTGTCAGAGAGGCAGTTGGTGGGGATTCAGAATACAGTCAACTCACGATAATTCGAAGTCGCTTATTTAGAATTTTTGCTCAATTGGAAGTGACGTACTGGTCCCCGCATTGGAAAAATTGTTTAATAATTTGAAGCTAAAATTTATTGCATCGGTTAATTGGAAGTTATTTTGAATAAAAAGCATTGAGGTGGCCAATCTTTCTTGGCATAGTAATTCCAAGTTTTCAAGCGCAAAAACAGCACCGCGTTCTGTACTGACGTCGGTGCCATGACAACTGTACCTAGGTAGCGTATAGTTACTAAAGCAGCAGGTCAGTTGAGACTCAGGCCAGCATCCCTCTCTTTTAAGTTCTCAACTGCTTTGTCGTAGCGCACAACACTGTGTGAGCAGTTTGTGTGCAAGACGCCTCAGGCTTCGATTTGAGGGATAAGTGTCAACTGTCATGGCTACCAGTGTCGTACACCTGTCGTACACCTGACTCGAGGATGTGAATGGAATCAAGAATGAAGACGTGTTGTGGACTAGTAACAGTACTGTTATTGCGCTGCTCCTTTAATCGGAAATTCGGTTCGTCCAGAGTTTTTTGTGGTCCCTGTGGACTTAGTATCTACGGGAGTCGACTGCAGAGCCGGCCTTACCGCATTCGGCACCCTGTGCCAAATTCTGCCTCCCCCACTTCCCCACGCGACTGTCAAACTCATTTGTACAGCGAAGCTGTCTATGGCTGGGATTTAGCAGATCGTCCCCGACAACGGTGCGGTGTAGACAAGAATCTCACGCTAGCGTACTGCCACCTTGCGGCGCCCACTGAAATACCTTGGATCGTATAAAAGTAACAAAAACGCCCTATGGCCTTCATGTATTGATATAAGACGGCTTATAAGTTTCCTGCGAAGATGTTTTCTCAGCAATGCGCTTGTGTTTTGAGGTGAAGCTTGGTTTTTGTAACACGGCTTTCCCACATTTAGTGTTGCACAGTAAAGTATGTCTGTCTACAGAGGGAGTATGATTACAAAAACACAGCTCCAACTCTTGTTTTATTGAAACTATCCTGGAACAGATTATATAACTACAAGCCGCTGAGACACTCTAACATTACGGCAGCTACGGCTGTAACATTAATGAAGTTACTTTGCATTTCAAAATTACATAGCGAAGTTGTAAATATTGGGGAATTCCCCTCTGCTGTCTATGCATGGGTTCTTGCGGTAGGGAAACGGGCGTATTTCGATGGGTGAAGACTGCAATGAGTACCGCGAATCAATAGCGCCAGCGAGTAGTCGTCATGATGACGCCGTAAATCTCCCAGTCTCTCACAGGCCAGGTACATCACGAGAGTATAATACGGCTTAAAATGCACAAACGAAAAGAGACTTGCCAGTAAAAATTAAGTTTAAACCTACTTGCATTAATCAATGTGCCAGACAACTGGAGTTATTCATCAAGCTTGCGTGCACTAGCGATGTCCCAATATTGACTGCCTGATTTTAGACCATAAGCAATTAACCACTGCTAGAAGCAGGAATAGGACGAGCATTCAAGCAAAACTAGCAGTGATATAGTTACTCCCAAATAGCACGAATAGGATCTCTGTACTGAAGAGGCTGATGAAGCATACACTTTTTACGCAGAAAACACCCGTAAAATTACGGAATTTTTTACAGTGCCGTGTACACGTGCTTTTTTACTGGTTAAGGGTGCTTCGCAGGGATCCACACAGACAAGGAAACATCGGCGACATGCGGAAGGGGGGGTTTTACTACTTGCAAACTAAAACAGTAGGCACTTTAGTTCCTGGTAATAACGTACATATTGACAGAAAGACAATGCTTCAGCGTTAAACTTCTTGACAGTGCACGAGCTTGGCACACCGCTTCTCATCACACACACGGGCAAAAGTCTAGTGGAGCAAAATGATTGTGGTCAATATGAGCTCAATCTGCTCAATTAATGTTGTAGACGGCGCGAGGTTTGCAAGCTAGATCAGGGTAGTTTGGTGTAATGCGGAAATTGGGCGCTCTCTTCTACTTTAAAGGACATTCTTCAGACTTTTCTGCTACTTTTGAAAAGTTTCACCACATGCCAGTAATTTTAGCATTTCTTTCTTTTCTGTCTGTTTCTTTGAAAAAAGAAATGTGCATACGACAAGACAGTTGAGCAAGGGGTTCTTCACTCTGTTTGCAAAACGGGAAGGAGATTTCAATCCCTGACTAGGGATGCCTTCCACGGAACGAAGCAAATAACATCAGCCTCTGCTCAACAAATAAAGATTGCTTCTCTCTTTCTCTCGTAAGATGAATCCAACCCAAGCCGAAAATAACAATGCCAGACCCAGAAAATGCAGCCTCTCTCTCCAAGTAGCCAGACCATTGTACGAAATTGTCCATATCCATGCATACAGTAAGAGTAATAGAAATAAAATCGCTCATTACTAAATAAATAAAATCGATTAATTTTTGGAGTCACTTTTACTTTTCGGGCTGATAGCTTCGGTACAAGGCGCCCTTGCAACATAAGTTTTTTTCTTAAAACTTCTTAATGTGCCAGAAACTGGGAAGGCAGATGTTACACTCGAGTTAGGATTGTGAACACGGAAGCCACGTTATGTCCCGCAGCTTACTCGTTTCTGGAGAGGCCTATTCCCCCTTGGGTTCGGTGTAAATTGTGGTGAATGTTTCTCAGTATCGGCTGGTTAATTTGGGATGATTTGGACACAGTGTTTTCTCCCCTTACTTCAAAGTGCAGAGTGCACCGCTGAAGTATCTTTTGACCGACAGAAGACAGGGAGGTGCTGGTTGCAGAGGAGCGGAAGGGAGGGGGTGTTTAGTGGAGATAGGCGCCCCCTTCCCGCTGGCGTCCTGAGTGACCGCCCTGATATCCCCACCCGCAAGACCAGCGCTGGTCGACTGTACCAGGTGTAAGCAAAGAGCCATGGAGCAAAGTTTGGTGGTTGAGAAATGAGTTCGCAAAGAAGCAGAAATGGCAATGGAGCAGCCAGATAGATGGATACACATATTTAAAGTTCTGGTAATGAAAAGGGTAAGTGTGCGAGTATCAAATTTGGGACCTTCAAAGTCGAATCACGTGTTTTCAAATGCAAGTAGTAAAAACTGGCTTTGAATCGAATGTTTTCTGGCACAAATATCTTTGCTTTAGCGTATATAGAGACTCTAAAACATACATTGAAGAAAAGATAACTTGGACAGTAATCTGAGTGTTCATGTGCTATAGCGCTATATAAGAACATGGAACGAAAATGAAAAATACATTGAGACCATATGACAAAGCAGTGGATGAAAATTGCGCATAACTTGCCATGAAGAAGTTCAGGATTCTGAACATTCTGCGAGTAGAGAAGTATATTTGACGGCAATCTTTTGAGTCATTGAAAAGAGGCTAAGCATGCTAGTGACAGGTATGAGCTTACTGCAAGCCTTTCTTGATCCTTGAGAACTTACTTTTGATTCATCCCTCATGCCACTAGATCTACAGGAAACGTGGCCTATAAATTTTATACAGGCAGCATTCCACTTGCACAAAGAAGGCTTACAAATGTTACGCTTTTTTGCACCATTTTAACATCGTGCGAAAGAGCCAGAGCAAATGGGGCATACCTTGTGGTGAAGCTTGAAAGCTTGCATGTCGGGCAGCAGAGCCAGCTTTTATTGCTGCATTTGACGTAAATTTCTTGTATTTGAAAACTTGGGATGCTGAGCTGCAAATCGAACAGCAAACAATTTCGCGAAGTATTTACAGTTTCGAATATTCTCACAGTGGTAATGGAATTAAAGGTTGTTGACAAAATTGATAGCTCAGAAATTGTTTTACTTAGTGGAAAACGTGATGGGATGGATGTCCGCCTAATGGTTACGTAACTTTGGGGCCTCCTCCTGTAATAAATGGCGGAATAAAACTAAAATTGAATTAACTGTTGCTCTCAGACAAGGCAATTTGGACACCCACGGCCTGACAAAGTACATTTATGGTATCAAAATATATTTCATTGAAACACGTTATATGTGATTTTATTATGCTGCATATTTGCGATGAGCACGCCAGATCATTTGTTTCCACGGAAAAAGTACCACGTGAAAGATGTGGTACACCTTAGGGTAAGCATTAAGTATCCCCTCCAGGGATCTCCTCCAAGGATCTCCTCCAAGCTCCGTGACCAGTTAGCATTAACCGTCACCCAAGTTTACTTTAAAGGGACCCTGCAACACTTTCCATAGACTACTAGTAATGTATTTTGGGATAAAGTCTATTGCCCAGAAATCTCCTCCCGCAAGAATTATGAAAATCCGTTCACAATTAACGAAACTACGCGCGATGAGAAATCGCGCATAATCGTTCCCTCTCAACTCGACCGCGGGCAACGCGACGAAAGCTGCGCGCTCTCTCCCGGAGAGGGGAGCGGCTCGTGGCGTTCTCTTCGGCGGCCTTCGATATATCACATGCCGGGTAGTTTTCTCCTTTTCTCCGCAACGCGGAGGGGCCTATTTCCGGTCTGGTGCCACAAAAAAGCAGGCATGGGTGCCTGCTCGCAAGTGCGCGCTCGGGCTGGTAGGGCGTTTTTGAAGCAATAAACGTTTGTAGTCGAGTGGTCGCATTGAAAGGGAAGTATTGAGCTCATCACTCAAACTCCGAGCGCACTCAAAACACAAAAGAAACAGCAAAACTGTGCCTACAGGTTCAGGCATAGAAGAGGTTCGTACGCAGCGATGACGACGACGGAAATGGGAGAATCTAGCAGCGAAGTTGACCAGTGACAGCCGATCGGGCAGCCGTGGCCTATGTGACGTCCCTTAGGCCATGCATAATGAGGACAACTGAAGAGAGAGCGGTTGGTTTTTCCGCGTCTTTCACATCGATTTGCGCGCTCACCGCTTCACGTGCACGTGTAATATTTGGCTCAGGTATTCCCGGCAGTGTAATCTAAACGTCGCGCAGGTTTACTTGCACTGCTCAAAGAGTGTTGCAGGGTCCCTTTAACGGATATGTGCTCATTTGGCATAAAGCTGGAGCTGTAGTCTTTCGTAGGTGCCTAGCTCTGAATGGAATAAGCTTTGAACTTATTGTTTGGTATTGATGTGGATGAATTAACATGAATTTCTGTTGATGGAGTACTAACAACCCATCCTGAATTGGCCACATTACTATTCCTCGGATCTGTTTCGGCCTGCGATCACTGTAAACACACCGTGTTGTATTGGTGGGGTAAACTGGTATTATTGCGCTTAGCTGGAATCGTCTGTAAAATGTGGGCAAACACAATGGTGCGGTCTAGACCATTTTTCCTACATCTTTGTTCTTTGTAACGGAACACAGGGCTTTCTAGAACCCCCCATCCCCCACCCCCTTCTTACGCATATGCACACAAAGGCTCCCTTCACTCAGGCAGAGCTGTAATTATTGTTTACTTTCAATTTCAATGCAGTAAAGATTTCAAGCAGCTTTAACTAGACCTTTCGACGTCAACCCTTGTATAGCGTGCTGTGGGTAAGGGAGTTTAGTTGTTCATTGCAAAAGCAAGAAACAAAAGCAATACATTACAGACTTTATTTGGATATAAATTCAGGCTATAGGAAGAACATGGGTAATGAAAAAAAGAAAAGAACCCAGGATGACTGGAATGGAACCATGGCCGGCGCATGCAACTCTGCAAGTAATGAACCACTCGGTTCACGTTTTCTTTCACTCCTAAGTTCCAACTTCTGCCAGACCAGTGCGCCGCGTCAAGGTGCTCCATGCGTGAGGTAGCGATACGTTTATGCCCCGTTGCACACATTTCTTTCTCCCCACACCAGATCCAGACAGCCCGCTGCCTGGCGATGATCCAGGAGAGGCCCGAAGTGGTGCAGGAGCTCCTCTGCCGGTGGTCCGGTGTCCAGGAGGTGAGCGTCCAGTGCGAGAGCTACGGCTCGAAGAACAAGTACCACTACCTGGTGGTGTCGGCCGTCGGTCGACTCTGGCAGCTGTGTCGCTTCGAGGAACTCGTGGTGCACCCCAGGCTGGAGGACGCCCTTGTTGCCCGAAAGCTGACCGAGCAGTAGTCGCGCTACAGCCAGGATCCCCAGAAGAGGACATGGTCGCATTTTACCCATCTTCCTCATTTTAGTAGATGGTAGTGGAAGGTTCCGTATTCGAAAGATCAGCAGGTGCAATGGGCATTCATTTGCCGTACTCTTTTGGCAGGAGTGAACTTGGATCAGTCACACCTAGTAGGCTTACTTTATCAAACAAGACCGGTCATCTTTCACTGCTACTATCTTGATGCGATTGTGCTTGAAGATGTCATTGATATCAATTGCCATAATCTTTTGGCACGAGTGAACTCAGGTTCATCGACCTCGCGCATTCACTTATCAGACAATGCAAGTCATTCTTCACTGCACTTATCTAAAGGCAATTGAGTAAATGTGCGCTTTGCGTGCCTTAACAAACCTGGAAGAAGGGATCTGTTTTTCTTCCAATAATCTTCAAAGGTACTCAGTCTGTTATAAAAGCAACAATTTCACTGCCAAAATGAACGAGCTTCTTGCCCGTTGTGTAAGTGGTACTTTTAAGAGAAAAGGCCTGCCAGTATTTTTACAAACTGCACTCTTTCAAGTCACGTCATGGTCTCGGCTGTCGGTTGACCCTGGCAGGGGTGCCACTTTGAGGAACCTGCTACGCGTCCCAAACTGGAAGATGCCACCGTCAATGGGAGAATGAGTGACCTTACTTTTCAGAGGTAACTAACAGACTCATACTATCACTTATTCCTTTTTGTATGAGCAGCAGTCATACTATTCAAATCCATACTTAATTGATCATGTTCTGTATGAATGCAGATTTTATATTATTAGCGCCGCGGTGAAAATTCTCAACAGTATACTTTGTTACTGTGCCAACATTGTATGTGCCGGAAAGGCCTTTTTTTTTTCTATTGCAAAACTTTGGCGTATGTGGGCGTCCTTTAACTATTATTGTGCCAATATTTTATAAGCCAGGAAGGCTTTTTTTTTCTAACCGTACAAACTTTTACGTACGTTGACCTTGCTTAATGCAGTCGCAATAAAAAAATGCCGATGTGCTGGCCTTGCTTGCCTGAAAGTAGATGTTTGTTGATGGCCATCTTCACTCAACTACCTGAAGCATCCTCCAGTAGAATAACATTAATTTCCAATTGTTGAGGTGGACCAAGGCCTGTTGCCTTGCACAGGGAACGTGCACACACAAGTTTTGTTATCTACCCTGCAGGGCGCAATTTGTTATTGTATACGTGCTATATTTTTCTACTGGAGCAACTTTGCACCGGCTTTCAATAAGAGTATTATGACAACCTTATTGTATTATGATAAGAGTATTATCAGAGCGTTTGTTACCTTTGTGGTGTGACTGTTTAGATGAACCTTACCTGTGACAATGTGTACCTTTTGTTAAACAAAGATCTGTGGCCTTCTACACACCGGTGTCAGTGTGTGGCTTGCTGTTGTACAAATGTTGTATTTTTATACAAGGGGAAACATTCCTAGTTCATACTTTATCATTGAATTATTACTCTGCAAACCAAAGAGGTTTTTATTTGCAGATGTTGTTCATGTATAGATTTCATCAATAAAGTTTCAATTGCGACTCTTTGACTTTACTGTCTAGAAAGCAGCTGCAGTGGACTTGGAATGTGATATGAAAGGCCGGGAAAGAAGGCGAATTGTATGCATAAATATTTTCTGAAGATTTCTCTGCGTAGCTTTGTATCCCTTGCTTTGTCACTGGAATAACTCTATTAAAGTTTTTTGGGAGCAGTTTAGATTACATAGAGCACTCCTAATGGTAATTAATATACAGTTGAACCTTGACATTACGAATTTCCTGGATTGACGCACGAGTTTGAATTTCCTTTGCAGTGTTCGTGTTCTCGGTGCTTTCTTGATTTTACAGAATAATTTGCAAGTGCCCTGCCCCATTACACGTAACCCGCTGCAGTACTCAGTGGCTAGGGCGTTGTGCTGCTGAGCATGAGGACGCGGGTTCGATTCCCGGCCGTGGCGGCCACTTTTCTGGTGGAGGCGAAAAGCAAAAACGCTCCTGTGTACGAGATTTTGGCATAGGTTAAAGATCCCCAGGTGGTCAAAATGAATCCGGAGCGCTCCACCATGGCGCGCCTCATCGCCTGCTTTGCATCGGCACGTTAAATCCTACAATCAATCAATTACACTAGGTTCAATGGCATTGGCACAGTTGTTGTAAAAATAAAAGAACATTAGGTCTTACGATGCCTGATGACCTAATATGTTGCAATTTGATTTGTCTACTCAACAAGTCAGGTTTCAATGGAGAGCTTATTGTCACGCACAAGTTTGGCAGGCAATGGAAACTGGGGCAAGTGTTAGAGAGACCTTGTGGGTACAGTGGTGACTACATGGACGGCTGGAAGAGCATAACGTAGGTTGGGCTCTGCTTTTCCATGCGTGTTACGTACTTGGAGCTATGATTGATCTGTTGTCATCAACCATCCTGAATGCCAATCCTTCTTCCCAGCCACCCATCACCCCTCTGTTCACAAAAAGGCGACAACACTTGGTTTGCGGGCTGATAGAGTGGGCAAACTAGGTACACAGTCAGTGGCAACGTGCAAAGGATACTTCATAACTTGAGTTTGACGTTAACGTTTTGTTCATTCAAGTCGAGGCTTTTGCAAATTTTTTAGTGGCTGATAATGTTTCCATTTTGTTCGCCTACTTTTCCTTGCAGACTGCCACCTTTCAGAGTTTTTGCGCTGGTCATTTTGAATGGCTGCCCTAATAGTGATAATTTTACTTAAAAATGTGCTTTGCTTAACGAAAATAATCGCGGGTCATGTCATCCTTTTTTTTTTTTTTTTAAATAGAAGTCGCTCCTCAAACTTTACCTTGCTCTGCGCCTCCCTTGCCTCAAGGACGACCACCCCATATCCCCCAGTACCGCTTCTCTGATTTACCTCGAGGCCCACTTGGGTCTCTGGTTCCACACACAGACCTGAATTTCCGAAGGTTAATCCTGGTACCATGACCCCTTTCCAGACCACCTCGTATTTGTTGTAGCCCCAGGGGGCTCTATGCCTCATTATAGCTGCGTTCCGTCTTCCTTTCGTATTAAGGTAAGCCTCATCCTCGATGTCCTTTTTTTGACATGCCACCAGTTTTTCATTTTGCTATTTGCTCTCCTTACCCGTTTGCACTCCTAAAGCCATCTCCCTACCCTCAACTATCCCTTTCACCCACACATGTTCTTTACAGTTTTCTTTCACTCTCCTCCAATTAGCCCCCTGGTGCATAAGCATGCCCACCCCTCCACCTTTTCTCCGTCCAGCTGTCCTGTTACAATCTTCCCATACATACTCTCAGATTGGCGGACATAGGCGTGCGCAGAGTTCTCGATTAGGGGGGGCAAAGTCTTACCGCTGCGCCCCCCCACCCCCGCTTCCCCTTAAGCAACTCCTGACCTCTTCCCACTGAAGGCCTAGCGGTCCGAACGCAGTGCTGAGAGGGATGGTTATAAAATTTTTATTTCAATGCAATGGAATTACAACACATACAAAATATTTCTGAGCAGAAATTTTTACTTTAATGTGTTACATTGGCAAAATATGGACCAATTTGGCGCCCCCCTTCAGATGATTAGGGGGGGCGGCCGCCCCCCCTGCCCCCCCTGTGCGCACGCCTATGTTGGCGGAGGTTCTTCCAGGTCCCGTAGGTTTGTCTCGGTCATGACGTATGTCTGGATACCTTCCTCTTCTAGCTGCTTACAAATCTCCATTCACTTCTCTCTTTTCCTGCCACCCTGCATGTTTATGTGTGCGATTTTCAGTCCCCCCCCTCTTCTTTACACCCCGTCGTGTCATCGCCTGATTGGCTATTCCCACCTGCCTGCTGCAACGCCCTTTTCCCGCCCACCCGTCGGACATCACTGCTGATGTCTATGACAGTGAAACCCCGCGCCTTGCTCAGCTCCCATATGTCTCGGTTTACAGCGAGAACTTCCTTTCCCACATGCACCCCCCTCGCAATGATCTCGGGTACTGTGCTCACAATGACCTGCACATTTGGGCACAGCATCTGAAGCTCCTTCATTCCCTTTTCCAATTGCTTCCGCACTCCAGCGCCCCTTCCCTGCGGAATGTCATTGGTTCCTCCTGCTATCATTGGTTCCTCCGGCTACAACCACGAGGTTCTGCCCCTGCATGTTCTCCCACATCTTGTCCTGCGCCTTTTCCAACACTACCCTGACCCTCTGCCCAGGGAACACACCAACCTGCACACACTCGTCCTCTCTCACCCGTTCTCTAAGCTCCCTCTCGGAGTAGCGCATGTTCGAGTCCCCTGGCACGATCACCAAGCATCTGTCTTCCTCCTCCTGCCTTCCACCGGCGCGGGCAACTGCTCCCGATACGTCTGGGTCAGCGCCAGCCCGCGATTGTCTTCCGGCGTGGCGTTTTTGTCCTCCCTCTTTCCCTTCTCGGGGCCCAGCACTGTCCACACACCTGCCTCGTGACCTACGTCATTCTTTTCCGGAATGTCACCCTTCGTCACCAACTTGACCTTCATCTGCGCCAACCTCTTTATTCACCTTTCAGCTCCTCCTGTCGCTCTCCTACTTTAACCCCCTTCTTCGAGCCGGTCGAGGCGCGACGCTAGCACACATACTCTGCACATAAAGTCCTGCTCTTCAGCGTTCTCGACCGACCCGAACCTCGTCTCCCCGAGCGGGTATTCGTACTCGCACCCCGTGCACACAACACCCGGCTTCTTCAGAGGCATGGCACTGCAGATCCCCGGCGTGTCCAACTGTTAACTTACTTCACTGCCGCGTTCTCGCGCGCTCCACTCTAATCAAAAGGTAAAACACCACGTGCGATTCTTTCTGGGAACATTAATTATTCTCTCACGAATTGCTTACTAGCATCACAACTATTACGCGTGTAAACCACAACGTGCAACCGCGTGGCACATTTGACTCGGTCACTTTCCTACCCTAACAACGCCTAAGAACTCCTGCTCCTTTCCACTAACCCTATTGACTAAAACTACATCTCTCTCTAAAGCATTGCTAATCTAAAAACAAAATAATAAATTTCATACACTTATCCATTGCTCCGCCGCGCTCCGTACGTCCGCACCTCGACAGCTCCGAAATACTGAGCGCTCCGAAAAGCTGCTGCTGATGATGAGTTCTCGAGCTTCGCGATCGCTGCGCCGCCTGCCGCCACTTCTCCGGCGCGCTTACGGGATGACCGCAGCGCCGCTGATAGCGGCTCATGCAGTGTTTGGTTCTCTTTCGCTTCTTTTCGCCTTTCCGCGCCCTGAGCAACAATTGTTATGGCGATGTCTGTAAGCAAATAGTCCGTCTAGGGGACTTCAAAAAACAGCTGCGTCCTGATAGAGTGCTCGAACGCCACGCGGTGCTGCGCGTTTCTTCGCCGCTCTTACCTTACGGGCGTCCGCGACGGCAGCAGCATATATCACCACTGTTCCCTCCGAATATGTCAGGCGCGTTTAGACCTGATATTGGCACATTGAGAGGTTGCTTTCGTTTTGCAGTGCGAACAACGAATGCGGCTTTGTTTCGAATATATACCGTATATACGTCGTAGAAAAATATGATTCCGAGATGTGATTAGGCAGTTTTAGAATAGGGGAAGCCGGCGTTTGGAGCCCCCAAGAAGCTAGGGGAACGCAAACGCAACCCGCTCGCGCGCGGCGAGTCAACAGCCCGCAACCGGCTTGCATTGCTCGGGTCGGCTCGGATAGCCACCCTAGCTCGGATTTTGGAAACTTTAGGCTTAGCACTGTTCCGGATATTTTATCGCCGCTATTTGTGCAACTGCGAATGACACTCCCTAACACACTTTTCACCCCACTATGATCCCCTTTCTCGCATGTGGAACTTTATTTCCGCTATAATTGAGGTTTGAGCGATCGATGCCCAAGACATCTGCCGTAAACTCTTTCGATGCTTCCGCGCAGGTAACGTCATCCATCGGCCGCTCACCACACCTCGCTCCGCGCGGCCCGGTCGGACCGCCGAACCTCCGCAGCCGCGGTCGGCGTAGGCTTAGCATCGCGACAGATATCTGATCGCCGCTTTTAAAATAAGCTTCTGATGACAATTCCTAGCACAATTTTTCACCACACTAACACCTACTTTCTCGCATGTGGAACTTCTTTTTAGCGATCAGATTGATTCGGAAGAGCAGCGACAAGCGGTTGCTACCGTGGTCTGCGCAGGTTCGAGCCCCTGAGTGTGCCGAGCTGGCAGGCGCGGCCAAATAATCTAACTCCAGCTTTGGGGCGCCCGCTATTCGTTCGCGCAAAACGCAAACCCAAAACACCCAAGGACGGCTTGGGTTCTGCGCATGCGCAGTACGGCGACGCAAGGCGTTTGGGGAAACCGCAGCACTGGGGCTCCCTATTCGAAACTTATGACTTTTATAGGAATAGAGGCCATGCGAACATATTAAGTATATACCAAGTCTGTGGGTCGTTAAATATGTGCCCACTCCCGCCTGATAGCAAGGAGAGTTAAACCACAGAAAAATAGATATAATAGCTAGCTTGTGCGGGAATGAAAAAAACCCAGTGCAGCTTCGGCAATGCTAGAGACTCGTCTTAACTTAAGCAAGGTAGGACTCACTAGACCAACTAGATGGAAAACGCACTGGTATTTTCCAAGACAGGGAAGGGGGGGAGGGCCCCCCTTATAATTATCATTGTGTACAAATGCGGAGCGAAATCAAGGAATGACCGTTTTAGTAATCACACACACACACAGGCTGCACGTTCACTTTTATTTTGTTTTTCGACTTTAACGAACAGCTGATCACTCGACGGACACATTTTCTGAAGTATTAAGCAAGTTCACAAGCGATAAAAGGTGTCGTTGGAAGAGTGTGGTATCTCATAAGGCCCTTTGATTTCACTTTTGTGCTAGATTATGCAGGCTCCCTGTGTCATATGATGATGTTTCGAAGAAGCGTTTAGTCGCGGACGTGGATATAAGCGGAGGATATATGTAGTAGATGATGACTGCGAGGGCTCACCTCGCGACAAGACGACCCAGCCGTAAATTCTTTGTGCGGACTCCCGCATGTAATTTTGCATTAATAATAATAATAATAAATGTTTTAAATGCAGAGCATTTCAGTAACTCACGATGTCACCCGCGTTGACGTCCGTAGTCGTAGTCCGCACCGTCGTTGTCCGCACCCCTCCCCCTACACTATATAAAAAAAAAAGACTATCCGGCGCCTGGTTTCGATCCCTCGACCCTGCGGGCGGAACGCAATGTACATGGTGTTCTACCCACTGCGCCACAAAGCCGACACAGAATGGGAGGCTACGAACGCGCCTTATATCCTTGACTCATTCACACTATATAAAAAAAAATACTATCCGGCGCCTGGTTTCGATCCCCCGACCCTGCGGGCGGAACGCAATGTACATGGTGCTCTACCCACTGCGCCACAAAGCCGACAGAATGGGAGGCTACGAACGCGCCTTATATCCTTGACTCATTCAAACTACGTCAAGAAGCTGCTGATACAACGCATTCACTACAACCGACTCCCCAAACACTAAACGTTAACGCAATACACCCACCCCCTATGCGACGCATTCACTCGAGTCCCCCTCGCGGGGAGATGGGCCTTTAAATTTTTTTTCAAGTACAATTTCTTCGCCATCCTTCAAGAGGTCTGCTGTTATCTGGTCTTCACCAGGTGCTTTGCCCCCTTTCATTTCTTTCAAAGCCTTCCTCACTTCTTCGGTCGTTACTGGTGGGATGTCTCTCTCCTCTGAACTACTTTCTCGTTCGGCATTATCCTGGATGTCCCGGCTACTGTATTTTATCCATATTTGTGATGACATTGCCTTGCTTGTCTTTAAGTGCATACATCTGAATTTTCCCCACGCCAAGACGCCTCTTCACTGCTTTCAGGCTACCTCCGTTCTTTACAGCGTATTCGATCCTCTCCATATTATGCTTCCTTATGTCAGCTGTCGTACGCTTATTGATTAACTCCGAAAGCTCCGCTAGTTCTATTCTGTCAGCTGGGGTCGAGATTGTCTTGGTTTGCCGTTTCCTAATTAGATCTTTCATCTCCTGGGAAAGTTTACCAGTATCCTCTCTAGCCATCGTGCCCCCGACTTTGTGGGTCGCAGAGGTAAAGTAGGTTCGTTACTTTCTCCTGCAATACCAAAACCGGTGACGAGAGACACAAATCAACCTTTGTCATCTCGTTTCGCTCAGCTAGCAAGCTATCTCCCACCCCGCGACTGCGCGCTGTACCGCGCCGGGCCGTGGCTCGACGGAACAAAGGAAGCGACAAGTGTTTTCGCTCATTGACATTTATTGCTGAATAATAAACATACAAAGAGCACGCAGGCTGGCTGGTTGACGGCGAGGATCTGGTTCCTCGCCCGGGCAATTTTAAGGGAATCGAGAGGTTCGATACACCGCGACAACAGTCATCTCCGGGGGCGCCTCAGTGCGCTCGCGTTTGCCTCGCTGGGACGCCGAGCGCAGCCATTCGTCGCCCTCCTTTTTGCCCAATCCTCAAAGGAAGGAGGTCGCTAGGCACGTCCTCTCGCCTCGCCGGCCTCGCTTCCCGAGCTCCAACCTCCTCCTCGCATCCTGCGTGCTCTCGCCGGCCGCAAGACACTCCTTCGGCGAGGAGTGTAGATCCCCCTCGCTGACGTCTCGCCAAGCAAGTTCGCGCGAGCATCAAGCAGTGCGGCGAAGCCGAACGAAAGTGAACGCGCTAAGGTCGCGTTCCCACAACTTCTACTGCACACTCCGTGATAATGCGTGTGAGATTGTCGCTGGCTTCCTGTGGCGTAAACTCTGCTTCCTCGGTAAGAGCTGAATATCGGTTCTGCCGCGCGATCCTGAATTCTTCTACTTTACGTCTTACTGTTAGCTCATTAATCGGCCTCTTTCGTACTAGCTTGTTACGGTCCCTCCTCAAATCTAGCCTCATTCGAGATCTTGCCAGACGGTGGTCACTACAGCTCACCTTTCCGAGCCCTTCCACATCCTGCACGACGCCAGGGTTATCGCATAATATGAAGTCTATTTCATTTTTATGCTCCCCATTCGGGCTCCTCCACGTCCACTTCCGGCTCTCCCGTTTGCAGAAGGTATTCATTATGCGTAGGTTATTCCGTTCTGCGAACTCGACTAGTAGGTCTCCCCTGCTATTTCTACAGCCCAAACCATAGTTCCTAACTGCCTTGTCTCCAGCCTGATTCTTGCCTACTTTAGCATTGAAGTCTCCCGTAACTACGGTATACTGGGTTTTTACTTTAGCCATTGCCGTAGCCATTGCCGATTCCACATCTTCATAGAAGCGTTCAACTACCTGGTCGTCGTGGCTGGATGTGGGCGCGTATCCCTGTGCCACCTTGAGCTTGTATACCTCTTATTGAGCCTAATTACAAGACCTGCTGCACTTTCGTTAATGCTATAGTATTCCTCTGTGTTACCAGCTATGCCTTTATTGACTAGAAATCCCCCTCCCAGTTTTTTTCTGTCCACTAGACCACGGTAACATGGACGTGTCCATTTTTCAGTACCGTAAAGGCTTCACCTGTCCTCCTAACCTCACTAAGCCCGATGACATCCCATTTAATGCCCTTTAGTTCCTCGAACAACACCTCTAGACTCGCTTCGCTAGATAAGGTTCTCGTGTTAAACGCTGCCAGGTTCAGATTCCAATGGCTGCCTGTACGGGTCCAGAGATTCCTAGCACCCTCTGCTGCGTCACAGGTCTGACTGCCGCCATGGTCAGTTGCTTCGCAGCCACTGGAGACTGAGGGCCGTTGGTTAATTGGCGTATTCATGGGAGGTTGTGGCCGTTACCACACCAGGGTGGCCAATCCTGCTCTGTTGAGGGAGGGCGTTACCGGCAATGGTTGCCAGGGGCAGGCTGCACCCCAAGCCTCATTCTGCAATTCCATCAATACGCGGATTTTTTTTTTATCCGGTGGGAAATGTCCGGCACCGGGATTCGAACCACGGTCCTGCACGCGAGGCGGATGCTCTACCTCTACGCCACCGCTGCACGCACGTATAGTGGTAGCATTGGTAGTGGGAGAAATTAACTAATTTAGCGAATGCTACGTGTAGTGCTAGCATTAGCTAAATTAGTTCATTTCTCTCGCCGATTTTTGAGTAAAAGTGCAGAAAACAGTGACTGATCAGCTCGCCGATTTTGTTACATCAAGGTTAACCGCCGCGACATTTCGTTACATAAAGCGTGGGATTCAATGGTGGTGGCAATGGGGAATTGAAGAACTTCGTTAAATCCAGGAATTCGTTACATAGGGATTCGTTACATCCCGGTTTAACTGCACAGACATCTGGCCACCAGAGAAACGCTACCTTTTGCGCTCTGCTTGCCACGAACGGGACTCCGTTTTCTAAATTGGTGAATACCAATTCGCGTGGGTTCAAACCGGTATTACAAAGGGCGAAAGGATCTACTGGTTCCGATAAATAGCGATTATAAAAGTTCCCTCAGCTTGCCCGCAATTCTCAAACTTGCTAGACTAACTAGTTTAAATCGGCGTGAACGGGAATCACTAAACTCACATGCCGAATCGTTTCGGTGTCTGCGCTTGTGTCGCGCGGTGGGGTAGCACCGATCTAGCGCATCAGGATGACTAGGTTCCGCTGTCTCACCCTTCGAAAGACGCTCCTCTCCGTTTTATTTCTGCCGAAGAACGGCTGGGCTACGGCGGCGGCGTCCGCTGCAGCACGGCCATGGCCGACGCTGCTTCGATCGGGACGCCGCCCCCGTGAATCCCAGGTGACGGCTGGCAGAATCTCTGCTTTCACCCTTTGGGGAGCCACGTGCGTGCGTGAATTAAAGTGACGTCGCTTGGGCAATGGATGTGGGTGTCGTTTACAGCTTTGTTTTCCAACCACGTCCACAGCGTGGATTGGGGCCAACTTTGTAAATTAAACGAACACTGCAACTACCACTTCTGTATTGATATTTTTCCTCAACCAAACCTGTTTTCTATGTTCTAAACATACCTTAAACCCGCCGCGGTGGCTCAGTGGCGGAGGCGTTGAGCTGCTGAGCACGAGGACGCGGGTTCGATTACCGGCCATGGTGGCCGCTTTTCTGATGGAGGCGAAAAGCAAAAACGCCCGTGTGTACGAGATTTCGGCGCACGTTAAGAGAGAGAGAGAAAACATTTTATTGAGCTCAAATGTGAGAGTGGAACCCTAGTCCGGGAATCCATGCGTTGCCCTCGCCGTCTTGGCCCGTGTCACCAGGAGAGTCTGGTCCTCCGGTTGACAGCTGGTCAACAGTGTCTCCCACAGCTCGGGAAAGGAACAGGTGGAGAGGGGTGGTAGGGCTGGGTTGTGAGCGCATTCCACAATTATATGCTGGAGGGTACCTAGCTGTGGACAAAACTTGCATAGCGCGGTGTACTGTGTGGGAAACAATAAATTCATTCGAACCGGGTGAACGTACGTGCCTGCTTGTAATTGTCGGAGTGTTATTTCCTGAGTTTTGCTGAGGGATGGGTGAGGGCACGGGAATTTTTGTCTGGTGGTCCGGTAAAATTGAGTAATTTCCTGATAGGTGAGAAGTGGCGTCGGAGCTGCGGTGACCTCTGGGGCTCGGTGGGCCAGTTCGCGAGCCTGTTGGTGGGCGAAGTTGTTGCCCGTTACAGAGGCATGGGCAGGTGTCCAAACGATGGCCACTCGGTGAGATGGATGGTATCGCTGAAGTAACCGCAGGGTCGTTGGTGCAACCCTCCCTGAAAGGAAACTGCGGCAGGCTGCTTGAGAGTCAGTGATGATGACTCTGCTGGAGCATTGGATGAGGGCTAAGGCAATGACGAGTTCTTCGGCGTCTCGTGGGGATGTCGTACGGATGGATGCGCATGAAGTTAAATGGCTTCTGGTTGTTGTCACTGCAACCATGGTTTGGTTGTCAGCGTAGCTCGCCGTTAAAGATCCCCGGGTGGTCAAAATTAATCCGGAGCCCTCCACTACGGCGCGCCTCATCGCCTGCGTTGCGTCGGCGCGTTAAACCCTGCAATCAATCAATCAATCATGCCTGTTTTCTATGTTCTAAACAATGTTGACAAGTGTGAAGCGCGTTTCCAGATGTGGTGGTTTCGAAAGGTTTTCCTATCTTATCTAATATCTTGTCTTTTCAGAGTTCTTTTTTTCTTTCGGCCGGATTCTGGATCGAAAGACGGGCAGACCTAACTTTTCGTGCTTAGGTAGCCGAAGAAGGACTAACTCGTTCAAAAAAATATATATCGCGTAGAAAACTTCTATCGGCAGGACAAATTGAAATAATTATTTGCGTTACTCGGTCATGTATGGTAGAGGCTATAGTAAGTACGAAGGCTGCAGACATTGTGGGAATTCTTAAAGGAGCACTGACACGAAAATTTTATGTTACACTTTTATTGTTTTTATCGATGCTTAATGGTCTGGCCAACCTGAAACAGCACTTCAAATACTTCAGCGCGCGATAGTTAATTACATTGAATGGCCTGAAAATCGTTTGTTTCAGATTCCCGCGCTTTCATCCCGAACGGCGCATATGACCGTCACGATATGACAGACTCCCGGCCTGACCTCACCGCTTTGTGCGGACGTCACCGGCGCCCGCTTGAGAGGGTGTTGCGCCCGCTCGCCACTCGTGGGGCCGCGAGCGTGAAGTGACGTCACGAGTTTTGGACGAGCGCTGTCGCGTCACTTCTTTTTCCTCTCCTGGAGTGATGTCACGCTGACGTCCATTTGCTGAGTGCCGCTCCGCGCGCTGCTCCGTCGGCCCGATAAATGAGATCCAATTGAACTATGTTCTTCGCGTCGCAGGCCCCTCATATTTCAGCCAGGGTATTCTGTTGAGTGAAGGAAGCGAACTGTGCAATAATATTAGCGCCGAAAATTCGTGTCAGTGCTCCTTTAAGCTGCTTCTCCGTTTCACAAATCGTGCGTTTTATTAGGAGCGTTGAAGCCATCGAAGACGTCTTTAATTGTCTTGCCTTTGCCTCTTTTTACTTCATCGGGTGAAGGCGCTGTATTAGAACTTTCATTAAGCTAAAGGCGGCAGAGACTACAAAGTGGCCACAATTAATGGAAGCGAAAAAAACCCTGGAGCCTTATAGGACAGAGAAACCAGAAATTAGGAAGGAAGGTTTCTACGGCAATATGCGAGCCAGTGCATTGCTCTTCGAAGCACGGGCGGGGTGCCTGAGAACCCGGACATACAAGGGTAGCTACAGGCCGCAGGATGAAACATGTGCGTGCTGCGGCAATGATCGGGAAACTATAAACAATATTGTCAGGGGCTGCACAGAGATACGACCACCGCGGAGTGAGGGGGAAGCGACGTTGGCGGAGGCTTTGGGATTTGGGGCGTGAGGGAACATCAACTTCAAGGCCACACAGGTGACGAAGAGCCGACTGGAATGGTGCTGGAGGAAAAGTAGGGAAGGGGTGGGTACGCAGGCGGAGTAATCATACGGATGAGAATTTAGAACAGCGGGGGAAGAAAAAAGAGGGTGGGAGTGATGAGAGTTTAAAACAGGGGTGAGGGGGAGATGGGGGGGGGAAGCAAATCTATTAGGTTCGCTAGGAGTAGGGTAAGTAAGCGTAATAAAACAGGCAAATCGGTTGCTGACAACCGACGCCCGAATTTAAAGAGAGAGCCACTAATCAGCATCACCATCGTTTTTTGTGAACTGTTGTTTTCTGCGATGAATATTGCGTAACCGATTACCAATAGCCAAAGGAGGCGGATTCTCGTTCTGCAGTGTATTTTTACTTTTTGTTTGTGCACTCTTTTGTTTCTCTTTCTTACGTTTTATTTTGCCTCCTTAGATTTACACTTATTAAACTTGGCCAATTGAGAGTTTGTGTGCAGAAATATTTTCTGGGGTTATACCTCCAAAATATACGCCACCGGTGGCGGTTATACCACCTCCCGGGCCCCTAGGCTGGGGAAGGTGGCCTGTTCGAAACCCACCGCCGGACACCCACCGGTAAAAATGGGTACATGTGCCCCTCAGCCTGGCGTCCGGCTTTCTCAGAGGTGTGCGCTTGGGAGAAGCTCCACGAAAAACCCCTGCACAGGTGGTTCAAACTGGTACAAAAAAAGAAAGAGAACCTGCGGCCGAACACTTTAGTCAATTTTCGGCAAGACACCCCTTGTGGTTGCGGTAAAGTCCCCGGAAGAAGGTCGCTGCAGCGAATTCGCCCTGGTCGAAAGGGGCATGGATGACAGGCGCTTTTTTTTCTTTTGGAGCCCGCAAGTTGACACCGAGACCCCTCGTTCCAAGAGTTGTGCAGCTGTAGCCTCCATCAGCCAGAAAGGCATCGCATCTGGGATGCGATTCCTTTCCAGTGTGCAAACGCTCAGGTTCAAATTGTTGTGGTCGCGTTCATGACGCCGTAGTACCAAAGTTCGCAGCAAATACACATGGCGGCCCACCGCGATGGCAGCTTAATTGTGCTTTACACCGAATACGGTACGTCAGCTATGGGGCTTTGATGTACCCACTGTACAAATAAGCAGATACAAACTGCGACATGACGTGGTATTGCTATAGTGCGTCGCAGTAGCCATGTCAGGCCAAGCTGCCAATTATAGAAACGAACCAAGGATTTCCGCAGAAACGTTTATTATCACAAAAGCAGTGTTTTCGTCCGACACTAATGGCAGCGATGCGAGAGAGAAGGTGCGGCAAAACAACAGAATGACGGCGAAGGCGTACACGGGCCAAGGGAAGGAGCGTGAACACAGATGACCTCGTGCACCACTAGGGACGAACTGGCTACGGTGATCGTAGGAAAGTCAACATCAGCCGTGCGCCAGTGCGTCCAGACTGGCAGCACATGTAGTGTTCCCGCAGTAGACACCGACGCGGGGTCCGGACAAGGCGTCGCCAATCCCCGGGCACCCCACTCCTGCGCCATGACCACAACCTGCGAAAAAGAAAAAAAAATTACGCCCACCTCCCCTCGCGGGAACCCTGGTGTGATGCGACGGACGCGGTCTCCTCTCCTTCGGGCGCAGCGCGCCCGAAGGAGAGGAGACCGCTGAGAGAGAGAGTACTGCGCAGCACCGCGCGCAGTGGTATGAATGTGAATGTGGACACGTGAATGTGGTATGAAAGAGCACATGGGGAAACACGAGGGGAAGCTGCGAAAGGGGCGGAATAGCGGGGATAAGGAGCGAAAGAGACAATGGATACCGGATACGAGCACGCGTACACAGAGACAACTGTGACGACTCGCACTGCAGGCTTCTAGAAGTACACAGCAGATATTCAGGCCTGCGGTCAGCAGCGAAGAAGAGAGGATGCAAAATGGGACAAATTGCGTCAGGACACTGATGCTCTGCCAAACAACGCTATAAGCGTGGAACACGACACACGAGTAGGCGTTTATGAATACCGGTTATGGACTCTATATTACACACACCGGGTACATCCAAACAGCCCATCCGCATGCCAGACATCTTAAGCAGCAGACATGCTGGTGGGCTGAGCGGCTAATTTCGGTGCAAGAGGATAGCGAAGGGTCCCCGTTGTGTTTTTGCGCTTTGGGCACGCCTGGTTGTTAAGCACGATAAATTACGAAACACAATGATGTGGATACATGCTGTTAATAAAAGTTAAGCGAGTGGCGCTAGCAACCTATCCGGAGCAAATATATTATAAGGTTGAGGTGCAACACAGCAGGCGATTCGTCGCAGATGGACCCCGAACACGATTCATAACACACATTCAAGGGACCCGTCTACGACAAACCGCCTGCCAGACATCTAGAGGTGTCAAGACGAAGGCGACGGATTCAGGCAAGAACCGAAAAGATTTAGAGCTTACCACATGCGTCACTGCACGGAAGAACAGGCACCGCTGGCGACATGAACAGGGTAGCACCACCCGGGTGCATGTGCTTCCAGACTGGCAGCACAATGATGGAGGCAAGAATGGGACCCGGGGGAATAACTAAAACACGGTGGTTATAGAAGTGTGAGAACAGTCACAGCGTAAAGATGCTACAGTCACGCTTCGAAAGTAATTAAGCTGGGCGACCACGTCGCAGTTGCGGTGGCGTGAGCGCCTTTTAAGGCAGAAGCCGAAGTGATTCAACGGAACGGGTCTGGACGAATAGGGCTCGGTGTCGATACCGAAACCGCTTTGGTTCGCTGGGCGATGAATGCGGCAGCAAAGCGAGCAACTCAAGCTGAAACGGATAAGACAAGGGATGGAGAGAGGGTGACCTCTGACGTCGCCAGAGAGGGGGCTGACTTTCTGGCTACCAAAAAAGCTAAAAAGAAACAGCCTGCTGGACACCCCTTCTGGCTACGCCCCTGTTGCGTCCCTCGGAAGCGACAGATTGCCTCGGCCAAAAGCGGCATCTGCAAGAAATTATCCTGGCTTGACTGAGAGGCACTTCTTTGGCATTCGGAAAGCCTCCGCACCCGATCAGTATATTAAGCACGCTCGATAGCCCTGACTGTCAGCCAGAAAGGCTTCCGACACCCGAAACCTGAATAAAAATTTCCGAGTAGTATACCGCTCATGTGTATCGCATTGGCCGTTCCACACCATGTCAGATCAATATTACATAAATTAAACCTCATCCAGTGTGTCAGCTAAAAGGAGTTGTCTTATTTTGGTTATAATTATAATTAGATACAACGTATGGCGTAGGCAGTGAACATTTCTTTAGACCACTGCACTCGCCACCGTAGTAGCAGTCGCCTCGTGAGGGCAGACGTCACGAATAAAAACGAGCTAACCATTTCCGCAAAGAAAACCGTTATTGGCGCAAGAACATGTGCTCGCACATTGCTGAGCGTGCGGAAGAGAAGCTGCCGCAGGCAAAATAGGATGGCGGCGATGGTGCAGACAAGCCCAGTGTAGGAGAGCGGATGCAAGGGCGACTTCGAGCACCACTCGGGACGAACGGGCAACGGTGATGGCATGTAAATCAGCATCAGCCGCGTGCCCGTGCAAGTAACAGTTAACCGGCAACCTCACTCCTGGGCCGTGACCATATCATACTAAAAAGGATACGAATAAGACAGGATAACGCAAATTACAAGTGCGACAAAAAAAATTGCTTCGGTGAGCCGGCGCAATGAAAGGCGAGCGAACCTGGATGACCGTATGGACAAAGTTAGAGGACGACACAGCAAAGCAAGGGCAGAGGCGAAGAAGAGCCGAAGTGACGCAGCGTCTAGGGTCTAAACAAATGGGCAACGGTGTCGATACGAGATACGAGCATGCCTTGCCTTTTTGGTGGGGAAATGAATAAGACATGAAAAAGCAGACATGACCGATATGCAGGCATGCTTTCGGCGGGAAAAAAGAGAAGCCTCCAAAGCGGAGGACATCCCGAACGGGAACGGTGGAATACCGACACACGAATAGGCGTGTATGTGTACCAGTTGAGAATTTTAGGACACTCACACCAGGTACCCATCCACGCCAATCCGCATGACTCCTCCCATGCAGCCGACGTGCTAGTCGGCTGAACAGATAGAGCGATGCACGACTTGTCGTAGCGAAGGGGGCCGGTTCATTGTATACTCGCGTTCTTTCGTGCGCACCTGGGCGCACGAAAGAATAAATTATCAAGAAAATAAATTATCACGAGACGCGAAACAGAATGAAGCCATGCTGTTGGTAAAAGTAGCGAGTGGCTGGGCTGGAGGTGCAACACAGCACACGAATGCTCACACACTGACCCTGAATACGATTATCATAACACGCATTCCCGGGGCCCGTCTAGGACAGTCAGCGTACCAGACATCTATAGAAGTGCGAAGCAGACATTCACGCGGCGATGAATTCAGGCAAGAACCTAACACATGTGGCGGTGACAACGTGCGCTACTCGGGAAAAACGGGCAGCGGTGATGACATGTGTAGAGCAGCATCAACCGCGTGCCTGTGCTGGAGGTAAATGGGGGAGCCGGGGGAACTGAAACGGCGGATACAGAAGATCGGAGGCGGAAGTGTCTGGACATGCACAGCGTGACAGATGGGGCATCCATGCAGTGACGCTTCGACGTAATTATAGGTGACTAGCACGTCGCAGGTGATACAGCGGAACGGGTCTGGGCGAATGGGCCCATGTGTCTACGCTAGACACAAGACGACAGGAGTCCCATTCGCCGGATCCGAAACCGCTTTGTTTCTCGATGCACGCGGCAGCAAAGCGAGCAACTGAAACGGATAAGGCATGGGTTAAAGAAACGACTACCCCTGGCGTCACCAGGCAGTCAACCCTAGATGAAAAAGCCAAAAGCGCAAAGTATACGAAGGACGAACGGATCTTCTTGACGACAACGCCAACGATGAAAAAGGCGCACGTATCTCGGTGCATAGACTCCAGCTATGAAGTTGAGAACACACAACGGGAGACCCACGCACGGCAATCCGCGCGCCACACATCCAAAAAGTTTGAAGACCACCCTCGGTATGCTGGTACGCCGAGAACAGTTGATACGGGACGTCACGTGACGTTGCGAAGGGAGCCTCGGTGACGACGTGAAGCTGACAAAGCCGTGGATCCATCCGCACCGATCCATACGGTTCGAGAGGCGATGAATGCAGGTAAGAAGAGATCAGAACAGAACAGAAGAACATGCTGCTGATGCGGCTGAAGCGATGGATGCGGGAGCAATGCAGAGCATGCAATATCACTGCCCAACCTGGGAATGCCAAATAGCCGACATGCTGATCATGATGAGATGATTCCCGTGCGCGAGGACCCGTGGTCGCGTTCTGTTTTTGCGCTAGTTTCTGCTATGTCGCACCTGGTTGCACAGCGAAATTATTTACGGCAAAAAGTGAAACAAAATGGTGTGAATACATGCTGCTGGTAAAAAAAGCGAGTGGTGCTAGCAACCTATTTGCGAGCAAACAAAGCTGGAGGTGCAACACAGCACACGAATCCTCGCAGATGGATCCCGGATGCTATTCATAACAAACATTCAAGGGACCCAGCTGCGACAATCCGCATGCCAGACATTCAAAAGTTCGAAGCCGACATTTGCGAGACGACGAATTCAGGCAAGAACCGAACAGATGTGGAGGTGACCACGTGCGCCACTGGGGAAGAACAGGCACCGAGGGCGACATGCACATATGAACAGCACCAACCGGGTGCCTGTGCTTCCAGACTGGCAGCACAATGTTGGAGGCAAGGACGGGACCCGGGCGAATAGCTGAAACATGGCGGTTACGGAAGTGTCAAGACAGTCACTGCGTAAAGATGCTACAGCCACGCTTCGAAAGTAATTAAGCTAGGGGACCACGTCGCAAATGCCGTGGCACAGCGGCACGGGTCTGGACGAATAGGCCTCGGTGTCGATACCAGACAACGACGACCAGGGTCCCATTCGCCGGATCCGAAACCGATTTGGTTCGCTGAGCGATGAATGCGACAGACAAGCGAGCAACTCAAGCTGAAACGGATAAGACAAGGGGTGGAGAGGGGGCGAGAAAGTCAACCCTATTGGAAAGAGCGAAGAGGGCGAAGTACCACGGAAGAAAAGACCTGCTAGCAGACAACGCCAAGGTTGAACAAAAGCGCACGAATGTCGGAGCATATATAATCCAGCGATGAAGTTGAGAACACACAACCGGAGACCCATGCACGGCAGTCCGCGTGCCAAAAGTTTGAAGACCACTGTCGATGTTGGTACGCCGAGATGAGTTGATACGGGGCATTACGTGAAGCAGCGAAGGGAGCCCCGGTGACGATTTGAAGCTGCCAAAGCCATGGATCCATCCGCTTCGAGAGTTCGTGAATACAGGTAAGAAGAGATACGGTAGAAATGAATCTATGCTGCGGACGCGGCTGAAGCGATGGATGCGGGAGCAATGCAAAAGATGCAAGATAGCTACCCAAACAGAAATAGGCCGAGAGACCAAAAGTTCGGCGACGGGCGCAACGTGTAAGCGCAAATGAACTTCGGTGACGATTCCGCCGTCAACGCCAACCGAGGATTCATTTTCTCTACAAGAGCACGCTCCCGGAAGGAATGGCCAGCACCGCAACACGCATGCAACAACGGGCTCGATGCTACCGCAACCGCAACAACGGGGTCGGTGCTACCAGCGGTCCAGGAACGGGGCGACTCCTGCAAAAAAAAAAAAAAAAAAGGAAGAACAGCAATTAGACAGGTAGCAGTAGCGAGGTAGCAGCCCCACGCGACACCGAAACAGGCGCGTTGAGAAAATCCCCCGCACACGCACGTCACGGCTCTCTGCGAATAACCCCGGTTGTTAATGCACTAACGGCCGCCAAGGTGTTATGCACAAGGTAAACGACAGAACAAGGAAAAGCGCGGGCTCCACCATGCAGTCATGGAATTGTAAAAACTGCTTGTTAATTGTGCGGTTATACGCAAAGGAAACCGAGTTTGAAAGCCGGGTGCGCCAGAGTTGAAAAAGGGCCTGAATGGGTGCGAATGGATCCCGGATACGAAGTCTTCGAACACGTACTCCATCCAGGGAGCCATCCGGACCCACCTACAGAAGTCGAAGTGCCAGGACTACCAAGTACACAGCCGAAATCGAAACAAGGAAGGTGCAGTAGCAGGCACGCCGCGCGATTGATGCACGTGTGCGTCACTGAAGAAGAACGGGCGCCGGTGATGGTAGGAGGCAGAATCAACCGAATGCCCGTGCTTCCCGACTGCCAGTACGGGGATAAAAACGGGAAAAACCGCACATGCAGAGAGGTGTGCGGAGGTTCCAATAAGTTGGGCATGACAGGCGTAAGAATAATCAAAACCGTGCTCGTTTGATCAAAACCAGAGGCAGCGAACATTACGGAAGGGATGCAGCACCCCTGGTCGTGACGAATCGGCCCCGGGACGATACAGAATCAACGCCACCGGTGTCCGATTCGCCTCAAACCGGCTGGGCTCTATTTTTCATATTTTCACTGCTCCGAGAACTTGCCAAATGGCATTCACAGAAGACGATAAACTATTCCAAACATTCAACAATTCGCCACAGCAGCGAAAATAGACCGTTTTGCCACACGAGCGGTGCCGCAGCGGCGAATGCGCAGCCGAAATTCGCACCACGTAGAACGGGCTTTACGCGTCACGTGTAGTAGCACAGGGGCCCCAGTGTGGCTCCGAAACGAGAGCCAACCGAAGACCATTCGCTGGACAACGCGAACGCGCAGAATCTGAGCACGGGCAAGTCGTCCACCTCCACGAAACGCGGGCATTGGGATTGTGCTCAGACATGTTAAACCGCAGCGTGAGGAGACCATGCCCACGGAAAACAGGAAAGCGCGGGTCTCCTTAGAATCAGCTCAAGCAGCAGAAACGGAGGCGGAAGAGACGAGGTGTCCAGGGTCTAAACAAATGACTCCCCAATGAGATAACCGTCGACGTAGACAGTGGTGCAATTCGCCGGACCCGCGAACGCCAGAGGTGGCCTTGCGATCAAGAAGTAGAAGGGCTGGAGACGGTAGCGAACTTGAAACAGAAGGGATGCACGTCCGGGATCTGGATGAATAGGCCTCTGGGTCGATACGAGATGAACGACGACCGGGGCCTCAATCGCCGGATTCAAGCACGCTCGGGGCGACAATGCGGTTAAAGCAGACGAAGAGAAGAGCTGCGCCGACGCAACCAAAAGCTTCGAATCCATAACATGAAGCAAGATAGTGGAAATTAGCGCGCGAATAGGCGCAGGTGAGCCGGCGACCATGAATTCTCGAACAGACATAGCCGGCGACCCACCTACGGCAATCCGCACGCCAGGCTTGCGAAAGTCTGCAGCACACGGAACACTCCCGGTGGCATTGCTCCGCAGACACCAGCTGAAATGGGCCGTCACGTGTCGCAGCGAGGGGAGCCCGGTCGGCGATTCCGACGTCAACGCCTACCGGGCACCCATCGCACGACAAATCCGACCGATGCAGGAGACATGCTGAAGCAACCGACAACACGTTCGCTCGGAACCCGTGCAGCTTGCCGACATGCAGTTGCCGCGCAATAACCGGGAACTAATGTAACGTAACCAGGGTAGTAGAAAAATATATCAGTACAGGCGTTCGGTTGCGACGGCCCTTAATTGTACACAGGGCGTTGTGTGTGTGGGGCGAGGCCGGTCCAAGCACATGGATGCTCGGTGACGGGGAAACGTGGAACGCCGAACGAGCACCCATTTGCTCGACAAGAGCGCGCCGTGAAACTGGTCGCAGGAAAGGATGTCAAGCACAGGAACACGCATGGTCTCAAGACTAAGCAATAATTCAGGAAAAAGATTCGTCGAAGGCGATAGGTATCTTGCACTAAATCCTCCAGCTCTCATCATGAAATAAAGTTTTGCAAGCATGCAGAGCAATGCTATTCGCGAAGTTCTCAGTCATGCAGACTCGGCAGCACGGCAAGACTAAACCACAACAAGGACTACCCAGTGAAACGACAAAGGGGCATACAGTAGCATAGCAGAAATTTTCTGCCGCAGAATCTTAGCAGCGCTCAGTCTTCCCTCCTGGCACACGCCTGGGGTGTTGTGCTGACACTAGAAAACGCCGCACTTTATAGGGTTGACGAGCAGACCCTGCCAAGACATCCCCTACCCCCTCAACTTCGGAAGGGAGAGCGCTGGCTGAAGCCTTTGGGCGGGGGAGATTTGCGCCCGCATCGGCTGTCGGTAGGAGACCGTCCAAGAATGAAGTTCCAGCTAAGATCACGGGGTTGCTAGTGGCGCTAGCAACTTATCTGGAGAAAATAAGGCTGGAGATGCAACACAGCAAGCGATTCGTCGCAGATGGACTCCGAATACGATTCATAACACACATTCAAGAGACCCGTCTACGACAAACAGCATGCCAGACATTTAGAGGCGGCCACGTCGCAGGTGCGGTGGCGTGAGCGCCTGTGAAAACACAAGCCGAGGTGATTCAGCGGAACGGGTCTGGACGAATAGAACTCGGTGTCGATACCAGATGACGACGACCAGGGTCCCATTCGCCGGATCCGAAACAGCTTTTGTTCGCTGGGCGATGAATGCGGCAGACAAGCGAGCAAGGTGAAACGGACAAGACAAGGGATGGAGAGGGGGTGACCCCTGACGTCGCCAGAAAGTCAAACAAATTGGAAAGAGCGAAGAGCGCAAAGTACCACGGAAGAACAGATCTGCTAGCAGACAAGGGCAAAGTTGAAAAAAGGCGCACGGATGGTCGGTGCATAGACTCCAGCTATGAAATTGAGAACACACAACCGGAGACCCATGCACGGCAGTCCGTACGCAGAGAACAGTTGGTACGGGGCGTTACGTGACGTATCGAAGGAAGCCCCTTTTACGATATGAAGCTCTCAAAGCCGTCAGCTTCGACAGGCGGTGAATACGGGTAATAAGAGATACGCTAGAATATAAGACATGCTGGTGATGCGGCTGAAGCGATGGATGCGGGAGAAATGCAACAGATGCAAGATCACTACCCAACCCGAATATGGCCGAGAGACGAAAAGTTCGGCGCCGGGCGCCACGTGTAAGCGCAAATGAGCCTCAATGACGATTCCGCTGTCAACGCCAACCGGAAGACTCGCAGGTGACGCATGGCCAGCACTGCAAACGCATGCGCCGAGAACGGGCGCCAATGACTGTTCGTCGGAGGACATGCATTCTTAGCACGGGACCGATGCAGACGTGGCTCACCCCGATGCGCAAGAGCTGACCTGTGACGAGCACAAATCAACGCCGACAGGGCAACTCTAGCAACAGCGTAAGGCACAATTACGGGGGTGGGGAGCGAACGTACACAGCGATGGCGAAGAATGAACGTGGACGACTGAATGGATCCGACAGTGGGGATTAGCGCTAACAACATGCAGATTACTTATGAACACAGCGTGCAGCAAGGCGATGCTCGAAGGACGCGAAGACAACGCGGAAACATGCCCTATTACAGGCAGCATTAGCCAAGCTAGGAGCAGCACCACAACCCTTCAACCAGACAAGAGTTAACGAAAAGACTACATAAAGCTAGACGCATACCGGACAATTTCAAACGCCCAAGATCTTACCAGCGCTCCGTCGGCTTCCTCCGTGGCCAGGATTGCTGCCGAGGCAAGAGACAGCACCTTTTATAGGGATGAGCGAGGGGCGGGCCACTATCCTCTTTTTGCGTGCGAAGGGAAAGGGCGAGGACTGTCGTCGAAGGGGAATCTTCGCCTGCAGAACAGCCGTCCCCATTGGCTGACGGTAGCAAGCTTCCACAATGAGGGTCAAGCTAAGTGGTCAGCTAGCCTCACGTGACTGCAGTCAAAAATCTTTTCCCTCCTCTTCTTCGCAAAGTAACCATTCTCCCCCCTCGCCTACTGACCACTTTCAACACCCCCCCCCCCCCCCCCCCCCCCCCCACCCGTCCACTTTGGTTCTACCTACGACGGTCATTGCGGTACGGAGAACCCCTCCTCCTCTCACCCCCTTTATTTTATTTTAGCCTGACCACGCTGCGAGCACATGGCTGCCAGTCAGAGAGTAAGAAATTTAGCATGAAAAAAAAGGTACTTGAAAAGTAATTGTTTTTGGGAAGACAATCGCGAAGACAGACACACTCGGCCGCTTTTAGGCGGCCAGGAAACGCTCGAAGACGGTAAAATTCTGATGCATCCGAAGGGTCAGCGAGCTTTCAACGATGGTCGGTAAAAGCGATCAGGCCACAGCTGATTTATAGTAATAGTAATAGTAATAGTTTATTTTTCATAAACTGTACAAGGTTATGGGGAAAGAAAGGGAAAAAGTTGCACATAAGCAACTTGTCGTATGTTACCTAACAGCAGCGTCATATTAGTAAAAACATGCTGTGGAAGGTTCTCCACGAAATTCTATCGCCACACAATGGCACTGCACTGTTGAACCGAACGCCACCGAAAGTTGGGAACCTTCGTGGATCCATTCCCGAAGAGTCTGCTGGGGCAGTCATTTTATGGCTACCGAGCTCTGTTAATTTCCGTGACCGACGATTTTGATTCCCCCCACAGCGAGTTCCAACAGTAATCGCTAGAAGCAAGGCCCACAAACAGGTGCCGAATTCCTTGAGTATTAACGCGACTCTACGGCTCGCTACCCCAGGCCATCAAATTCACGCACTGACATCGTTCTGGCTAGCGTCACTAAACAAAGGCTTTTTTAGCGTAGCTTATCTAGTGACGTTAGTTCTGGCTGTGGAAGCTGCGATGTCGAGAGAACCTTCTCCCAGCAGTGATCCCGAATGGAGACCGACATGCTGCGCATGCAGATTATAATGTATGTGGGCACAAGAACGTGTAAAAAATGAATGGCCACCTTTTGGTGAATAAACTGTTGCATTTCGTAGGCGTTATACATGCGATTTACTGTCGTCACTACTGATTATTTTCTAAATAAAGGTCAAATGTCGGAGACTATTTGCTATAAAATCCTAATGTCCCCCGATTACAAAACTCCAATTTAGGACATTAGAGTTAAGAAGCTCGTGGTACTCCTTCTAAATTATCTGAGTGTAGCACTTAGTAAATCTGTATATTTAACCCGAAAAAAAAAACCTAAGTTCTAAATGGTTTCAAAAATATGTCCAATTTCTCCCGATTATCAGTTTGCAAAATAGCATCCCATCTCAACGCCTCCACCCGGGTTAAAGAAAAATGCAAAAACCCGAAAGCAATCAACCCTATATGTACAGCATCTCATGTTATGTAGCTCTTGTTTGGCATTCATTGAAACAAATTAGAAGATCACCTCTACCCATCGCAGAAATGCAGTTCCGGGTCGTAACATTTTTTGTACAACAAAAGCTTGAAAATTTGATTTTCTCGTAGTCGCCACTTCGTTCGCGAACAGGCCTGCCCTTTTTTTCTTCTTTTCTTCTGGCTCCAAGACAGCCGGGATGTCGCGGAAGATGTTCACCCCCCTCCTCCTCCTTTCCCCCTACCGCCCCTCAGCACCTGTCCGCCTTTCCTTCCTTCCCCGCAGCCTCAGCACGTGCCGGCTTCGTGCGCGCCTGTCCCTCACATGCCACCCTTCCCCACTGCCACCCGGACTTCCCTTTCAATCTGACCTTCCCAAGCGTTCGTCACCGCTTCTCTGAAGACACGTGGTCCCGTCGCCAGCAAGGGCACCCCACCCGGCAGCAAAACGGGGTGGGTCGCTGGACGGGCCGGTACCGAGAAGAGTCCCAGAACGCACACGCATGCTTCAGAAGGAGTTGGAGTGCGCGAAACTTGGAATGACCACGAACTGCCCATCCTTTCAAAAGCAAAGTAAAAAAAGAAGAAATGGCTGCCAAACTTTTGTCTTGCCAGTGTTTGCCGAAACGAAAGCGATCGTGTTTCGCCCCCCCCCCCCCCCTCTCCTTTAATTATCGACTTGTACACTTGACACGACACGACAGAAAGTTTAAGGAGAGGCGAGGGTCTTGAAATAAACTTCTTTATTAATTTCTCTATGATAATGAAAATTACTGTGCATATGTGTTTTGTTCTTCTCATTTCAAATATGTAATTAGTTTTCAAGTGGTATAATTAATGTTTGAGTTACAAATAACATACTGGAGCCTGATAAAGTAATTTCTTACGGGCCGTTAAGGGCTATTTATTAATTTTTTTTTGAAAATAAATGGTATGGATGTGTATCTTAATACCTCCAATGCATGCTGATGCTATTTGTATTCCTGTAAAGATAGTTGATTGGATAGAATTTGTTTAACTATGAAAAGTGCATTCTTCAGAAAACTTAATATTTATTACTCATAACATATATTTGAGGCACATAGAGTCAATTAAAATAGCATCAGCACGCAGTTAGTTCATTTGATTCCGAATTCAACGATATAACGTTTATAGAAATCCTTTAAAAAAAACAACCTTAAAACCTCGTAAGGGTAGGCACATATGCAAAAAAAAAGGAGGGGGGGAAGCTGAGAAAATCACAGTTGAGTATTTACTACAAGTAACAGTTTTATTTATTGAGCATGTGAAAACTAGAAATGTCTTAGAATGTAGCTTTCTTTTCGCTCAACACGAGCATACCAAGTTTGCTGAAATCAGTTACGGGAAAATTACGAAATCCTCTTTACACAAATGGCACTTGGCCGAAAAACTGAACGTTGCTTGAATTTTTATTTTGTTGACAGCGCGCCGTCTTTCTTTGGCGACCAAGGCTGAGGTGCCGATCTTGCACCACAGTTGTAAACGTTAATTTTGTTATGTTACCGTTTCATTCGTTGCAATCAAATTGGCTCCAGGGCGATTTGCATCGTGTGAAATGAGTTGCAATGAAGCGGTTGGTTGGTAATGGCATACACCACTGTTCTGTGACGTGCATGCGTTTGCCTAGGTGGGATAACCACATTTTCGATTTAATCTACTCGCATATCACGTCACCCCCGCACGTTGTGCACAGTGCGAGCATTTACAATTCTCACACCGCTGATAACTTGCCGACGAGGAAGCGCGCGCCGGGATGCGGGCCGACCCGCCGCGGCATCGTTGAAAACAGAATGAACGTATACTTCCCTTGCGCCGTCGCCAAGCAGCATCTTTTCCTTTATCATTTTTCTTTCTATGTGATGCTGATCTAAAGATGAACGCATCTCAGGGCAATTTCAGGCGTAATCATATCGCTTATGCTGTCGTCTCGCAGCCCGCAGGTGAGCTAAGCCTATCTCGTCTCGGCGCCGCCGTCAGACACGCAGAAAAACGTATCCCAGGGGTTTTTAATACTTCTTCTCGTTCTTCCTGTCCGTTATCGATAGACATATTTACTTTGTTTTACGCCGTGCGGGGCTTTCGGCGGTCCTTGCATAGACGAAAACGGGCCGTTGCACTGTGATGAGTGTGCCGAGCAGACGACCCACGGCGCCCAGCCAATGAGGTTGCGCCCTACGGTCACGTGCAGTCAGTAGCCAATTGGGCGGCGCGTTCCGCAGTGCTGCCAACCTGCGAAGCCACTTTTCCCCTAGCTCAGATGAAAATATTCCCTAGATTTCCCCTGATTTTTACTAAATGCGGTTGTCAGATGTTTTCTTTCATATATTAGGTTCGTGTCATGCGATGACTGCCTAATTTTCCTTTAGGGCATAATTATGAATTCGTTTGAAGCCATTTTTGAAGTAACGGAGATGAAGCTGAAAAAAGAAAATGTTGGAGCACAATTTGTAATGCATAATTATTTTATTTCATCAAACGACAAAAGCAATAGAGGTCATCACGTCGGGGGGGACATGTAATAGTGAATAATACGGGTCTAGGCCAACTCGTCACAAGTCCACTCGTCATAAGCCAACTCGTCGCAGGTAAACTGGTCAGGACTGCCAACTCTTCACAGGGCATTTCGTACGAGGAATTCTCGTATCACCGGAATATTCATCACACGGGAAACTCTCATTACGAGCTTGTTTTGGAACGTTAAAGCGGTGTTTCCACCTGCTATACGTCGCCCATTTAAAAAGTGATGTAGGCGAGCGAGTGTGCTTTCAAAGTTTTTGACGTAGGAGGAAGTTAGGTGAATATGCCGTGATACCGAGTTAATTATATCAAAGGATAATTGCATTCAAATTTGTAATAAATAACCAGTAGAAAAAGTCATCAACGCCCAATGGATATGACGTTGCGCTGTTGAGCCCAAGAAGGCGGGTTCAATTCCCGGCCTCGGCGGCCGCATTTCTGATGGAGACGTAAGCGAAAACGCCCGTGTGTAAGATTCCGAGGCGGTCACAATGAATTCGGCGCCCTTCACTACGGCACGCCTCATCGCCTGCGTAGCGTCGGCGCGTTAAACACCCACAATTAATCAAATCAACAAAGAAACTGTGTTTTTCAGTGTTTACATAGAAAAAAATCCTCCAGCTTAGCTATGGTTCAAGTCTTGCGGCAGTTAGTGGAAGCTTCCCCATTTTTTTTTTTTATTATTCCGGGACTGAAAGTGGGGTGCGGCTTGTATGCAAGGGCAGGTTATACGCGCGAAAATACGGACGTACGGGACCTCAACACCCCTGACCAGCGCTAGAAGAAGTACAGGTCGCGCTGACCTTTCCCTTCTCCCCCTTTCCCCTCAAAGAACAAAAAAACACCTTTTTATGCACACTGGTGGTCCCACAGACCTCCCCACGCGCTCCTAAACAGCCGTAGCGAATTCACCGTTGTAGAAACCAGCCTCAGACCGGCTTTCAACGCCAATTTTCGGTCAGGGCTTGCAGGCTTTTGTTCACCCGGCCGCGGTGTAACGAAACCATTCTACAAAAAGGCGCCTTGCACGAGAGTTCCTATCTAGAGATGGCACTGTACCAAAAAAAAAAAAAAAAATCCTGGCTACGCGCCTGACGTGGTCCCCTAATGCCCTTCTTTTCCGGACACCAGTCCTTCTGCCGCCTGCCACGTCAGTCAGTGCCCGAAGGAGGGGGGGGGGGGGGGGGGGGGCGTCGTCGTTTGCGGTATCAGGCACGATAGTCCACCTTCTCGGTAGCCTTGAGCCTCAACGCACTACGGCCTGACATGAAAAGGCATTGACCCACCCAAAAAAAGAACCCTGTTCGGGAGTCAAGGGGGAAAGACAGAAAGGGAGCCAAAGTCATGGTCATCGTCACGCGTCAATCCTCTCAGAGGAGCACACAAAAATTCAAATAAAAAAAGAAACTTCGGCCCTGTCAGCTTTAGACGAAAGGGGTATGAAGATAAAACGGCGTTCGGTAAAACGGTGTTCGATAAACTGTCCGGATCCCCTAAGTGAATGTTAGGGGAATCGGAGCAAGGTGGGGATATATAGTTGGGTGGGGGGAACTCTATTCATGCCGCGCTTTGGTGCTGTACATCTGGAACTAATTTGGAAGGACTTCTCGAAATGGTAGGATAAGTGGAACCAATACCAAGTTGTGGGAAACAAGATCCCAAGAACAGGGAGATACTACATCGACCTTGTATTTAGCCTGTGAACGTGTTTCTGTAAGCGCCATTCTGACACAGGCGTACGACGGAGAGGGCACTATGATTAGAGACATCCCCGAAAAAAAAAAAAAGCAGGTGGCATAAAAAAACTAAAAGAGGAAAGGGTGTGGGCGGAAAACACGTGCAGAAAGTTGCGGGCAGAACGTTGCGGAGGTTCAGTGACCCCCCAGCAACTCCGTGTGCATGAAAAAGTATAGGAATGCAGAAATCCCAAAGTTGTGAAGACAAACTTTGCGCCCCAAGTGGCTGAAGGACAAATGCAGCGAACCTGGTTGAAGGTGATAAAGGAATAAATTAAACAAAACAAAAAAATAAAACAAAAAGGCCGGGAAAAACACTTTCGATAAAACGGCGTTCGATAAAACGGCGTTCGATTAAACGACTTTGCTAAAACGGTGTTCGATAAAACGACTTTGCTAAAACGGCGTTCGATAAAACGACTTTGCTAAAACGGCGTTCGATAAAACGGCGTTCGATAAACTGTACGGACCCCTTCAACTCGTATCGATATTCTTGATCAACGCTGGTCACCCTTCTTCCCCACTCTGGCTTGCATTCTTTGCTGAACTTTGCCAGGTATGTATCCTAAAAGAGAGAAAAAAAAACGAAAACATGTGCTTCGCTTCTCTCTTTTGAGTCGAAACATCATACCTACTATGACGAACTTATATCCGGACAGTTTATCGAACGCCGTTTTACCGAACACCATTTTATCGAAGCCGTTTTATCGAACGCCGTTTTATCGACGGACGTTTTATCGAAGCCGTTTTATCGAATGTATTTTTTTCCGGCCATTTCGTGTATCAAAATTTCCGGTACTTTTTTTTAGTTTCCTCCTCGCTATGTAATTTGCAAATCTTGTCTCCGCAGCGAGCCTATCTAACAGAATTTGTAGTATTTTATTTCCCGCGTGCTTTTTGTTTTTGTGATGCGCGAAATTTGCCTCCACCATTTTTTTTTTGTTCTGTTCATTGCGCAGGTGGTATTGCCGTAACAAATCTCCTTGTGTCCCTAGTCACCCCTCCGATCCGAGTCATATATCACGGCATTGTGGCGTATAGACTAGAATATGCCTCGACATGCTTCGTACTTTTTTGTATACACCACTTTTGCGTCGAAACACAATTTAATTATTTTGCCGCGTATGCTCTACATAAGTAAGACACTTCTTGGCGCTGGTGGGTACAATGTTAATACCTAACTGGAATGCTGGCAGACGTCTCCCCCGAATTCCGCCTTCCTAATTCTTAATGTGCACTGAGTTCAGTTGCTAAGAGGTTACCAAGCCTTGTCCTACTGTTCTCGATATGCCTATCTTAGAACTAACGAGAAAAAAGTTCGTTACAAAATTAGTCACCATACTGCAGGATGGTTCGTTTTCATCTCTCCCCCCTCATTGCGCCCCAGCATACCTGGGGTTTTTAGCCCATATTCTTTTACCTTTTCTATCATAAGGCATAAAAAAACCGTAAGATCAAAATAGTAAACACAGAAATGTAGAAATCGTGAAGGTCTACTCAATACAGCACCGTTACCCGATTACTTGGAAATATAAATATCAAGAGAAAATTGAAAGGAAAATTGAGAACGAGCCAACAAAATCCAATATGGCCCGTGCGATTAGCAGAACAAAGCACACAAAAACCTACAAAATGCGCTATCTGGTCTGGCGTGTTCCTCCGAGGTCACCAAGGAAACGTGAGGAAACGAGTGTGATGTGTGTTTGTTCTTGTGCTTGTGTGTGCGTGCTTCCCTCTCCGAGCCCAGGACGAGTGTGTTGTGTGTTTGTTCTTGTAATTGTCTGTGCGCGCTTCTCCTTCCCTCTCCGAGCCGGGGACGGCCGGAAAAGGAATTCGGCCCGTTTCTCCCGCTGTCCTGCAAACCCGGCGAGTTACGTTTCGCAGAACCGTGCCGCGCCTATAGGTCCAGAGACGCCACGACCACCAGTCTGCCGCTGCCAGCCCTCGAGACTGCACCAATTTTTTTACGGAGCTAACCAGAGGAAGGAACCTTTCTTTTTTCGACTTGTACCCTTTTCCTGTTTTTCATTTATCCTTAATTAAAGTTTGCCTTTTAAGCCTTCCAATGTTTACCCGTCATCTTTATGGATATCGGACGCATCGACCCCGTCGAACAGCGTACCGCGAGGCCAGAATACTGCTTCCTGTGCCTATACCAGAACAAATTGACAAGCACTGTTTACTACGCCATCACTGCACGGTGGAGCACGCGCTCTTCCTCGTTCGTTTTACTTTGTGTGTAGCACCTTGGCGGACGTTAGTGCATTGACAACCGGGGTTATTCGCAGAGAGTCGTGACGCTGCTTCCCTTCGGCATCCAACTGGCAGTGCGGATAATTTTCTCAGCGATCCTGTTCCGGTATCGCACGGGGTTCCTACCTGGCTTGCCTGATTGCATGCAGCTTGTTGCGTTTCTTTGGAGGAGTCCCCCCTCATGGACTGCTGGCAGCTTTGACGGTTTTCACAGAAGGAAGTCTGCATTTTGTGGCAATAAAATATTTTCTGGAACTTTTGGTGTGGACTATTTTTCGACATCGGTTGTCAACTCGATGCGGAAAAGTAGTGGGTAAAATGCGTGACGTAAAAGCTGTATTTGCTCCCGTACTTTTTGCCGATACTTGAATTCAACGAGAGTCTTCGCTGCATTTCGTACACTCCCACGGAAGACAGCCGCCAGTAGAGTTTTAGCACTCCGTGTTGTACGTTGTTACAGTGTTGACCGGGGCCCGTCTGGGCACTTGCGCATTCGTCGCGGCAGGGTAGATTAGTTCCGCAGGCCGGCGCCCTCGCCCTGCCGGTGAATCACGGTGGGGTGCGCCTCCAGTCAACTGGGAACTGTCGGAGTATTTTTGATTGTTCGTTTTGGCTGTACGAGCATCCAGTAACCTTAAAACTGGTCAGAAATAAACACAGATGCAGAAACTGAGAAGGAACTGTCGGATATATAGTCTGCGAAAACTCGTCTGCTTACACTGCGCCCTGTTACAGTGAATTGTTGGGAACTCCTGTCTTCAGGTGAATATGAGCAGTTTATTAAAACAGGGCGGCCCCATTGCATTTTATTATATACCCTCATAAAACCCCACGTATTTATCTCCATGTATTTACGGATTATGTGCCTTCATGCAATCGTTTTAGGCAGCCCCCCCCCCCCCCCCTCATCGGCTTCCCTTTTATGATAAAGCTTTCTATAGTTTATACCGTAAGCTAGCTGCAGCACTGTGGAAGCTACATTGTTGTCCCCCTCAGGGCGCCTAACTCACCGCGAAGGAAGCGACAAAAGGTGCCGGGGCCTTGCGGTGCCGCTTGCCGAGAGGGGAGAAGGGAGTGTCCTTTCAGGACCCCCTTCACGGCGAGTTAGGCGCCCTCAGTGGGCGCACTATTGATAACAATGTTGCGTCCACAGTGCTGCAGCTAGCTTGTGGTATGAACTATAGTGTAAAGTGTGATATGAAAGCATGAATTCCAACGTTTATTTTTTTTTTTTTGTTTAAGCATTTATGCATCTGCGTGAGCCCCCTAAATTCGGTTTGAACAGTACACATGACTGCATCGCTGGGGTTCTGAAGAGTTGACTCTGATGATATGTTTTGGGCCAACACGTTACGTAAAATGGACTCGGCAAGCCTAAAAAGGCGTTTTTAGGGCAACAAAAAGCCAATATAGACATGAATCTAAAAATAGGCCCTTAGGCACTATCAACAGTTGATTCCTGTAGTCCGTGCTTATATGTTGAACAAATTTCACAGGGACTCCAGGAAAAAAAATGGGAATTTTGCCTAAAGTTCCGATCTCTAGTTATACTTTGTACATCAGGGCATGAGCTGCATCACAAATATTATCATGTGCCTGTGCATAACTGTTTTGTGTGCTGGAATTCGCTTTTTTACTGATGTTCGCATGGTTTCTGTATATACACAATTGTACTATACCAGTAATACTTAGTTGCACTTGTTCCTGTCACCCTTTGTCTCTTGTCAAAATTTTGCCTGTATATATGCGAGTGTATCTTACCAATAAATCCTAGTTGAAAGTAGCACTTCGTCATGTCATCCTTCTTTGTCTCATCCAAATTTTGCACTTTACACGAGTGAAGTCACCCAAAAGTTCGCGTCGGTCAGCTACATGAGAGATCCAGTACATCACCCACTAAAAGTCTGCATGGCTTCACCTAATAATTAGGCCGTAAGCTACAAGTGAGACTAACACTAGCCATCCAGAGTTAACATCTATGGAGAAAAAGCAAGTAGTATAATGCACAAAAGAAATTGGAAAAGATACGAGGCTGTTTGGGCACAACTTTTTATTGCAATTGAATTTCTTGGAAAAAAAAGTCAGTGTTGGGTGCAACAGGGCCTCAGGAGTCAGAACACAAGCTGGCTTCAATGTTTGTTTCAGTGAAGTTTTCTCTGAGCCGACATCACAAGCACAGAGTTAGGTAACGGCACTGTATATCAAAACTATCATGCATGGTGGTGTGGCTCCTATACTCAATAAAGTGCAAAGGCTTTATTAGAAGAGAAACAAAAACTGCATGCAGTGACCTTAGAGAAAGTAAATATCTTCATTCAGTGGCTTCTGCTTCACCTAATGGGAATGCACTGTCCCCTTATAACTGCTGAAGGTGGTACAAAACAATTCAGCTATTACCAACGCACCCACTGAAAGGAAAGTGCTGGTGATCCCTTTTACATTCCTGTGTCTGACGTGTTTGAGGTGTTTGCAGTACATTGTGGCAAATTTTAATTTTTGTCCCCAGTGCAAATTACAAAAGGCACAAATTGCGGCTCGTTGAATGTTATGTGGTGCTTTTGAATGGACTATGTATTAGGGGTGGGCGATTGATCGATCAACTTTCCGGTTAATGCTTTAGTTGCGATTAATTTTTTAGTCGGTCGAAGTCATGTGAGCAAACCGAAACAGGAGTACCGCGTTGAAAGTGTGTGCATGCCGAGGACCATATTTGCGTTCAAATAACCTGCCTGACGTTACAACAGAAAACAATGCAAGTATGCTCAGAGATGATAGCAATTAAAACTGTCGGGACAGAGAAGCATTTTATTATTACTATTATTGTTGTATGAATTCCATTAAAATATTATTTTTGGTCATTTTTCTTTCGAAACCAACACCACCGATTCATTGATTAATTAACAGATTAAATCTAGCTAGTTAATCGGATTAAAACTTTTAACCGACGCCCAGCCCTACTATGTATGCAACCTACATCTTGGCTTTATTCAAAAGGTCAGACAGTGTACATCATTACTACAATATTGTTGTATGAGGAACAACACTACCACCACAGAGGAATTAGAATACCCACGGGTAGATTTCACAAACAGGCAGCCAGAATGCAAAGGAAGCCAAGTAAACCAGGGGAGGCCATCCACTTATTAAACAGCCATCGGTTCCGTTCTTGTGCAAGATAAAGCCTGCCACTTGACCTTACTTCAACTGTGGTATCAAAACAGCTTGTCCGAGTTACTGCTGCTGCTTCCTTTTTTTTTTTTTTTTTTCTGCCATGTTATAGGCACTCGGTACGGAATGAAATATTTGCTACCACTACAAAATGTCTCAACTAAAAGCCCGCAACCCTGCTGTATTTCTTATAGGAGCTTCTGTAGAGACCAGGGCTGCGAGGATATGAAATTCTGCTTTTAAAGCTGTTTTATTGGAATATATTTTAATAGGAACAAATATTTTCAAATTAAAGTGCTCTCCTAAAGCACCTTTCTCTTCGAAACATGTTTTGGTTGAGTTGGTCTGTAATATTGACAAAATAAAATGAAATAAATTATGAGCGCTACAATAACAGCGTATGAAAAGAACAGACGACAAATACGCTTGCCTTTCTCGTCCGTTGTTCTTGTAGCGCTCATATTTTTTCAACTCCTTCCTCCTGTACTTTAGCCGCATGTCACAGGGGCATTGCGGCAAAGCCTGTCGGCGCTAGCGGTGAAAGCGGCGCTAGTTAGCGGCGGTCGATCGGTCATCCAAACTTTTTATGGGCCTGGTACTGGTACTGCAGCGGAGTTATGGTGGAGTCAGTGACTTCCGAACAGGCAACAGGACAACACGCTCAAAGCAGATACGCGACGCGTTCATCAACCAACAGCTCGACGCTACACTGGACAATCATGTAAGCAACCGTCCACGACGTTGACCCGCGGCTATCACAAACTCGGGCATCAAACAAACGCCAAAGCGAACCTACCTCTGCGGAAGGGCGCATGTACCTGCGCAATAGTGATAAAAAAACACCTTACCGCAGTGCATATATCTTCTTGATGCTATGCGCAGTGCCTTCGCGATAAAAGTAAAAAAAAAAAAAGCCCACGGTCCAGGAAGTGACGAAAATGTCTTTCTCACGTGACTTTTGGCTGTGACGTCATGACCTCGATCTGTTGTTGGCCGGACAGAGCGTACCTTGCGCTATTGGCGGTGAGCGCGACCACGGGCGGCGCTGCGGAGCGCGCCTCCGTGACGTCGGCTTAGGGATTCTCGTATTTGTCGTCTGCTTCACTCGGGCTCGCTCTCTATGCTGTTTCTTTGCGCGCGGTTGAGATTTTGTGCTTGTCCGCAGCAGATCTCGCGAATGCGCAACTTTTTTTTCGTAACAAAAGTTTTAAAACAGCGTAAACTAGCTCAAGGCGTGATTTTAAGTATAGTTTTTGATACCGCTCCGGAAAAAAACATTGCCGGCGTCGCCCATGCATTGCTGCGAAGCTGGTCCTGTGCGGAGCGCGAAGAGTCGGAGCTAGGCGTCAGCCTCTGTGTTCAGCAGTCTTCGAACAAAGGTAGCAGCCGCAGGCTGACAACCGACAACAGCGAAAATGGAAGACCAAAACAAATTCCAGGCCTTCGGGGCTGTCGGCTTTGGCAGAAGGCATTCCAGCTAATCGTATGTAAGATAAAACAGATTTGGCAATGTTGCCTAACACTCGAAACTATTGTATCAAGTCACTTTACGTTGTCACGGCATGAAAGTGTGCCGACGTGCACTATGGGGCACAAATAATGTAGGTTGATTTCCAAATAACCTGCCGTGTGTATAGGCGCGTGCTGGTTTTATACCAGGCTTCTAACCAGTATGCAGGCTTATTGAGCAAAACGAGTAACCTGTAAAGCAAACATACAGTAAGGCTATGTTTGTTCAGATTTGGAGGGATATTTCGGTACATTTACCACAGCCATATCATCACAATATTCAGATAGGCGTTATAGTAAAACTGCACTCAAGAGGGGGAGGACCAGGAGGAGGAGAAAACTTTAATAGTAAAATCGAGCTGGTTAGTGGGCAGGCTCCTCAGTCCAAGACGAGAGAGTAAGATTCATTCTTCAATTCACTGAACGTCATCCCGAGTATCTTTGCGACTAAATGGGTTGGAAAACAATAAAGAGCTGCCTGGACATATTCATTGGTTTCGAATTGTGTTATACTGAAAATTGGCATGTATACTATCTATTGCGTTAGTTAGCAAGTATATCAAATTTTCAACACCGTAATCATCTCATAACTTTTCGGGTTGAGATCGAGTTCGTTACGATATCGATGGTTCGATAGAAATTAGGTGCACAAAAGCCGCCTTCGAGTATTGTGGACAACGTTATCTGCGCCGTAGCACAGATCTTATTGCATTGAATATTGAGACGAATTTTGTGAGCCTCGCAAACATCCCCAAACCTCCTAGGACGTTTAGGACGGTGCAGAAAAATGAATGCGTTGGGCACAGAAAAAAAAAAAAAACGTTCGTCTAACAACAACGAAAGAAAGAGAAAACACCCGTTTTATTTCCTGCTGTGCGACCCGCTGCTTGATGCGTAGCATTACACTGTTGAGTCTTCATAAGAGCATCTCAGAAATAGTTAAGGGAAGCATACGCATTTTGAATACTTATCGAGGAGCTCTGAGCGCTGAAACTCGCAAATACGCTAGATAGGACGAGGGCGAGTTACACACGATTGTCTGAGCGATGCTGTCTGAAAGTCGTTCTCTCTCTCCTCGTGTGTTGTAAAATTGTGCGGGACAAAGCTTGAAATTATTCAGAGCCGTCAGAATAGTGTTGTAAAATTGTGCGGGACAAAGCTTGAAATTATTCAGAGCCGTCAGAATCTGATTGAAAACACGCTTTTTAAAGCACCAAAGCATCAAAGCGGGCGATTTCTAGCAAAGGTACTGCTGCCAGTCAGAACCGGGCGACCGCGGCGCGGGTGTAGCAGCGGGGCGAGTGTAGCAGACGACAGCGGAGCGGGTCCCTAAGCTGACGTCAGATCCAGGGGGCGCCACTCAAACATCTCACCGCCAATGGTGGCGAGTTGCGCGCAGGTTTTCTCCGACCGGCCGGCGGCGTGCGGCCGCTTGCTCGTTGGCTGGGCCTGCTGGACTGGCCGTAATGGCGGCACTCCACTCAATTTCACTTTCAAGATCTGCCACTTGTGATGGTCGTTTGCGCCGCGGATACGTGTATTTCGGCTGTCATGTTTTGTATCTTGCCGTCTTTTTAGGCAGTCTATGCGAAAATAAGGTGTTTAAGACGTTGAAATTTTGACTGCAGTTGGCCTTTAAGTCAAGCGCGGGAGTGTAGCTGGTTCGTCGCCCCACTATCTCCTGCTTTCCTTCATTACATAGGTACGTTACGTTATCAGATTTTGCGTAAAAATTGCTACGCACGTTATTGCAATACAATATTCCCGACCGTTGTCTTCACGAAGCTTCGGAGAGGCGCGTATGCCTGGTGCGCAGAAGCGCCACGAGCGCAGAGCCGTTGGCGTCCAGCCGCAAGTTCTCCCTGACGTAGTCAGCGAAACAGCGCTCGCGCTTTGCGAGTAGTGCGCGCGGCAGGCTCGCGTTGAACAGGCGCGTTTTTAGTTGCCCGTCACGAAATACTCGAAGGAGAAGGACTAGCTTACTATGTGTATGCCAAATTGCATTGAGAGTCCATTGAGATGCCAAATTGCATTGAGAGTCCTTGCACTCAATTCTCAGCAGCCGGAAGCCCGAAAAACGTCCACTGAACTTCGAATAAACCTTGACTTCGCTATCCCGAGGGATCGCTATATTTGTAACCATACAAAATAATCGTAAAGGAAGCCCTCGTTTCCCCTTTCCACGAGCGCTTGTGCATACCTTCGGCGGCCATGTTCTTTCTCAGCAAGATCCCTTCGTGGAGTTCCACTCCTTTGGCGACGCTGCGCATGGCCAATACCTGGCGCCGCACGGAGGCCCACATGTCGGCAGCGAGCTTGATCGCGTTTCCTGCTTGGAGGGAGCCGCCTATAGCCACTAAATAAGCTACGCTGGCTCTCATCTAGTGGCTCTAGAGGTGCCCAGCGCCGGCAGGAAGCCCGTTCCCAGCAGCACTTGCACGCCCCCAAGCAAGTCCGGCGCCGAGCGCTGGCGCCTTGGTGGGCTCGACCGACGCGTTGTACTCGAGGCTCATGTACTCGGCTACGGGCACGAGCAACGCGTAGTGCATTGACGTCTCCAGACTGGCCGCGCCCGACAGGTTCACCAGACTCCGAAGCGCCGTGACGTCGTTGACGAATACGCGCTTGATTGGGTGCACGAGGAGTTCCTTCCAGGTCCTCTCAGCCGCGTCCTGTACGCGATGGTGGTGGCAGAACGCTTATTGAGCCAAAGAGAAAGGGTGGAAGGGTGTGGTTAGACCTCCTAAGTCCATGAGTCTTCTTGTCCGGGCTGCCTCCAGTGCGCGCCGCACCAGGGCGACCACGCGCTCCGGGTGCGGAGCTGGTCAGCTCGGACGTCCACTGCTCAGGGGAAAGGGGGGTGTTGGGGGCAGAAGACGAGGTGGTAGGTGTTGAGAGGGATGTGACAATGTGGGCAGTCGGGTGGACAGAGAGAAGGGGAAATGTGGGATAGGATGATGTGGTTAAAATAGGTTTCGGTCTGTAGTCGGCGGACGATGTAGGCTTGTTGGGCGGTGAGGGAAGAGTGGGGGTATCACCGTTGGGAGTTGGGAGAGGATGGGGTTGTACGTGGGGTCGAGAGGTTTCAGGGCTGCTGTGTCCAGATCAAGGAGGTTGTATAAAACTAGTGAAAGGATCACTAGCAGAGTTGGGCGCAGTCTAAGAAGTGCACGAAGCTAACACCTTGTTTGCAATTTTCGAATGACCATACTTTCTGGGTAATCGGTAAGAAGTGCACGAAGCTAACACCTTGTTTGCAATTTTCGAATGAGCATACTTTCTGGGTAATCGGTAAGAAGTGCACAAAGTTAACACCTTGTTTGCAATTATCGATTGAGCATACTTTCTGGGTAATCGGCTGAATGGTACTTAAAAAGAGTTTTCTTCAAGCGAACAAGCATGGGGCTCCCTCCCGCGCATATAAAGACAGCAGATGGGAATGCCACAATATTTAGAACTTCACCCCGCACTACGTACTTACGAAAGGTATATGAAACTGAGGGCGAGGCTGGAGACGTCGGAGCGGCCGATAGTGGCATAATTTGTTTCCGGGCAGTTTTGAAAACACAAGGGTTACAGCTGTTCTCTGCAACCAAACTCCCGCCGGAGTCCGTAGACGGCCATGTACTGACAGCAGGCAGGAATTTCGGTAACGTTCAGAACTTTACTGTGCAATAACTAGTAGTATAGCAGATCAGAAAAACGGTTCCGGTACGGTAACGTCTACCATCTGGACGCCACCGCGCATGCGCAGAACCCGTACCGTAAACCGGGGCGACTTGGCCGGACTGTACCGAGACGTACCGTGTCCGTCGTTCCAAAGCGGACGGCCGCTTTGGAAGAGTTTGGTGGACGTACAGTCGCGCTCACTATGACCCACGCCGCTCATTAGTATTCAGACGATTATATCGACAAAACGATGAATATGGGCTTATACGTCAGGATAAGGCCTGATTCATTAGGACGTTATGCTCCTAATGTGTACTTGGTCTTTACCCCAGGTGCCAGACAAAGGTTCTACAAAGCGGTGAATACTAATGAGCGGCGTAGGTCATAGTGAGCGCGACTGTACGCTTCGCTCGCGCCTAGTCGAACGGATTGTAAATGTGAGATCGTTTAGGAAAAATGAGGTGCCCGCTTCATGTTCACGAAGTCGCTAGTCAGAATCTCTGTAGAGGCGTCGGATATATTTTTTAATACTGTTTTTAGCGTTTTTGAGAACTCAAAACTAATATTTCAGCACATGAAGCGCCACACTGACTCACGAAGAATTGCCAAACGACGTGCAACCCATGTCGCTCCCAGTCGCGATAGTATGTCCGGTAGTAGCGGTCTGCTATAACTTCCCGGTACGGTCCGGTAACGGGTACCGCGTACCGAACCGGAACCGTTTTTCCGATCTGCTATAACTCTCTAACGACAAGTAACTGAAACTCGGCGTAATGACAGAGTCGTCCTAGCGGCCGATTTCAGTATCATTTTTTGAAGATCCTTACATTAGATTGGGGGCTACAATTAGCATTCCCCAGAAAGTTGGTTTGGCCACAAGACTAAATTTTGTCGACGCTACATTTTAGTGCGCAACACTTTAGGGGCCCGGCTTGTCGTCGAAGCTCACGGGGCCACGCGGCGTCGCGCACACAAACCGCGGCTTCGAAAAGAGACCCGCTTGTCCCTCGATACACCCTTCCGGCCGAAAGTTAAGAAGACACTTGAACAGAATGTTTATATGGGCAGAACCGTTCGAAACTCCTCGAATCACTGGCGCTGATCATGCATGACCCCATTGTTTATCGCAAAGAAAACTGCACGTACACGGTCGTCCACTCTTGGTGCGAACTAAAGTCCCTTCATCAAACGGATCGAGGACTTAAGCAACGTTACTAGAAGTTTATTCGAGTAACGTTGGACTTTAGTTCGACCGCAGCGGGTGCCTCGATGTTCCTCCTCGCCTGGCGAGGAGGACGGTGAGGAGAACATCCAGGAGCGCCAGCGGACAAGCCGCGGCCGCGCATTGCGGAGGCCAAGCGCATCACAGGAGCTTGGAGGCGGGGCTTCGTGTCGTCTGCTAGCGCGGAAGCGCGCAGTGCTTGCCTTGCTGTGAAGCCTCTCAGCGCGTTGCTGGAAAGCGCACTTCCCTCACTACGTTGTGTAGTTTCTGCGTGCGACTGCGCGCTTTCTCTTTTCAGTTCCCCGTTCCCAGTTAAATGCATGAAATGATTGTACGTAAATGCAAACATTTCAGGACTAGCTTGGTTTGGCTTAATGAGAGACGCTGCAGAGAAGGGCTCCGTATAATTTCGGCCACCAGGATTTATTTAATGTGCGCTGGCATAACGCAGCAAATGGGTGTCTGTGTATTTTGCCTCCGAGGAATTTGTCTTCAAGGCTCCTTTAAGTTTACCTCCGGCTTCTGGGCTTCTTCGAGGCAGGAACACTGGCTGGCCGCTTGCTTCCCCTCGCTACCACACGCATGTCGGAGGCGACGGAGCTCGGCTCGGGTACGCCTTGCTGCAACGGGTTGTCAGCGGTGGGATGACAACTTTGCAACAGTGCCTACTAATGGAAGCAATGCCTTACATATAAGCAAACACTTGCATCGCGGACTGAATGTATTTTGTTTTCTTTTGACATTTGATTGATTGATTGTGGGGTTTTAACGCGCCGACGCAACGCAGGCGATGAGGCGCGCCGTAGTGGAGGGCTCCGGATTAATTTTGACCACCTGGGGATCTTTAAAGGAGCCATGAAGAGAAAATGCAAGTTGGTTTTATTCGAAAGATTTCGTGTTTTATAGTGCCCCCAGCGCTTGTCCGGATACAAACGGTGCTTTATTCACTGAGAAATTAAACAATTTAGGTTAAAATTTTGATTTTCCCGCTCAATCGTGCGTTTTCGTGGTCCCAAGTGACATCACTGAAACCGACCGCTCTGCAGCCTAGAGTACCTTCATTCACGCATCCGCCGTACAGGGTAGAGACACGTAACGCTGGCGCCGCCATTTTTGGTTGCTCGCTCGCCGCCGAAGCAAGTCATTGTGTCAAAACCGCGCTAAAATTATCGCGCAACGCGGTTTACTGAAGAAGTTTGAATCATATTGTCTGTTTCGCGTTGCTAGGTCTCGTGGGAAACGAAAAGAATAACGCTCTGAGCCCATTGGCCCAATTGCGGCGGCACGGGACCGTTCGAAGGTTGTCTCCACCCTGTACAGCGGTGTTGGTTTGTTCCCGCGTTTCTTTACGTTCCGTAACCTAGATGGCGCCACCATACCGTGGCAAGCGTTTGGTTTGTTTTTGCCCGCATTTAAACCTGGCTTGTTTTTGTTCTTGGAGAAAATATTCCTTCCCTGAAACAGTGCTCGCTCGACAAATGGGGTCACGTAAGACACCGTTGCTTGCGTCAATCGGCCAGTGTCGTCTGAGACAACCCCAAGCCCCGTAGTGCTGTGCAGCGAAACCAAGCATGCTGTGCTCAGTACGAACAGCAGAACGCATCAGTACTTCTATGTTTACATGTACTTTCGTAACTTCCACTGTTTGTCCCATAATTCTTATTGCTTTGTAAAGAATGTGCCCTAAATTTAAGCGCAAATCGCTCGTTCGTCTAGTTTGTAAGTTCTACCTAATTTGCGTCTGCTTCTGCCAGCCTCCGCCAATCGCAGAGCTTAGCTCATGTGACGACATAGGTTCTGTTGCGGGAAATGAGCTGGTGGGTCGCATGACCATTCCCGTTTTTCCTAATTATGTAGCTTATTTGAGCGAAGTTTACGTTAAAAGTGGTGTCAGTATGATTCTAACGAGACAATCTTTTGAATGAACCAAACTTGTGTTTTCTCTTCATGGCTCCTTTAACGTGCGCCGAAATCTCGTACACACGGACGTTTTTGCTTTTCGCCTCCATCAGAAAAGCGACCGCCGCGGCCGGGAATCGAACCCGCGACCTCGTGCTCTTTTTTGACATTTACGATATTTGTTGTCGATTTCCATGAGTTCGTTGTTCACATTTGAAGTGCCATCGAGCAGTCATCGAGCGTCTTAGTGCTAGACTGAGCATGTGAGCACTCCGATCAAAAAAAAAAAAAATCAGGAAAGCTTGCACTCACACGCAAAACTTCAATGACGAAGCTGTTGTAGGTCGGCATTGCCGGACACAGGTAAATGTTCAATATCATAGTTTATTTGCAGAGTTGCAGAGCTAGTAATCGTCGTCGTTTGCATTGAACAGGTCGTCGTCTTCTTCTTGGCGAGTGGTGGATGGAAAGTCATCCTCTACATTGTAGTCTTCCACCAGCTCTTCGTCATCGAAACCAGGCAACGGTGGCGGGATCTGCAAGTCATCTCGGGAAGGAGTGGCACACTCGTATAGTCATGTCTACAATTATCCATAATAGCTTCCCGACAGGGGCGTAGCCAGGAATTTTGCTCGGGGGAGGGGGGCACCGGCGAACTTACGGCCAGTAACAAAAGTTGCGCTGTTAAAAAAGCGGGCCGGACGGCATATCCGGGCATGTAGCCATCTGCTTTAGAGAGCACAAACTGAAAATGAAGCTTTGTTCGTTGACCAGTCTTTAGTTCTAGGGTACGGTGAAGTCCTGAGAAACCCGCCAGGACTTGACCTGGCCCGCCACGGTGGCCCAGTGGTTAGGGAGCCGGGAGACTCATGTTGAATCCCAGTAGCAGGTGCCGCTTTTCAAAAGGGGCGAAATGCAAGAACGCGCGTTTGCTGCGCGGTGTCAGTGCACGGCAAAGAGCCTCAGGCGGTTATCCGGAGCCCTTCTCTAAAGCGTCTTCGTAGCAAGAGTTGCTTTGCGGCGTTAAACACTATGACCCGAGACAAACCAGTCTTAAAATGCCTTTAACAGTACTACATGCATTTAACTGGGATAGTGTAACTGAAAAGGGGAAGCGTTAAATTGTCGCGCGCAGAAACAACACTACGTGGCGCAGTGAGGGAAGTGCGCTTTCCCGCAACGCGCTCGCGGTGCGCTAAGACGCTACAAGCACGCCAAGCGGCTTCACAGCAAAGCTAGCACGGCGCGCCACGGCCGGACTGGAGCAGCGGCGAGCGCGCACTTTCATACGGCCTGCGCACCCAAGAAGGAAACAATACAGCAGATTCTTTACAGTGGGGGCGCTTCGAACCAACCCTCTGCCCTTCCAACCCGCCTTTCTGTTAGTCGATGCATCGCTTCTGGCCGAGCTGTGTGTTTTTGACAGTGCGCTTCGCTGCCGGCGGGCCGCTCAGCCCGACCGGAGCGTGAATAGCAGAATCACGTTTAGCTAAGCGATAACCCTATCTCCCTCGACGGGAAATCATTCGCGTCACTGGTCGTGCTCTGTGCGTGTGCAAACCAAGACATCATTCGAAAGGAAAAATAAAAAAAAGAAATGATATTATAGTCACGGAAAGTGCCGTGTTTATTTGCCTGTCTCACCATTTTCATATAATACAGTCGCTGATAAGATATGAAGACCTCGCATATTTTTCGCCACGCGCCCCGCGTTGAAATGTTTCTTTCAAATGTTTGATTCGGCGCTTCCGAATGATAATGTTAGGCTGTTTGACCCTAATAGACCGAAAATTCAGAAGGGGGTAAGGAATCAACTATTTTAAGAACGCCCATGTAAATTAACATTTGCAGGTATCACCTGTAGCCACGGCAGGGCTAGGGCAGCGGCAAATCCGCGCGCACCGCTCCTCTACCCCGCCCGTGCTGTGGGTCAACTGGCGAGGGTTGGTCCGAAGCGCCACAAACTAGCGGCGGTGAAAGGTGGGAACTATACACGAAGCGCAGGCCGTATGAAACTGCGCGCCCGCCGCTCCTCCAGCCCGGCCGTGGGCGCGCTCCCGCGCTAGCAGACGACACGAAACCCCGCCTCCAAGCACCTGAGCGCCTTGAGCGGCTTGTGCGCTGGCGCTCCGCGGTGCGCGGTCATAGAGCTCCCGCAGGGAGCTATCTCCGTGAGGAATTCTACGCGACCACGCTGCGCCGTATTCGCACAAAGAGAGGACGGCCGTGTACGTCTGAGAGAAAATATATGTGATTAACCGGCAGTCCCCACGTTCATGTAGCCAGGAATGCTAGTTAGGTTGCTTTTACGATAGTAAACGAGAAAGAGTGAGCGCGGGAGAAAAAAAAAAAAAAACGACGCGTCCGGAATGGCGGGCGCAGAAAGATTTCAGCACGTGCGAGATGAGAGCAAGCACAAAAAGAACATTACTCCCGCTCGTGCTGTTCTAGCGTCATTAAATAAAGCGTAGCTTATTTAGTGACGCTATGCTGTTCCAGACAAAACAAGGAAAATAAGATAAAGAAAAGGATGCGAGCTGTCCAGCAGAAGGCGCGCGAGCACTGTGAAGGCGGGAAAATTGAATTGCATTGAACAAACTTCAGTTCATTTGATCAGAAAGGAGTGAGACGCGAAGGGGAAGAGCGTGAGGGGTGGTAGCAAAGAGAGGAGAAGGGCGCCACAGCCCATCTGGCGAGTCACTGCTCTGCACTTGACAGCTTTCACGTTCATTAAAAAACTTTTTTGCTACACACTCTGTCCAGGCATGCATTTTTTGCAAGGGCCTAGCCTACAACGCCTGCGCTGTAATATATCCCGGTATCTATTAAGACATTTTCATTCACTAAGTCTAAGTCTAGACGGGAAAGAGGCGTATTTAAGACTGTAGCGCACATGCCTGATCCACCGTGGTAGCGGGGCTGAGCCTCTTCTGGTTAGGAAGCAAATATGGGAAGCCGAAGTGTTCGTCTCTCGAAAGCCGACCGTTCTAGAAGAACCGCAATCGGAACTGTCGCCGTGTATCACAACAAGCCAAACGCAACGTTCATAATAATCATCATCATCGGCCAACTCAGTTCCACTGCAGCACGAAGGCATCTCCCATTGACCTTCAACCACTCCTGTCTTGCGCTGCTCGAGTCCACTGTTTACCCCCGAATTTCTTTATTTCATCCCTCCATCGGGCTAAACATTGCTTCAATGACTCCCAGGCCGGTGTTTCTTTTCTTTGTCGAAATACCAAAGAACAGCGGTGATCTGGGAAAGTTCGTGGTCAAACAGTTTTGTCGAGTATTGTATATACAGTAGACCCCGGTTAAGACGAACTCGAAGGGACCGTAAAAATTTGTTCGCATCATCAGAAATTCGTCTTAAAATTGTGGACGTTACAGGAGAGCAAAAATGTTGTCCGTCTCAACGGAGTTCGTCTTAACGGGAGTCCACTGTAGTTCTGAGATTATCAGAATTTCTCCCTCGCTTATGATTTGCATTTTGTACAAGGAGCGGACGTTCCTTTGCGGTTTCACTATTAGCAAGCATTTGGAGTAGTGATTGCAGCACCGACACATTTTCATTTCCTGAACGAGCCGGTGGGCAGCATAAAACGTTTGGCCGATGAAGGCCGCATGTTGTTCAGCCCTGGCCTAGGGAGTGAAGCATGGTACTGTACGCGAACTTGGGCGCACATAGTAGACAAACGTCTTGCGGACCGCGTAACAAACGGAACGTACCACCTGCCATGATAAAGCGCCAAAGCGTAGGTGGCCGCCAATAGTGTGACTAATAGCCGCTGAAGCTAGAGTTCCTCTGCCTAGCTCCTGCAGAAAGCTATGTAGATAGCGCCGCTACTCGGCCACGCCTTGCGAGGAATATTCTATCATTTATCAGGGTGTCTAGCGACCGGGAAAACCGGGAAAAGTCAGGGAATTTTGCGCCACCGGGAAAAGTCAGGAAATTGTCAGGGAATTTTTCAATCAAGTAGTACCAGTCAGGGAAAACCACTTCGGGGCCTGCCCCCACAGTTTCAGAATAGGGGAAACCAGTGTTGGGGGGCCCCAGAAGTTACCGAACGCAACACGTTCGCACGCAACGAAAGCGTGAACCGCATGAAACGTTTTCTGGTTTTTCTGCAAGCGAAAAACCACCCGCACGGTGCGTGCCGAGCGGCAGGCGCCGGCAACATGGCGGCTGCACCGGCCGCTGAGTAGTGCGGTAGCTCCACGACCGCTTCTAACCGCTGTTTAAAATGCTACTCAAGGCACTTGCTAGTGCAGGAAAGGAGCCACCGCAGGCACGAAATCGTCGACGCGGCCGCGAAAATACCGCGCACGAATCGCGTGCAGAAACTCGCCGGGCGGTTCACGCAGCTCGCAGCTGGATCTAAAAACGTTGGTTGCTGGTTGCACTTGCGCAGAGGGGCGATGTAGGCGATGTAGGTGGTGTCCAAATCGCACGCACAACGCGCTTTTTTTTCCAGCGAATTTTAAAAGTTGGCGCTTTTTGGGAGCTAATCTTGAAAGAACTTTCTTATGACATCAGGAGCCAGAATTCCTTAATCAAAAAGGAACATGACATGGTTTAGCGTGAACCGCCTGGGGCGTTTTCTGCTCGCGAAAATGCGCCGCGCACGTCACAGACGCGCTGTCGCTGCCGCGGAACTAGAGTTCCTGTATATAGCTCCCGCAGGGAGCTATAGCTCCCTGCGGGAGCTATATACAGGAACTCTACGCGGAACCGCCTGCACGCTGCGCGCGGTGCTGCCGGCAACAGAAACATGGCGGCGGTTCGACCGCGAAGTGGTGACGGGAGCTCGATCGACCGCTTCTAAGCGCTCTCTAAAATGCCACACAAGGCACGCACGAAGTTGCTTGTGAGGTAAAGGTGCTTATAATGTGGGCGAAAACGGTACTATATAACATCATCCGCGCCGCTACTGAAAGCGCTCATGCAATACCTGCCGGGGTGGTAAGCCTAAACATCTCTGGCGGAGCCATCCGGCTGTCTCGAGAGCTTCGAAACTGCCGCCGTGAGGCGTGCGGCTCTCCATTGGCGCAAGTCGGCAGGCTCCTCCCACTAGCTTGCGCGACGCGCGTCATTTTCTGGACGAAGCAGAAGCTGCCGCGCGCGCGAATCGTCGACGTGGGCGTCAAAAAATCGCACGCGCAACGCCGACGCGCCCGAATCGCGTGCAAAAACCCACCATGCGGTTCACGTTGCATGTAGAGCCAGGACAAAAAAAAAAAAAAAAAAAAAAAAAAAAAAAAAAAAAAAGCAAAAGGTGCTCGCTAAAGCACAACTTGAAGCTTCTATCCCGCAAGATGAAATAAACTCTCTGAAGCCGTAACAGAGGCAAGCAAACCTCAAACTGAACAAACTGAAGTTAATCACAGTGCATTTTGAGAATTAGGGCACTTGCAACAAATGTGTTTTTCTTTGTGATAGAATGTGTTTTGTATATGCTTTTTATATGCTTCACGGACCATTTCCACAGAACGGCGCCTGTTGTATAGGTCAGGGAATTTCGTTTAAAATGGTCATGGAAAACATGGAAAAGTCAGGGAAATTGAATTAGGCAATTTGCTAGACACCCTGTTTATAAGACGCATAAATTCACTCGTTTGATAGCAATGCTCGTTGGATAAAATGAGTATTATATGACCAGTTGAGTTTATTTGCATGAGCTACAACTTCTCTAGAGCACGTTCACGAGCCATGCCAAGCTACATCAGAACATTTCTTCGCGCATCCCTAGGGAGCTAACATGAGCAATATGTGCGCGCCGATAGGTATGTACTCCCTAGGCCGCCCCCAAAGCTCTGGGCTGAACCGGGTTGTGCATGCATTCGCGAGATAAGCGGAATTGCCATGCGAATTCCCCGTGAACTGCCATGCGCACTTTTACAGAGCAGGCGAATATCGTACTATTTCACTCCTATTAACTATACAAGTCCACTTTTACACCAGAACAATGTGTGGCAGCGAGAGAAATGCCGCGTCAAGAAATTCACTACGGCAAGCGGCCGCCAGGCGCACGCGGCCATCTTTGAAGCGAATTATAAAAACGACTCGACCTAGAGCTAAAAATATTACCTTGTATATCGAGCCTACTTGCACTCAGCGCTCCTTCATTATCAGACAAAATTGATTAGGCCTTTAGTTATTTGGCGCCTTTTCCGTTCGGCTAAGTGCGACGGCCACTGTGGAATTACAGATACGAGGTGTCATCACCACAGTTACTGATACGCAACAAAAAAGTTCATTTGTAGTTGCTTTTAACTTTTATTCGTTAGCAGCCCACAGTTGCTAGCCTAGTCGTTATTTTTTAGCCTTTTTTTGGTCGGCGAAAAAAGCTGACGCCATTTTCGCCGCACCTTCCTCCCTCGTTTTGGCGGGAAAGCAATCATTGAGGTGACGTCATAGTTACTTTGGCGCCCTTTTTTAGTGGCCGCTGCAGGCGGTCTTCGCGATCCTTGCTTGTGACTTGGTGAATAGAATTGTCCAAGAAAGTTATTTCAAGGCTCGTAACTAACAAAGGCTACTCAGGAGACTTGCCCTTCGCGTTACACTAATTTTTCTTTCGTGGTTTAGGCTTGTTCATTTTGATCTATGCATTAATCAGCTACGAGCTTTGTCGCATAATTTCAATTTCGAGAATTGTCTACTGATGCGTAAGCAACTTCCTAGCCCCCCCACCACCGCCCCCCCATCCCCCCGTTTTGTAAACCTGACGTTACCTTGGTACCGTCTTGCGCGTCAAATTCGTGTGTGTTCCAAAATGCTCCCATCAGGATTCTGTGTGATTGGAGGTACAGAACTTGTGATAGCACCCGACTTTTTCCGCTGCACATACAACTGGAATAGGTTGCCTTGCTAATGCACCACAACACGTGTCCAGAAAGCTTTCATCCGTATACTGTGTGATCAGAGGTGCGAGGCGCGACAGCAGTGAACTATGACCCTATACCTCACCCCTAACTGAGCAGAGAACCCTTAAATGAGGAGGTGCGATCCGTCGGTATTGCCTGCCTTCAGCCCAATTCTTCCATAATATGTTCCTTGAACAACTTGATAGCTGGGTGGGAGAGAACACATTTTCTTGGTGACCCCAGCCACTTTGTAAGGTCACATTTGCTTGGGACAAGAAATCAGTCAGAGACACCAGGATATATACAAGTGCAGTTTGTGCTCCGGGTTATTCTGATTGTCCTCAATCGTCCACAAGCAAGGCCACCAAAGCGAATAAGAAATGTCCCGCTAGTGGCTTGACTTCGTGCTTTTCACACGACTCCATTTGTGATAGCTGCAGATATCACAGACGGTGGCAAATGGAAACTACGAAATCGGGCCACTAGGGTGACATTCCTATTAGCATTGGTGTTGCCTCAAAGTAAGTCTTGTAGGAGCAGTGCTATGAAATGTATGCCCCCGTTGTGTGTTTTAATCGATAGAAGCCAGCTGGATGGCAAGCGGTACATTATCTTTGAAGTGTAAGTCGTGTGAAACATTTGGGTTGTGTCTTGTGGGCCATTCCAATTAATTTTGTTTGTGCTACCTTTTTCTCGTGACTTTCATGTTCTTTCTGTGTATATGTTCTTTGTGTGTATAGAAGCTGAACGAAGAGCCAGCAGTCCAATGGAGTAGTTAAACCAGGCGGGTGAAGCAAGTCATTGAGATGAGGCTGAACACCGGTGACCATCTAACACAAGCCAGAAATCCTGCCGCCAGTGGTGCAGCCAACAAGTCACCTGTAGTGTGTGCACTGGCGCAGGAGCCTTGAAGGAACACTGAAACACATTTTGATCAAACAGAAAAATCGTGCATTTCACAGCTCTCTCGCCTTCTGTTCAGCGCACAGTGATGCCTTGTTTTTAAGAAGTAAATTGTTCAAGCTAGCATTCCTGCTCTCTGCAGTTCCTTTCCATTTTTTTCCTCAAGTTAAAAAGCACGTCAGAAAACCTCCGAGGCAAACCAGGGCCGACTTCACTCAATCATTGCCATCATCCTGAAAGCCTCTTTCCAGGGGCTCGTACGTTTGCTGCAAAGTTTGGAATCCAATCAGACTTGGTGTAGCTGCGTCCAGGCAAAATCAGCAATTCTAGTCCTTTGAGAAACTTACCAGAGAGCTTGCCACATGCAAGTGCCACACTTACGCTGTTGGCTGGCAACAAAGTTTCTGGCCGCCACGTCCTGGCAGCTGGCCAGTCGCACTGTACTCTGTGCCACTCAAAAACAGCGACAAAAGTTGCACCTTATCACTGCAACTGGCAGTTGCTCAGGGGGGCAACAGGTGTATTATTGCGAGTATTTTTCAAAGCACAAAATAAAAGTGCCAACAGAAACCAAGCAAACTCAAATGCTCTCGCGAGCGCAGCATTGTACCGCAACCTTAGAAGTCCATAATGGTGGAAAGGGGCCAACACAGTGCTTGCCTGTGCACCTTAAGAATCAGCATAATCTTGGTGGTTTCTCTCTTCCAGCATCGATTGTGGTAGTGTACGTGTGAGAGATGTGATAAGGAAATCGTCGAGGTTGGTCAATGCTTTGTTTTGCAACTTGGGCCTGACCTGCAGGTGGGCTTTTGGATTTGGGTGGACTTTTGAAGAGACTTCCACCTCAACCTTGGTAATGGGTCCATTCCATTGCGCGTTTGGCTCTTCCTAGTAACCGTAGGCCATATAAGGCGTGTGCGGGCAGGTATTTGTCAGTACATCGAGTAGATTCTGTTGCACACCTTCAAATTCATGATGATGCTGTCTTGCAGGTTGCGCTTCTAAATTTGGTCAGATCAATGAGATACCCACGCAGGATCCAGGTTTTGGATGCTCTGGTGGTCCTGCAGTGCCTGCCACAGAGTCGGACCCAGCTCTGACTGCAGAACTAAAACAGCTATAACAACTTGGGGGGTTCGAATTATGGTCCTGAGTTTTTGCATCACTGATTCGGATATGTATCTGTTCATTTCAAGGAAGCCCAATCATTAATGCCCCGAAATGGATCGTGTGCTGCTCCCGAAACTCTGCGCAGCTCACATCAAGGGACTTCATCCATTATGCTGCCTTTGCCAGTATACATTCTGCATCCCTCCCCTACGTCAGTGCTAATCAAAATTGAATGGTCACTACTTAGATCAGTGGTCAATCTCAACCACGAGTATGCTGGGGCCCCCTTTCAAACGTGCAAAAGTGATAGGGGACCCCACGGTAATTTGTGTCGATAATTTGCACCAATTGCAGCTAAAGTCGCCTGCACACTCATTGAATGAGTTTGTATTCTGACTCATTCTGGCTCAAGGCATGCCGCATTTCCCAACAATTTACTCTTGCAGCTAAAAGTTACCCAAATGCGTACATACTGCTGTTTGTCTGTCTTGCTTTTTTTTTGCGCAGCTGGCATGACATGCAAAAAGCCCCAATAACACGCGCTATACGTAAGTACAAGTCATGCAGTGAAGCCACCTTTTTGCATTGCCAGCATTGAGTGTGCAGTGCGCAGTCAACTTGTGCGGTCGTGCTTTTTTTGAGCTCCGGCAACAGCGTGTTTCTACAGTGAAGGACAGTGGAACTTTCTCAAGTGTAGAAAAGTGGTACACTGTGGTAGCTGTTCGCGGCAAGCAGATGCAGAGGAGCTTTAGCGGGCAGATGAAGAGGCAGGTGCGTGCCGGTTATGCTGAGTGGTGTCGCGGCTAGAACACGTACAAGCGGATAACTCGGGGTTAGCTAAGCGGGTCACAGAACTGGAGGCAGCGCTAAGTAACGAACGCTATGAACGGTGGGTCGTTGAGGGAAAGTTACAAGCAGCTGAGAGGAAGCTAGAAAGGAGCATCATTTCGCCAACAAATGACGAACACCTCGGCCCATGCAGCGAAGCGGAGGCATGCACCGAGGTGACACCGGGGGTGGAAGCAACGAAAGGCAACAGCTACTCCCACGTGCTGCAAGATAGGACAGCAAAACCAGTCGATAAGCCGGGTACCAGTAAAGAGCGGCACGTGGCAGATGATAGTGTGGTAATCATTGCGGGTGACTCTAACATGAAAAGGACCAGCGCTGCAATAGTGGAAAGGGTAGAAGGGGATAAGCCTGTAAAGGTGGGGTGCTTCCCCGGTCAAACGATGCAGACGGTGATGACACAAGCGAAGGGGCAGCTGGCGTTGTCCAGTAAAGCTAGAAACCTTGTGGTGATTGCCGCGGGGCTTAACGATGTTCTAAAGGGAGAGGAGGGAAAACTTGGCCAGGAGATAGCGAAGGGGGTAAAGGACCTGCGGGCGACGGCCCCAAATGTGCGCATTGCAGTCTGCACCGTGCCGGAGGTGACGAAGCAGGGCGTGGACACCGAACGGGCAGTACTCGCTGCTAACAGCGAGATCATGAGGCGCGGCAGGGAACTTGGGCTTGAAGTGATAGACGTGAACAGGGTAGTGGGCAGCATCGGACATAGGCAAGCTTTTCAGTGGGACGGGATTCACTTCAGCCCCAGGCTAGGAAACAAGGTGGGGTGGCGCTTAGGTGGGAGAGCGGTAGCTTTTTTAGGGGGCCCCACGTAGCTAAGCAAGGCAAACTAGGAGACAAAGGGGAAGCGAGGGACACTTGCACACTCAACGCTGGGAGGCAGCCAGGCCTAGAGCTAAACGGAGAACCTACGGACGTAACTGAGAGCGTGGACAGAAGCCATTTGGGTGGAAACAATGGAGCAAACAATTCTGTAAAAGACAAACACAGACCCCGTAAGCGGAAAGGGAAAAACAAATGCAATAAATATTTAATCAGCTACATAAATATGCAGGGAGGCAGAAAGCCAGATAAGTGGGTGGAAATTCAAAAGCAACTTGAACGGGAAGGAATAGACGTGTACGCTTTAGCCGAGACTCACCTCCGGGACCTAGAAGCCCCACCTATCATAGACAATTATGTCTGGGAAGGTTGCAACAGGACCACAGGAATGAAGAAAGGGGGAGGTGTTGGCATGCTCATTAAACAAGGGACCGACTGGCAGAGAGTGCATGAAAGCTGTAAAGAGCATCTATGGGTTAGAGGCACCGTAGCGGGGAAAAATACATGGTTAGGGGTTGTGTATTTATGGACCGGAAGCAGGGCTAGGGAGAAAAATGAGAAAATGGTACCCTGTTTGAGAAAAGATATAAACGAGTTCAAAGATTTGGGTGAAATAATCTTAGTTGGAGACATGAATGCCCAGTATTTGCATGGATACACAGATCACAACGGTTCTCTAGTGATAGATCCATGTCAGGAAAACCGGCTTGTACTAATAGTAAACATAGAAAGCAAGTGTGATGGACAAATAACGTGGGAAAGCGGTAACAGACAGTCTAGCATAGACAATTGTTTAGTATCCGAGACAGTATACGAAAGGTTGCGGGAAATGAGGATAGATGAGAATGGAACAGACAGCTTAGGAAGCGACCACAAGCGACTTAGCTTGCACTTTGGAGGCGTAACCCCGACAAATGTAGAAATAAGTACAATGGGAGGAACTAATTTGAATAATGAGCAGTTAAAGATCATTGATTATAGAATGGAAGATGAAATCAATAAATACCCATACAAGAATTGGGATTACAACGAAATGATTGCGTTCATGAAGGGTAAGATTACTGAAGTAAAGCAACGAAAGCGATGGAAAGGGAAGAGAAAGCTGAGAAGCTGGTGGAATAAGGAAATAAAAGAGGCTATTGACCAGCGAAGAAAGGCGTCGAGAGAACATAGAGAAGCAAAAAGAACTGGTATGGAACCGGAGGTAGAGAAGGAAAAATGGGATATCTACCGGGGGAAAAAAACTAGAAGTGCAGAAAATGGTGAGATCAAGCAGAAAAGCGAACAATAGATGGCAGAAATACGGAAGAAGGACAAAAGCGCATCCAAGAAGTTTTGGAACCATGTAAAATTACTAAGCTCAAAAAACGATACCCACCAAAAATTCTTGGTCGATGAGGAGGGGAAACATTTAGAAGGAGAGCATGCGTTGGCACATATAAGTGATTAGTGAGAAGTTTAGGGCAATAGTGGTAGGGAAACCAGCACCGATAACATCAGCGTCACAGAAGACTGCAAAAAGGGAAATAAGTTTGAGCAACCTTTATTGGAACAAAGCAGCGCAAAAGGTTCCCCCCCCGACAGCAGTGGGCCCGGACGGAATACCAATGCAACTGATAAACCTGCTTGGACCTAAAAGTAAGGATTCGTTTATGAGGGCAATAGATAAGGTGATAGAAACCAAACAAATACCAGAGGACTGGTTAGAAAGTAGGATGAATTTAATATATAAAGGCAGAGGAGACAAAGCCAGTATTGATTCATACAGACCACTCACAGTAACGTCAGTGGTGTATAGATTCGTAATGCAGGCGATAAAATCAGAAATTCAAGCATGGATGGAAGAAAATTAAATACTTGGGGAACTGCAGAATGGATTTAGGCAAGACAGGCGACTGGATGACAATTTGTTCGTGATAACGCAGTGCATTGAAATTCCGAAAGCACAGAATAGACCATTCTGGATTACGTTCTTGAACATCAAAGGGGCATAGCATATGACAACGTAAACAGACAACTGCTGTGGAGAATGCTGAAACTCTAGGGATTAGATGACGAGCTAATACAGTTCCTTGTAGCAATCTATAAAGACAATAGAGTGCACCTTACATGGGGGGATGGACAGAAATGTGCCCAGCAGGTCAACACCCATCGGGGACTGAAACAGGGATGCCCTTTGAGCCCAATACTGTTTATGCTTTACATGGCAGGGTTAGAAAAAAACTAGAAGGAAGTCAACTAGGGTTCAACCAAACCCACATGCTACAAGGCGAAGTGGTACAACAGTGTATTCCGGGAATGTTATAGGCAGACGAACTTGTTCTTTTAGGTGATAACTAGACCGATATGCAATGGCTCATAAATATTAGCGGTCAGGAAGCCACTGACCTCGGGTTAAATTTTAGCGCAGAAAAATCGTGAATGGTTTTCAATGACGCTACCACTGATGCAGTGTCAAACCAGCATGGCGGATTACCCAGAGTGAAGGAATATAAATATTTGGGAGTGTGGATAAACGAAGGGGATAACTACTTTTAAGAACTCACGAGGAGCAACTAAAAGGTAAAGGAAAGCGAAACGCAGCTATAATGAAGCATAGAGTTCGGTGGAGGTATAACAATATGAAGTAGTGAGAGGAATGTGGAAAGGAGTAATGGTTCCGGGTCTCACATTTGCGAATGCTGTACTCTGCTTAAAATCAGACGCTCTAGCAGGAATTCAAGTGAACCAGACAATGGTAGGCCTTTTGGCCTTAGGTGCGCATGGAAAAACAACTAACAAAGCAGTGCAGGGAGATATGGGCTCGGCGTCATTTTAAGTTCGAGAAGCGCAGAGTAAAATATGTTTTGATGAAAGGTTGACAGCAATGGATCAACGTAGGTGGGCAGCTAAAGTTTTTAGGTACCTACACTTAAAAAGTGTGGACACGCAGTGGCTAAGGAAAACTAGAAGGCTAATGATGAAATACGGAAAGAACAGTGGAGAATCCAAAACAGCCAAGGTAACCAAAAAGGAGGCAAGGCAGATAGAAACGAATAAATGGAGAGAAAAAATGGAAGCTAAAACGCCGTTAGAGATGCACAGGGCTGAGAAATTGCACATCAGAAAGGAAAATTTCTACGATAATTCCCAGGGCAGTGCTTTGCTTTTTGAGGCTAGAGCAGGTTGCTTGCAAACTAAGAGCTTTGTGGGGAAGTATTCACAAAATGATGGGGTATGCGTGGCCTGCGGAAAAGAAACAAACTATGCGACACATGGTGTTAGAACGCGAGGGTATCCCTCCAAATCTACATGAAGGGAAATATTTGGCTTCCAGAAGCCCTAGGATTTAAGGGTAGCACAGAGAAAGTTAACTTCAGGGCTGTCGAGGTGACGGAAAGAAGGTTAGAATGCTGGTGGATGAAAAGCAGAGGGGAATATTGGCTAGGACAGCTACCACCCGTAACAAAAAATAAGTATTTTGTGCCTAACAAGTTTTTTGTGCCTGCTGTAAGAGCAGAGCTAGTATTAAAAGAACAGAGTCAAACATAGGTATGTTAGTTTTTTCTGGTAAGATGACACGTCATCACCCTGCTACAAAGGGGATACCAGTAGCAATCATCATCAGCAGCAACAGGTTTGGCAAAAAAAGAAAAAAATTGGGCGGGATGGTGATGGTGGAAAAAAGGGAAAGGCCATGCAACCCACTCGCTCATTTCCCGCAACAGAACCTATGATGTCATACCAGCCAGCTCTGCGATTGGCGGAGGCTGGCAAAAGCAAATGCAAATTAGGCAGGGCTTATAAGCTAGGCGAGCAAGCTATTTGCTCTTAAATTTAGGCCACATTCTTTTTAAAGCAGTAAGAATGGTGGGACCGACAGTGGAAGTTACAAAGGCACACGTAAACATAGAGGTACTGATGCGTATTGCTGTTGGTACTGCGCTTGGTTTAGCTGCACAGGACTGCGGGGCTTTGGGGTAGTTTTAGACACTGGCCGATTGACGCAGGCAACGGTGTCTTACGCGACCATATTTGTTGACCGAGCACTCTGTTTCACGAAACGATTATTTTCTCCCTGAACAAAAACAAGCAAGGTTCAAATATGGTCAAAAACAAAGCAAGAGGCAGAAAACGGCTTGCCACGGTATTGTGGCACCATCTAGGTTTACTAAAGGTAAACAAAGGCCTTCCAATCAGCTGCAGAGCGGTCGGTTCCTGTGAAGTCATTGCAGACCACGAAAACACACAATTTAGTGGGAAAATCGAAATCTTAACTTAAATTGATTAATTTCTCAGTGAATAAAACATCGTTTGCATCTGGACAAGCGATGGGGACACTATAAAACATGAAATCTTTCGAACAAAACAAACTTGTATTTGTCTTCATGGCTCCTTTAAATATCCCCAGTGATTTCCCGCATGACTTAGATGTTTCGCCTTAACGTAAGATCCGGGAACATACTTCTGGACACATTAACAACCAATCTGGTATAAGCAGGGCGAGCTCCTGCTCCTCAGGGGAAGTAATTACTACCTCTACTGGGTGGGCCGTGTTGAAGGCGTGCCCGCAACAAGCAGGCAACAGGCGTAAGCATAGGCCCTCCAGCTTGCCGTTATGACCAGACTGCAAAGTTCCGCATGCTCTCTCTGGTTAGCAGTATATGATGAAGATAAAAATGCTTTTTCCGTTCCCCACGTTTTTGAGGGGGTCAGCTCTCTAGGTGTTCCCTCTGTTTTGGATTGCGAGGCCAAGTTATGCCTGAAAGCTCATTCATGGGCGATGATAGGATACACACCTGACCTCCTTAGGAGAAAATCAATTATATATATACATGTGTACTGTAAATAAAAAGTCTACTTCTCACAAGTACATGACAGTTTTAGCGGCTACTCGGGTTACACAGCTGCAATTGACTCGACAAAGCAATTGGCCTGTAATGATGACAATGCTCAGACGAGTCTCATGGGTACGCACTCTGAGAGTGTACGATACTTGCATAGCCTGCATAGAGGCGTCTCTCTAAAAAAAAACTCCAAAGAACCCATGCCTACCCTTGTGACGGTGCGCAAAACTAGATCAGGGCCTTTCTACAAGGCCTGCCTGTGCACTGTTATGCATCACACCTTGAATGAGAAGCTACAACTTACTACCCTGACTGCAGGGTTCCCCAAGGGCTCTCAGTTGGGCCCTCTGCTATTCAACTTGGCCATGACCAAAGTAGCCAGACAACTTGAAACTGACTCTGCCACCCACTTCCTGTATGTGGACGGTGTTACAGCCTGGGTGGAAGTGCCTGATTTGGATTCCTTTGAGGGTTGATAGTTTTGTGCTTGCCCTGGTTAGACTAAAACTAAAACTTGTGCTCTCAAAAAAAAAAAAAATCTACTGGCGGTACTGTAAACTCCAATTTTTGGGGCCGTGAAGACAATATGCAACTTTGTCTCAAATTTGAAAGAACTTAGCTCCATTTCAGCCATGAAAGATGCTTTCAACCGGAAAAATGCAAGATTGAGAAACCTTCAAATTTCATGCTAAAGAGAGCAAAAGTGTTCTATGTCTTAATCACAAAAATTTGTTGTAACCAAGCTCGTCCTGACAAGTCGTAAGCCACCTAACCCACACCAAGAAAATCAAGTCAAAATTGTTAACTGATCCATATAATATTTCTAGGCCCAGGAAGAGTGTTTGTGGCCCGGTGTCCACTCAATTGCAGATCCTTGTCAGACAGTTTCATGAACGACAGGATGAGTGGAGTTGTGAGATGGTAATTCTGTGAGGGCATCATAGGCGTACAAAAGGATGCGCATAAAAGGTGGTAAGGTGGGCAGGAATCGGAAGTGCTGAATTTCACCGCATGGTTGATGCCACACAACTTCGCAGTGAGGCTTAAGAGTGGTCTGTCAAGAACTACATATAAAGTACTTCAGAGTTCAGGGGTCTCAGGGCATTTTCAAGCAAGCTCCAAGTCACGACATTTTAGCTTTGCTGTCTCTGAAATAACTGATTTCAAGCTAGAACCCATCCATTCGAAGATATAGGATTCACCTTATCAGAGTGATGTATTAGTATGCTCTATCGGTTTACAGTGCATAGAGGTTTCAAGTTGTAAACAGTGAACGTGACTACAGCAGCTGTTTGCAAGTCCCACAAGGTTGAGGCGTGGGACATTTACTCGTTTTATTTTTACGTGCCTGGTATATTTTTCAGTCATATAACTGCTGCATAGAAAACATTTATAATTGAACCCACCAAAAAAGCATTTTTCCAATCATATAGAAAAGGATAAAGAACAACCATGAAGCCTGTCATTGGCAAATCAATGAAAAATGCAGCAATCCCCAACAGTGCAGCAACTGTATACTGCTTTGCTAGAGTTGAGAACTAACTCTCTAAGAAGCTCATATGTCCATTCCTTATCAATAAAAAAAAATGCAAACAGCACTTGCCAGAACCTCAACAATTTATTACCAAGAAACAGTCTCCAACATTCTGTGCTTGCTTCCAAAAAAAGCTCACTAATTTATCTTGACTGGCTTCGTCACAAGCTGACATAAAAAAATAAACTCTGAATTTACTCGATGGCATTGTAACTAGCACTCTTGGTCATGAAAAAACTTACTTTCCTGCTTGCAAGGATCCACCCACCCTGCATTTCAAATGCCTTCACGTGCTTTTTTTTCACCTTTGGTTTGATTTCATGTTCGCCCACTCAAACAACAAACTGCTCATTCATCCCGCTTGCAATGCTTTTTCTTCTTGCATATAGATACACCAAGCCACACTCGCGGCTACAGGCCGACTTTGTTTCGGAAGCGTTTTACCTATTATGTCATCAAATCCTCGGAAATTTCTCCAACTTACTCCCGACTCCCTGCTTTAGTCAAAACTGGCTTCACTTCTTGATATTTACATCCTGCACAGGTGCCATTCTGAGCACCTCACCATGCAGCTGTTCAGCACTTGTCTCCTTTTCGCGCCTTTTAAAGAGTTCCAAGCTCAGTTCAAGCCTGCAAAGAAAAGTTTGGCATCCACCTGAATGCAGCCGTACGGCTACAAAGGAAAGCTATACAGCTTCCTCAGAAACTTCGCAGTTGAAGAAAAATTCGTCCTGGTGCAAGATGAACTTTCCTTTGCAGAAACTTACCTACTCCACCTTGGGGATTTCCCCTAAATCTGGTCGATTAACACCTGTCCTTCACTTCAAGTTTTTGATCAATTCAATCTCGCGCTACAAACAACTAGCCTCCTGGTTAGCTCAGTTGGTAGAGCAACTGCTCTGGTTAACTCTTTCGTTACCACGCCTATTCAAATCGATCACCGGTGATCGATGATTTACGTGGCCCGTTTCGACAGGTTGTAGTCGTTTTTGGTACACCTAATGCGGCCAGTGGTTAGTCTAGGCACTGCCCTTTTAGAATCAGTTAAAATTTTCCCGCTCCGGCGACACAGATTTTTGACGGCGTTTTTTGCGAGCTGAGGTGCGTGTGTTTTTGAGGAAGGGGGCGTGCGTGACTGCTGCACTTGACAAAAAAGGATGCAGATCGTGGTTAGGCTGCACTACCATAGTATTTTTTTGGTCAAAAGGCTCCCGGCAAGTCAAATACCAAATAATGTTGTCAGCTTTGTAATCCGACAGCGTTGAGAGGTGCTAATTACTTGAAAATGGCACCAGATACTCACTAATGATCTTTGGTTCGGACAAAGGGCAGCTTTATTCTCCCAAAGCTTATTTCTGATGGTCCCCCGCATGTTTAGCAAGTGTGCCTGGCATTCTCAACGATTTTCCAGCAGTTTCGGTTTCGTTTTTGCATTGCAAAGTTCATATTTGGCGCTACTACGCAGTTACCCAACTAACAGCTCATTTGCCATGGTGCCTCCGTTGCCCGCTACTGCTCCTCAAAACAAGCATGCCGCTCGCGCTTCCACTTTATCCAAGCCTTGCTTCTGCGATAAGAGCTTCCGCTGAAAGTCAAACGATAACACCAAGTCGTCGGGTATCAGTTCAGACGAGGAGAACGCTTCCAATTGGCCTTGAACGCCGCCAGCTGTTCACCGGCCAGTTTCGGTTTCATACGAGGGTATTTCCGGAGGTCTAGTGTCGCTTCTTAGTAGTACTGTCTATTCTGACAAAGTTTCCAACAGCCTTGTATTTGCTTCTTTTCAAAATTGTTAGGTGGCGCTGCAATGTAGTAGGCTGGTAGTGCTGAACTCGCTTCATATCCCGACGGCGGCTTGGTGAAAGCTTGCTGGGCATTATTCTAGCGCATCGTACCTTATTCCTGCAAGCAGGGCTGCCATAGTGAGTCAGAACATGATTATAAACCGCAAATGAAAGTTCTGACTGATAAGTGATCATCAGAACGTCAACAAGCATCCACCAAAGAGTTTGGTTTTCAACTCCAAGCAGACTTTTTCACATCGCTTGCTTGCCTTCAATATTGTGCCGGTCATAATCACTGACAAGGTGCTTTTTACATCACTTGGAAGCTAATTGGGGCCTTTAATAATGTCAAACCACCAGATTTCTTCTAGAGAACCATCCAAAATAGCAAAATTTGAAATAATGGTTGGGCTTCACCACATAGCACGGGCACCTTGCGGGCTAACATTTTCTTTTATATCTGACAAATTGTACTGCGCAACTCAATTTTTTTTCTAGGGCGGGTTTTTGAAATGTTTACCTACGAAATGTACCGTATTTACACGATTGTAGATCGACCCTTTTTTTCAAATTTGACAATCCAATGTTGGGAGGTCGACTTAGAATCGAAGTCGAACCGTCAACCGCTAGTAGCGGCAAAAAAAACGAGAAATTGGGGGTGCTACGAGGTGGGGACTGCTTTGCACCCTAGTTCCCGTGGTTATGGTCTAAAGTGTGAACCGCATGGGGCGTTTTCTGCTCGCGGAAATGCGCCGCGCTGATGCTGCCGCGAATTCTACCCGCATGCTGCGCGCTGCGCGATCGGCGGCGGCAATATGGCGGCGTCACCAGCCGCGAACAGGTCTGCGAACAGCTCCACGACCGCTTTTAACCGCTCTTTAAGATATCACTAAGGCACAAACGAAGACGTTTGTGCAGGAAAGGAGCTGATAATGTGGTCCAAAACGACACTATAAAGCATTATCCGCGCCGCTAGGGAAAGCGCCAATCAAATATCCGCCACCGTGGTAAGCCTAAACATTGGCGGCACCAGCCGGCAGGGGCAAGTCGTCAGACTGCTCCCACTGCCGCGCTCGTCACGCGTCATAACGAGGTAGAATGGTAGAACTTCAAAGCAGCAGAAGCTGCCGCGCGCGTGGAATCGTCGACACCGGCGTGAAAAAGTTGCCCGCGCAACGCCGACGGGATGGTGGGAGGTTAGTAAATCGCGCGCGGCCGCTCCCGTCAGCCGCCATGTTGTTTGTTTTGGTATCGCGCGGCTGTGGCCGCTGCCGGTTGCTTCGATGATTGTCATCTCACAGTGGGTGTGCTCTTCCCGCTCAACCCACAGCGCATGGTTATTCCGGGTGCTTTTACAAAAGCTTTTCTTTAACAAATACCGCGCATACCGCGAGCGCACGGCTCTTGTGGGAGCATCGATCATTGATGGTAGGGTAGAGACGCCGTGTGGGTTGACGGTAGAGCTTCTCTTTGATACGATTTTCTAGGCGGCGCTCACATTTTTTTTTTTTTTTAGAGATTCAATTTTGTGGGGGTCGACCTACTTTCGAGTCGACTTACAATCGTGTAAATACGGTATATTCCAAATTTTTTCTAATATTGGTGGTTCATTATACACAACTTACTTTTTTTTATTTTCTTCGACGCGTGGACAAAAATTTCGTATTCGATAATTTTTTTCGCAATCATTATTTGGGAAAACATTATTAAAACTGGTGTCGTTGGAAAGCGCGTGGAATAATCTGCATGTTATGTCTTTGCAATGTGTGCCTAACCAATATGTATAGCACAGAAAAAATGTTTTGTTAGACCCCTCAAAATTGGTCAATTTCCCGCGGTAACGAAAGAGTTAAGCTGTGGTCCCGGGTTCACATCCTGTACCAGGACGAATGTTTCTTCAACTGCGAAGTTTCTGAGAAAGCTGTGTAGCTTTCATTTGTAGCCGTACGTCTGCATCCAGGTGGATGTCAAACTTTCCTTTGCAGAAACTTACTACACCTCGGGGATTTCCCCCAAAATCTGGTTGATTAATCAGTTCAAGCCTGCCTCCCTTCCTGCATGAGGATGCCTCTTGGAGCGGAGTGTTTCCTACACTCTGAACGGGTGGTGTCAGCTGTGTGTGCAGCCTTTCTTTAGAGGCCCACCAAAGTGAAGCTGACGCACTCTCCAGTCACCTCTGCCTTGAGTGAGCCCTCACGTGGGCTTCGAGATCTTCTCGGCGGCGGTAGCCCTTCTGGCAGACTTGGCACACGAAGGGCCGCTCTCCCGTGTGCCCTCTTTCGTGCCTGGTGACGTGCGACCTGCGTGGGCATAACAGAGAAAAACAGAGCAAAGTTAATTCCTCTTTTGCAAAATCACCTGTGCAAGAATCGGTAAGAATAAAGACTTTGATTGAAAGTAGGTGCATTCACGCAAGCACATGCCTTTAAAGGGACCCTGAGGTGAATTTGTCAAGCTTCTGTTTTTGCTTGCATTGTGTAGGCTGGCTCAAATAAATACACGTTCCATCGTTTATCCGGTCGATAAGGCGACTATTTATTTTATACAGCCCGAAAGAAGAAAAACTACCATGCGCGGTCTGCGGCGGATGCACCAACTAAAACAGTGACTGCGACTGAACAATCTCCAAGATTAGAATTCAAACCAGTTTTGGTTTCGGTTTTGTGAAACTTGGTATCCAACATTATCGTTGGCTGGGCATACAGTTAAGCCTGGATATAACCAAGTTGACAAAAATTCGCAATTTTTCGTTACGTGCAGGTTTTCATCACATGCAGGTTTCGAGTTAATACTTGAAAGCGTGGATTAGTTTTTGGTCACTGCTACACTTGGTTGCATGCTAATGCACAAGTAGAAAAAAAAAATACTATGTCTTTGATGCTTCAGGCTCGAAAGTATCATCACCAGCACTCTCCTGCCACACCAAATCTGTGGTGATTTCAATGCACACAACAAAATTTGGGGGAGCGCACAAACAAATTCTTGTGGGGCAAGACTCGCCGAGCTGAAAATGAAATATTGTGTACAGCCACTTAATGATCGGCAGTGTTATGTCCCTGAAAAACGCAGCAGTCAGCACCTGCATTGATATTTCGTTTGTATCAAGCCATTTCGTATGAAAATTTGCTTGGAGAACAGATATATAAATGAGAGGAAGCGATCACTATTCCACTTTCATATCCTTTCCCAATACGGCCATGCATCGAGGTGGAAGGAGGATCAAACTCAAGGACTGGAAAGCCTACAAAGCCCAGGCTTTGTAGGCTTCCCAGGAGACGACGACATTTCAACCACCGCCAACTGCCTTCAGGAGTCTTCCCAATTCACAACTGAGCATCTCAATGTGAAGATAGACCAAAACTATGAAAGATTATGAGCCCTTTGCAGGCGTGCAGAATGAAAGGCGTGATGCACTAAGAAATCAGAAGAGGTTTGAGAGGCTCGCAGAACGCAGAGGCAGGTGAGACGCCACTTTTACTCAAAACTGGACGTTCGCAAGCCTCTATCGCGAATTTGGCATGCCGTTAAGGGAATGTGCAACAGTGCTCAGCAGCTACACACCCATTCCGAGCGCTATCATTGCACAACGGCATTTTACTGAAAGAGGCGACAGAAGAATGTTGTAGGTTACCGTCTAGAAGATCAGTACCTCCAACACGGCCCACAAGTGCCCCCTCCGAAGCCCCGCTTGCAGATTGCCACACCAACGACCTACCTTTTTTCATACATGAACTCAAAGCAGCCATTTCTCATGCTAACAAACGTTATTCACCAGTGCAAGACAAAATAACCTACGAGGCCATTTCTCACCTGTCCCATCACTCTCGATTGCGTCTCCTAGAATATTATAATTCAATCTGGCTCTATGGCACAGTACCTTCCCAATGGAAACTAGCTAAGCCATCCTAAAACCTGGTAAACCACCAACGACGTATGATTCTCATGACCAATAGCTTTGCTAAGCTGTGACGGTAAAATTAGGGAGAAAATGATATTCAGAAGAATGGCCTGGTATATTGAGAGCAAAAAACTCTATCCACCTCAGATGAACGGTCTTCACGAAAATAGGGAAGTTATTGACAACGTGATTGCTCTAGTTCCATCTCTGGAAGAAGAGCTGCATAATGTATGCTTTCCTATTGCCGTATTTTTAGACATTAAATAGGCCTTTGATTCAATTTTTCATGACTCCATTCTGACATCCCTTGCTACTCTTGGGTTTGGTGGAAAACTTTACGCTTGGATTTCAAGCACCGCCAAAGTTGCAAGGGCAACAACTTTTCATGACCATGCCGGAAGGCCCAACCTCTTACTATACTATACAAAAAGGAGTACCTCAAGGAGCCATATTGATCCCTCTGCTATTTAACCCACTTTTATCCACATAAAGCAAGCACTCCCACCTGACGTTCATGTCACAGTTTATGGGGATGACATCTATATTTGAAGTGCGTTGCGATCGCGTCATACTACGAGCAAAAAGTACAGAAAGCTCTTGCAAAAATATCTGCATACCTCTCACCGAGAGGACTGCATCTTCCAAGAAAAGTGTTGCAATTTTTTACTTGCAAGCACATGAAACGATATCCACTAGTTCCTGTAGGCTCTAACCTGCAATATATACGAAACCAAAGATTCCTCAGAATCTTAATAGATCGGAATCTTTCCTGGGCTCCTGAAGTAAAAGAACTCCATACGAGAATAACCACAATGTCAAAAATCGTTGGGTATCTTGCCGGCAGTCGCTGGGGCAGTGACTGTTGCTCTATGGTAGTGCTCTGCAAAGAATATGTCGACAGCCTGCTGCGTTACAGCCTCGCTGTTCTCCACAGGCTTCCGCAAACAAGCAGAAAGCAGCTAGATGCGGCCAGACACAACTGCCTCCGCATCTGCCTCAGCCTCCCAAAATGGATGTTGTGCTTAGGTAGGATCGCTGAAGCTGGCTGGCTGCCCTTGGACAGGATTCGGCTCCAGGAAGCTGTGCGAATACATCTACAACATCGGCTGCACGCGAAAACCCATATACTAACACACATGGTTGAAAGTGGTTATTCGAGTTTAAGCACTCATGACATTAAATCTTTCTGTTCCCTCCCAGGCACCAAAACCAATGCCATCTAACTTCCCACCCTGAACCCTTTCGCTCCACCGTATCAGATGCGGCATCCCCGGAACTGACTCCAAAAACAAAAAGAGCATGCCTCAAGGTGTACTCCTACAATTACCACTTCACTATATTAGCCGGCTGTCATCATCATAATCATCACCATCATCATCAGCCTATCTACGCCCACTGCAGGGCAAAGGCCTCTTCCATTATTCTCCAATTACATCGGTCCTGTGCCAACTGTGACCAGTTTATCCCCGCAAACTTCTTAATCACATCTGCCCATCTAACTTTCTGCCGCCCCCTGCAACGCTTGCCTTCTCTAGGGATCCACTCTGTTACCCTTAATGATCAACGGTTATTTTGCCTGCGCATTACATGCCCTGCCCACGTCCATTTCTTCTTCTTAATTTCTACTAACATGTCTTTAACACCAGTTTGCTCCCTGACCCACTCCGCTCTCTTCCTGTCCCTTAATGTTACACCTATCATTTTCCACTCCATTGCCCTCTGAGTCGTTTTCAATTTAAGTTGAACCCTCTTAGTGAGCCTCCAAGTTTCTGCCCCGTAGGTGAGTACCAGTAAGATGCAGCTGTCATACACTTTCTTCTTCAGCGACAATGGTAGGCTGCTATTCATTATCTGAGAATGCCTGCTGTACGCACTCCACCCCATTCTGATCCTTCTAATTATCTCTGCCTCATGGTTGGGATCTGGGGTCAGAACTTGGCCTAAGTAGATATATTCGCTTACCACTTCCACTGTCTCGCCACCTATCTCAAACCGCTGTGCTGTCCCGAGGTTATTGATCATTACTTTAGTTTTCTGCATATTAATTTTAAGGCCCACGGTTCTACTCTGTTCGTCCGGTGCGGAAAGCATGCTTTGCAATTCGTCCCCCGAGTTACTTAGCAACGGAACGTCATCAGCAAATCTGAGGCTACTGAGGTATTCTCCACTAACCCTTACTCCCACCTGTTCCCAATCCAACGTTCTGAATACTTCTTAAAGCATGCTGTGAATAAAATTGTAGAGATTGTGTCTCCTTGTCTGACACCCTTCCTTATAGGTATTTTACTGCTCTCCCTATGGAGGATGATGGTAGCTGTAGACCCATTGTAGATATCCTCTAGTATTCTTACATAATGCTCATCTACCCCCTGGTTCCGTAATGCCTGAATGACTGCTAGGGTTTCGACCGAGTGAAATGCTTTCTCATAATCTATGAAGGCTATATATAGGGGTTCAGTATACTCAGGGCACTTCTCTATCACCTGATTGATCGTGTGAATATGGTCCACTGTTGAATAGCCTTTACGGAACCCTGCTTGTTCTTTAGGTTGACTGAAGTCTAAGGTTGCAGAAATTCTGTTAGCGATTACCTTGGTAAGTACATTGTAGACGACTGAAAGTAAGCTGATCGGCCTGTAATTTTTCAAGTGCTTCATGTCGCCTTCTTCATGTCATGTAGCCAGCTGTAGTCTGGGGCAAACCACAGCTTTACAGATGGCTCCTGCACACCTGAGCACAGTTCCTCAAGAATATTTATTCCCTCTACTGGCCAGACAGTCTCCTATCACCTCGAGCGGGCGACATCATCTACAGCAGCTGAGCATTACGTCACCAAGGAAGCTATAGCCGGTATTCCTTGAAAAGTTTAGCTGTCAATTTCTTCGTTTGGCAACACTGAAATGGCCACGGACATGGCCGAAGAGCCACAAACATGGCGCGGCTTATGCCAGTGCGGCCGCACGCCGAAGAACAAAAAAACAACGCCGTGCGTCGTCTGTTCTGTTTAAACCCGATTCTCAACGGTGGTGCCAACGGAGTTGTTATTTATCGCACTCACATTTGAGTCGAGGCATTACTTTGCCTTCGCCGGGCTAGAGCTTGGAATGTCCAACCCATATCATGCGCTTAGCGCGGACAAGTACCGCCATCTCGCGGAGCCCGACGTAACCAGTGACGGCGCATTCACATGGTTGCCTACATGCGCGCCTCGCTATTGAATACAGGCCATACGCTACATTTTAAGGCAGTGGCAGAGGCAATAGTCCATTTTCACAGACTCGAGGGCAGCTGTCCAAAGCCTGCAACGCAGTGACTGCTTCACCGTTCGTGAACATGTCTCTCATGACATCACATACCCGCGCCACCTTGCCAACGACGCTAGACACCATCTAACGTTTCAGTGGCTTCCCAACCCCTGTGGTGTTCTAGGAAATGAGAAGGTGGATGCGACTGCTCGCAGGGGCCTGGAAGATTTCCTTCACTAAGCGTGATGCCACAATTATGATGAAGGTGCTTGTTTTCACAGAGCGGAACCATCTCTGGTCCCTTTTAGAGCACCCCCATGCCTTTCTATGCTGCACAGACCCTGAGCTCAGGATGAAGCTTCCAGAGGTAATTCTGCACCGATTAGAGACGTTATGTCACCGACTACGTCTCAACACAGCACTCACGAAGTCATACCTTTTTTGACTTTGCACCACCACAAACCCTTACTGCAACAACTGCGGATCGCTGGAAACCGTGGAGCATTTGCTGTTGGAATGCCCCGCATATATACATGCAAGGTACAGTCTTGTGCAGAAACTAGAGAGCCTCAGCCCAGGACCAATGACCTTGAAAGTACTTCTTGGTCCACAGCCCTCTCCACTAGCTCAACGCAAAGTTTTTGTGACGTTGTTCGGTTATCTGGACGAGATTGGTGTCATTGAAGTGGTTTAGAGTTTAGAAAACAGACTTTTTAATCACACTAATGACGCAAACTGGACATTCTGATTTTTCTATCTCTTATTTTATTTCTTCTCTTCCTCTTTTTTCTGCCCTGTAATCTAACAGGCCTTTTTCTTTGCTCCTTTCCACGCCGAGTAGCATGTCGGCATCAAAATTCCGGCAAACATCGTGGCTTTCTCTTCTAATAAAGAGCTCTCTCTCTCTCTCTCTCTCTATACCTACCTTCAACCGCTACTTACCATCTCTTACTAGACATTAAACAAGCGTGTGCAGGTTGGCAACGCCTTACTGCAACTGTTGCAGTATTTGGCCAACACCTTGCCAAAGCACCATTAATCATTTCAAACGAAAGGTCAGTCAAGTGTGCACAAGTAGCAAATTTTTCCCGTTGTAGCCAAGCCAAGGCAATGCATCAATTGTAGACTCTGCATCAGAAAAATTCCCGCTCACCTGTTACTGCTGGAGTAGGGGCAGTAAGCACACGCGTGCTTTCTGGCTGGCCTCTCTCTGTGCTGGCAATGCCGGTGGTCCTGAAGATGGTCAAGAGAAGAGAACCCCTTGCCACAGGTCTCACAGACGAAGTCCGCAGACTTTGAACCCAACCCAGTTACTGAAACAGACAATTAGAAGGAGGCAAAATGTTTAAAACATGATTTTTTTTTTTTCATACGATGTTATGCATGTACAGCTCAACTGAAAAATACCTTTGCATACTTAGAGCCCCCAGAACAAATGTATCCTGTTCACGCTATCCTCTGTGGTAACACAGCGCTTAGGCAAGAATAAAAAAATATGAAAGGCAGCAACCTTTAAACAGTGCAACCCAGTCGGTCACCCACACATGGAAAGGGGACGGTTGCGAACGAAAAATGTGGAATGCAGCTTCATGAACATGCACACATTGAGTTTCGCCACTTTAAATGCCAAATAATATCCTCGATGAGATTTATGAAAGTAAAGTTGCTGCCTCTCAAGTTTCTGCAACTTTGCATGCAAACTAAAGACCGCAAAATGCAGAAAAAAAAAGAGAAAATTTGGGGGATTTTTGGTGGATTTGCTGCTGCTCCTGCAGAAAACCCACAATTTTTCGTCAGATTTCTGAAAGTTCCGAAAAATTCAATCGCAAGTTGTAACTATTGTATAGAGGCAATTTTAATTCCTCGTTCCGATACAGGTGGAAAAAGTAGAAATCAAATTGGAGCCGCTTCGCACCAGTGGTGCGAAGACTGGGGAAACAGCGAGGCTGGAGGTCCCACCTAGTTTAACCTTGGTTCGGCTAAGTTTGTGCGTGGTTATGCTTGGAGACTCGGCCAAGTTCGTCGTTAGCCCCTCGAAGAGCAATGAACACTCGGTCATTACAGTACGCACAATGGATCTTCGGATCTTCCGCAACTCGCTGATGCTTTGCCGCTGCAGTGACGCTCTTCTTCAGCCACCCCATCTCTCCCTTTGTTGAAGACCCGTCTGTTGCACCTAACATGGATTTCCGGACTTGCCGCTGAAAGTTCTCCATTGCTGACAGGCTCGGACCGCTTTGTCCGCAGGCTCTCTCACTTCTCCCAAAGTGGGCCGCATTAGCATGCACTAGAACCAGCGGCAGCCAGCTTTGCAAACTCAGCGTCTGTAACACGAGCTTTTCTGTGCTTCCCGATTGAGCCGCAGACGCACGTAAACTTGCGAGGAAAAGAACAGGCGAGAGATCATGCCATAAACACTGGGCAGAATGTGCTCAAATGCCCAGCAGTGCCGGTGCGCGATGAAGTCATTGCTCAGTGAGGTTTTCTTGCGCACGTTCGCCGACCCAACACCAGCTTAAATAGCACCACCGTTATACTGTTGCAACGTAACAACTGTTACGGTAAAATGGCTTCAAGCAAGGTAATTTCCTTCCACATTTCATCTACTTTAATTTGGGGCAAGATTTTAGAGCACGGAATCTTACAAGATTTTACTGCCTAATTATCGGCTTCTACCCGTCAGCCTTCCATTCATGCACCGTCCTTGCGACGTACATTCGAGGCATCGAGTGCTTCCCAAGCTGCTCACTGTCCTCTCCAATGTCCTCTCCAAAGCCGAGAAGCCCACACTTGGTTAAAAAAAAAATCCCAATTAGTTGCCTTCTGTAATGCATTGTAAACACAGCACCGTTTGTTTCAAAATCACATTTAAACAAGGTCAGTAAATCATACATCATCAGACATAATTTGCAACATCCCCAGGTAGTATTTCCGGCTAAGTACTATAGTATTGCACGGTGATGGTTATTTCCATCCTCTTGGAACTTTCTGCATCATTCAAAAAGTTCTGCTGATAAATGTATCCTCAGCACTAATCTTCCGATAAAAGCCAACCAACTCTTACACCTTCTTCAATGACATGCTTTTCACACTAGATTAATCAAAGAGAAACTAATTTACTTCTACTGTAAAAAAAAGTATGCCCTTGTAACAACAAAACAATGTAGCACATTCGTACACCAAACGATAGAAGCTGATTCATAACTCTGGCCTCTGGAAGCAGCTTAGCAGGGTATATTCTAACTTTTACAACAAGTACCCTGGGAAGGATTCCCTGCTAATCATTTAACAGCTGTGTTAAGGCTAGGTGGTTACAAACAAAATTTAGCCCTGTATGGCCACAGCAGGGGTAAAAAAGTGCAGCACACGAACTACCGAAGTTTCAGTTTGCACAAAGCCCCAATGATAAAAAATAAGCAGTATTAGAGCAAACAAGACATGTACAACACCCCCACCAAGCCTTAATCGCATGCATGGCAAAATATACAAGTAGCAATGACAACACAGAATAAAATGAATACCATGACATAAAACAACCCTTCATGCATGGTCAAACACCATGAATAGAAGGCAAAAAGTAAGCAGCCACAGATCAAAACCAAAATGATATAAACAGCATGACAGAGCTTAGTCATGCACATGGCAAAAGTACATTAATGGCGATGAAAGTACTGCTGGCACTGTACACCTATCTGAACTCAACCATGCTACAAGCCACAAATGAAGATTTTAAAAACAGGCGCAACCTATTTTTTGGACAGTGTCGGTATGCACTTGAAAAACTTGCACAGCCTTTGTTTTTCTGAAAGAAAAGAAAGGAATGTACACATTGCCACTGTGCCACTGTGATAGAAATGCAGTTATGCAATCAGCACATTCATGGCAGGAGGTCTATTGAAGGCCTCGATCTATCAGCCTTGCGACCTACCAGTGTATCACCACCTGCCATTTTATTTTTCAACAACAGCGATCCACCAGCAAGCACCGCAGCTGCTTCAACAAAAAGGAGATGGCGGTAAGGCTGCACATCGCGGTGTGGCTAATAAAATGATGTATTTCAGGCAGTGTAACCAACACATACAATGCCGCTGCTCACTGTAAAGACACAATGCAGTGAATGTGGTAATTAAACTGGCAATTTCTTTCACATCTATGCGTCATCACAGGCAGAATTGACGCATCCTTGAAACGCTGCCAAGTTCAAGCAGTTTCCGGCACATCCCTCCCTACAAAGGAAAGAGTGAACAGGAACCAGCATCAGTCACAGCAATGGACAATTTTTCAAAAAAAAAAATGGCGCACCTTTTTACAGCTCAGCTGTCAGTTCAGAGGCTCTTTAGATGAGATCTCGTAAGACCATCTCTATGTTACAATGTACTTCTGTAAAAAAGAGGGACAGACAGCCTGCGCATAGTTCTTCCTGTACCGGCTCGCGGATAAGCGTTTTTGTCCGCAAGCAATGCACTCCCTTTGGTATTATTGAATAATTTTTCCCTTGTGATCTCCTGCTTCCCGATTCTGTAGATATCTAAGGCCTTCTTCGCATCCATCCTCTTTTTCCAGGTCGTTGTTTCTGTTTCTTTCACTTCATTTTTTATTGCCTTGGTCGTTTCCCCTGCACTTCCAGGTTTCATATACTTTGTCCTGAGCCTTCTGGTTCTTTTCCTCCATTGTGTGTCCACGCTTTTCATGTAAAGATACCGTAACACTTTGGCCGCCCATCTCTGGCCATCAATATTTCTAAGTCGTTCTTCAAAACATATTTTGCTCTGTGCTTCTCTCACTTCGAAGGATGCCCATCCCATATCTCCCTGCACTGCCTCATTTGTTGTTTTGCTGTGTGCTCCTAATGCCAATCGACCTACGGACTTCTGATTTACTTCTAGCCCTGATTGAATCTACGCAGCGCAGATACGCAGATACGCAGCGCCACCTGGTGGGAGCACCCGTTGCCACGGGCCAGCAGCTGCCGCACTCCACGCAGCACCCCAGCAGCACGTCTCTGTTGGGCCCGCACGGCTGGGGTACAGGTCAGCCGGCAGTCCACTAGCAGGCCCAGGTACGTGACTTGTAGGCGCCATGAGAGGGGCTTGCCGTTTAGGACAAACTCCGGCGTTTGACGGCGGGCGGTCTTCCTGTAGGGGCGCCGCATGAAGGCTTGTGTCTTGGCCTCGGACAACACCACCAGGCCGCGGCTTGCCAAGAAAGCCGCGACCGAGTCCAGTGCCATCTGCAGGCACGCCCTCACGCGCCTGTTCTCCCTGGTGGGCCCGTGCGTCCAGATGGCGATGTCATCAGCATAGACCGCAATCCCCACTGTGTACTGGAGGTCAGCGGGGATGCAGTCTGGAAGGCGGGCCAGCACCAGGTTGGACAGGAATGGGCTCAGCACGCCCCCCTGGGGCACCCCAGAGCAGACGTCCCGTGGACTGCTGGTTGCCCGACCGACCTTAACCCGGAAGGTTCGGCCAGCCAGGAACGCCTGCACGTAGCCCCTGATGTGCCCCATGATGCCCATGCTGTCCAATGCCTCCAGGATGGCGCCGTGCGGGACAGTGTCGAACGCCGCCTTCATGTCGAGCAGCAGGAGGTAGGCCACCTCCTTGTCGTGGCGGGCCTGCTCGCGCATGGAGATGACGTCGCCCAGGGAGTCAGCAGTGCAGCAGTGCCGCCTGAAGCTGCACTGCTGCTCCCGGAACACTGCCCGTTGGTCGGCGATCCACTGCAGGCGCGCCAGGGCCACGTGCTCCAGGACCTTGCCCGCCGTGGACGTGAGCGACACCGGCCGGTAGAACTCTGGCTCCGAAGGCGGCTTGCCCACCTTCAGGATCGGAGACACCAGGCCCACCAGCCAGGCTGCCGGGAGGATGCCCGTCGTCCACGCACAGTTGAAGAGCCGCAGGAGTGGCCCCAGGTGGGTGACGTCCAGGTTGCGCAGCATCTGGTACGTCACCCCATCGATTCCCAGCGCGCTCCTGCGTTTAGGGCAGCGGTCCAGGGTGGCCTGCAGCTCCCGCAAGGTCAGCTCCGTGATGCACAGGGCCACGACCCGGGGCTCCGGCAGGACGGCCGCAGCGACGTTCCGCCGGACAGGAGCAGGCGGGCGGGCCTAGACAGACTGGGCGAACTGGTAAGCAAGAATCTCTGCCAGGCCCGCCTCGGTGATGTCCCGGGCGATGGCAGCAGTTTGCAGCGGGCGCCGGCTGGTGGTGGCAGGGCGCAGCAAGGCTTTGAAGACACGCCAAGCCCTGGCTGGGTCTCTGCCCGAGTTCAGGGAGGAGCAGAGGGACTCCCAGCCCTGCGTGCGTCGCTGCCGAGCCCGTCGTCTGCACTGTGCGTCTGCCCGCCGCTGCTCAGTCCAGTCACCTGGCCGCCCGCTCCTGATGGCACGCCGCTGCAGCTGGTTGCGGCGCGCCCGCAGCCGAAGGAGCTCCAGGTCTGGCAGTGCCGTGCAGAGGGGTACCTCCCCTCGTACCGTTGCCTTGTCGGCACTCCGCACGACAGCTGCCAGGTAGTCGGGCTCCGGGTCCTCCAGGCACTTGGCCACCTCCTTGTGGAAGTTGCCCCAGCTGATGACGGCATAGACCCTGGTGTCGGCACGCCTGCGGTCGCCCCTGGGGGTGACCAGTATGGGGTAGTGGACTGACCCCCAGGTGCTGCTGGCAGTCTCCCAGCAGTAGGGCAACCGCTGCGACACCAGGGTCAGATCGATGTGCGTCTGCTGGGTGGTGCCCCGTGGGCCAGGACGCACGACTAGCCATACTTCTTCAGTAGCAGCCATTCCCACTCAGTGACAGCGTCGTCAGTTGCTCGTTTCTCCGCTTGCTTTGCACTTTACAGTCGTCGATGGGCTGAAATGTCAGTTACAGGGCCGGTTTTAAGTCAAAGGCTGTGGAGCCAGCAGTAGAGAATGGAAAGCGTGCTGCTGGTAGGCATTTCGGAATTGACAAAGTCCGCTCGAGTTACTCGAGGAATGACAAGCTGCGTGCTGCGAATCAGGAGCAACGTGCCTTCAGGGGATCGAAGCCTGGAAAGTTTCCGGGTGCGGAAGAAGAGGTCTTGGAATATGTCCAGTACGTGCAAAACGCAGGCTCTGTCATTTCGCAAGAAATGATGAGGATGAACGTGTGAGCGCATGCTAAGAAGCATGGCATCGTCTCACCGCTTTCAAAGCAAGTAATGGGTGGACAACACGCTTCATGTGGCACAATGGACTGCGCTTGAAGCGGCGCGCATCACTGTGTCAGCGACTGCCCCCTTGCTACAAAGAAAAGGTTGTGGATTTTCACAAGTTTGTGATATGCTTGCGGCACGACTGAGAGCTCGTCCTGTCGCAAACTGCCAAAAAGCAATGCTTCACGGTAATGGTGGCCATCACAGCAGATGGCAGAAACTTGCCACCGTACGTTATATTTAAGAGGAAACAGTGGCGAAGATCAATTTTCCAGCCGGCATACATTTACGAGCCCAAAAAAAGGCTGGATGTTGGCCGACCTAACGGCAGACTGAGACCGTACTGTCTGGTGTGGCGACCTGGTGCCCTGCCTTTTCCGTCTCTCATATGTGTTGGACAGTTTTCGTGGCCTCCTGGGAAAGAACGTACACCGGGAACTAAAGCACCTGTGCACCAAGATGACCATCATCCAGGGTGGACTCACTTTGGTGCTGCAGTGCCTTGACGTGTGTGTGTGTGAACAAGCCGTCCAAAGAGAGTGTGCAGACTGGATGGCCCAGGAAGGGCACGCTTTGACAGCGACTGACAAGAACAGCAGGCCACCTGTTGAACTTATGTGCTCCGGGATTTTGTGTGCATCGCGCTCGGTGCCGCCTGATTTGGTCTCCAACAGTTTCAAGAACACTGGGACCTCACATCCATCAGTTGTGGGAGTGCAATTCGGAAGTGGCCGGCAACCTGAACGACAGGTCGAGCGACTCGGACAAAGAGTGAATCGTTGAGAAGTGAAGATGAGTGTAGTGCAATAAAAGTGCTGTCTGTTTACCAATAGTGTACGCATATATTTGCTGCCAACGGTAGGTTATCTAATGCATTTTTTTTTTGTTTTGCATTACGGCCTTCTTTGATTTTTCTGAAAAAGTGTTCGGAAAATTGCCCCGCATAATAACTGCACCCTGAACTTTGCTTCAGTAGTACAGGAAAAAAGTGCATATACTACATGAGTGATTACGGTATTCGAAACAAACAAGAGAAGAAAATGCAGTTTCACTTCTTGAAAAGGAGACTGTGCATTTTTCGTACTTAGCAGGTGCTGTATCAACACACAGCAGATGATGTGCTGTCTCAGTGCCCATATCGTTTCTGATAATCTGTTTTGTATATGTTGTGCAATTGTTCTTCACCTTGTTCCCACATATTCCTGCCACAATAAAGCACACTCAGTTGTCCGTCAGCACCTGTGTAGAGTGGTTCCCTTGCCTTGTCCTGTCTGCACTGTTCTTTACAGAAGTACAGTGTAGTAACTACCCCTTCAGCAAACCCTTCTGTACTCCGCACTGCCTATGTCATTGAAAGCTGACAGTGTCCAGTCTTGGCACACAGGCAGCAATGCCATCTCGATCACATGCGCAATAGACATAGCAGACGAATGTGTGCGAGACCAGACAGCCCGGTGTGATGCAAGTGTTATTGGCAGCTTACTAAAAACCGCGTTGAGCATTTGAAGTACGCACATGAGCTACAACTGCTCTTCGTCAGCAATTGGTAACAAAAGGCCTCCTGTTTGTGGGACCATCCATAACGGGGTAACCACATGGAAATCTTTTTGTGAGAAACGTGACAAGCATAACCCAATAGTTCACAGTGGACTAGCAGTGTGGACAACAGTGACCACATTACACAACAAACTGCCGTCAGGCCCCCTTGTCGCTGTCACTCACTTTTGGCTGGCCATAAACATCGCTCCTTGCGGTTACCCTTGCAATCGATTACCAGCCAAATAGGCCCCAATACAGGAGATTATATATTTACATATTGAATGTACATTGGACTGCAGGCAACAACTCCTGTCCGGCCTCCATAGCGTTGCACCAATGGCAGCACTGACCTCCAATTTGCCATCCACTGGGACACCTGCAACACCGCAAATGGACAAAACAACCTCCAAGCATGCAGTAATCAGTCAAATTATTCAATTTCATAAGTGCTTGTGATGAAAAACAGGGCAAGGTAAACGCAAACATCACTTTCTGAGTTAGCTGCCATGTCTACTAGATATCAGCGCACATTTGAGGACCGTTCTTCTATAGGGACCGGGCAGCTGGGCGGGTGGCGCCACCACTCGGCTGTCCTATCGTTAGTGGGATGAGCCAGAGCATTGGACTATGCAGCCTTACGTTGTTTTTGCTGTGTTTGCTTCAGTGCTTTGAATGTTTAGTGGGTGTTGTAAGCAGATATGGGCCGTGAAACGAAGATTAGAGTGAGGTGTTGGGTTCTTAGATGCACTTACGGCTACGTAAACTTGTCAGATGCTTGTAAGGTTGGGTATGGGCTACATTGACATGAGTGCTCTTTGCAGCGCTTTATACTTGGCTCCACCCGATCCGAGTACGAATAAAACTATTGCTATTAGTATTCATTTTTACAACTTCAAATTATCTTCACAGGTTACAATGACTACGATTTCCACGCCAGCCTTAATGGTGGGATACCTCGATACGTGTGCTTTGAAGAGAAAGGCACTTATGTACGAATTCGATTACTGTGTGGCCATGGAAACGTCGCGGCAGTTTACACTTTCTGTAACCGTGAGCTTTGTGCCTTCGGTTTTCGTGAGTGACAGACAGCATGGGAGTCTGAGAGCCAAAGCGGAACTCTCACGTTTGTAGTGGTCATTTCATCAAGAGCCAACGTAATTAAACCACCAACAGCCCAACCAACTCTGCCTCCTCCCCTCCCCATTTTACCACCGGCGTGGAATAAAGGCTGGCACCAATAGTTAAAAATGTGGCAGATTGTAAACGTCAGCCTGGGCTTTTTCACGCTTAAGCATTCTTTGTCGAGTACCTAAAAATCGTGTAATGCCTTGTGAAGAAACCAAAAATGCGCGACTAGCTGCCTCAAATAGAGGTGCGTGAGCCGGGTTCCTCCCACACAGACACATTTCCGACACGCTGGAAGCACTTAGGATTTGGAGAGGGGTGCATGGACGTGCAAAAGTAAACAGACATATCATCTAGCCCTCCGTCGAACGAAGATGATGGTTGAACGCGAAGCTTTCTTCGTGCGAAATAGAATGAGGAAGGGTCGAAGTCAAAGACGCTGCGACCTAAAGACCACAAACTCATGCTGGTCAAATTTAAAGCTGAACTAGCCAAAGTTTAAATCAGGAAGGCAACCAAGGAAACAATCACGAGAAAGCTTTGCGATAAACCATCGTCGTCGTTTGACGGAGGAGTGCATGATTTTTTAAGCGTACGTGGTAGCTTGTTGTAAAACGTGACCGCAACCTTCATTTGTCAAACTGAGGGCAGGTTTTTTGCACCCTCCTGTCTGTCGTCCTTCAGCCAATTGTTTTCTGAGAAACCATTACCCAACTATCCAGTCACCATTGCAAGTCTTATTACAGCCATAAAGCAATGTTTTTCGAGACAAGCAATCACGTTCTATTGTCATGCGGTATTTATTCTGTAAACGATTCGCGATGGCTGTAGACGTATTTCTGTGAAATTAAACACATTTCTAGTATAATTAATCAAGTTACATAGCGTCGTTTATCAGAAGTTTTGTTTTGGGGTAAATAGCGAGTTCAACAAATAGCTGCCAGGTTTATTTATGCAGAATATCGCAGAAATCAGTCGGTGACGGCCTTACTTGCCAAGGCAGAACTTCCGTTGCTGGCCTCGCGTAGAATAATGGCAAGACTTAAATTCTTTCACGAACTGTACAACGGCAAACTAAACTTACGTCCTGAGTTATATCTGCAAATTTCCACACAAGTCTCTCCTCGCATCAATCATCCGTATGCTGTTTTCCCTTATTCTCCAAGGGTTGATATTTTTAAGCATTCCTTTCTTGTCAAAACTATTGTAGACTGGAATAACCTTGACCCGCGAGTGTTTGTGGAACCAAATACCACTGATAGCTTTGTGAAACACTTGGAAATATTTCTAAAATAATGAGTTCTTTTCTTGTACTTTGTCTTGAGCAGTTTTTGTGCGTGTGAGTGTTGTTTATGATGTACTTGCCCACTCCTGTAACAGCCCGTAAGGGCTAACAGTATCTATAATAAATAAAAATAAATAAATAAATAAATCTTAGAAAGCACCCCCAACTTTGTCTTTCGTTTGTGCACGACGTCGTTTCATCATCAACTGGTAAAGGCCAGCGCTGCAGCATTCTTGCATCAGCTGCACAGCGGCTTTGCCCGAGTATTCAGCTGCAGTATATTTTTCGTTACACCAAACTGCACATAGGCATGAAAAATTTGCGCGAAGGAACAGACTTGCACTCCCAGCTTGACTTCCCGCTTGGCGCATTGAACATCGTCTGCTTTTTATAATTACTGCATAGGGGCGAAAATCATACATATGGAATGCCTCGTAAAGGTCGCCTTTACTTTCAAGATTTATGATCTGAAAAAAGTCCTTAGGGTTGTCGACGTTTTGCAAGCCGCACCACAGCAGAACAACAGAAAGCCACGCACAACTACACTGCGCTGTCCGCCACCAGCATTCCACTGATGAGCAGTTCGCCACGGGCGGCACTGTTTGCTGAAGCGACGGTGGTGCCATACAACGGCCGCCCAGTCCCTATAACGAAACCACAAATCAGTGTCAAGGTCACACAACCTCTCACACAGGCTTGAAAATAATTTGGTATAACAAAGTGGTTAGGGTCCCCAAATATTGCTCTACAGCCATTTACCTCACATGCTCCACAGTTCCCGCTTGCATCAAATCAAGTTTGTGACACTTTTAAACGCAGCTAATCGAGTTGCTGCAGTTGTGACTGGCATGCCATGACGACCCCTTGCCATGAAATGTGCCCAACGGCAAACAAATCGACGGCCTTCTGTTGACGTACAAGTTAGAATTCATGGCCTCACATGCACCCCCCCCCCCCCTCCCCCCCATCTAAGGACAAAGATGGTTGAATGCAAAGTTTTCTCGAGACGAATTCTTTGGTTGTCATCTGAGTTCTCCAAACTGCTTCGACCATGTCGAAATGGAGCAATCGGACAGACGCCGGCTTCATAACGCAAGGGACCCAGGTTCGCGTGCGGCCACCGCAAGTTTTTTTCTTTCACTTCATCCACGATCATTCATGGATGTCCCGTGTCCCGTTCACTTCGTTCGTCCTTGTTCATTTTGCGCTTACTTACACCATTCATTATCGTCAGAGAAAGTTTGCTTTCTTGCATGGCATTTTCACGTTACAGACGCATCAGTGAGAACACTAAAACTTCCTTTAATAAAAGAAAAAAAAAGGGTGATGCGCTATGCATCAGTCACCGATTAAGAATAACACAGAAGGCTCGAGAAACGGCGCCGCATCCTAGGGCGGCCAGGTAACGTCACAAGAGCTTGGCCTAGGTTAAGCTAGCGGCATCTGTCGCGGGAGAAGAAACTGCACGGCCGGCGCATCAGCATTTCACTGCGCAATCGTCCATCGGGTGCCGCTACTCTCGTTGGCCGTGGCAACCAGCAGGAGCAGCTAAGAATCTTTGTAGTTTGTAGTTCGCATTGGCTTTCGATTGATTGTGGGGTTCAACGCACCGACGCAACGCAGGCGATGAGGCGCGCCGTAGTGGAGGGCTCCGGATTAATGTGGACCACCTGGGGATCTTTATCGTGCGCCGAAATCTCGTATACACGGGCGTTTTTGCTTTTCGCCTCCATCAGAAAAGCGGCCGCCGCGGCCGGGAATCGAACCCGCGACCTCGCATTGGCTTTCACTGTGGCATGGCATTATCTGGCCACACGCCGGCCGCAAAGGGCTATTCTTGCTCCGTGGCACGAGTTACTTCGTCTCTGAAAGGCTATCATCTAATATCATCTAAGGGCTAATTCAGACTGGTGAAATCGAGCCCGCTCCCACAATTTCGTACGTCAGAAAAGTATCAGCGGCTCCGCACTACCACGGCATGCGAGGTCACGGCAGAAAGCAAGAGCATGAGTGTACATTTACGGGTAGGCGGCACTTACGCGCTCGAGACAGGCCACCGCACGGATCACCAGCTAGTAAACCATGGTCCATGTGACAGCTGACGGCAAATTAACACAGCGTAAGGGCTTCACCTAAATACGTTTTCGTGGAGTCCAGACTGCAGTTGGTGTAACGTGCAAGGTGGTGACAGATGCCAGCCGTTTCAAATCTGGAAGGTAACGCACTGAAAACGCTGAAAAGTACAACAAAGACTGCATCACTGCATTACCTTCTGCTAGTGGCGGGCACAGAACAGGGGGGACAGGGAGGATTTGGCGGGTAGGAAGGAAGTGAGTAGGCTTGGTCAGCGCCTTCGTTATGGTGTGGTTTGAAAGGAGGCGCTGCCAGCTGCTGACTCGTAGAGTTCCTGTATGCGGGAGCTATATACAGGAACTCTACTGACTCGGTCTGACCATTCCCGTTGCTATCTTCGATTGCGCACAGACTTTCATACAATAATTAATGCGATGCGGGCCGGGGTTAAAAACTCCACAAATTTCAGTTGTAGGTCCCTTCACCTACGTGGAGTTTCGAACAAATAAGGTTTGGGCTAGGTTGTTGAACCACTTTGGTTAAAGGCAAAGTGATTTAAAAAAAGCAAACGCGAAACAATTTTTTTTTACTGAGCTCTTCGCCTAGATTCATCGACTCCATCGTAACAGGTGGTCGCTCAAACATTTCGGGCCAAATAAAGTCTTTTCTTTCTCCTGTCCCAGTAAGTTCTACTTGGTCCGAGCTACACAGCACATTTCAACATTAAGTTCCATTTGGTGTGCGGAATGCGCGCACTGATCACACCATTGGTTTAATGTTTTGATCACTACAGTGTTGCACAACGCAATTAAAAAAAAAAAAAAAAACACTTGATACTAAAAGTGGAGGTGCGGGGTATCGATCCCCGTACCTCTCGCATGCTAAGCGAGCGCTCTACCATCTGAGCTACACCCCCAGCAATTCCCGCTGTATTTACGAGGCATTATAAAACTTTGTCAAATAAGCACACATGTTACTTTGTAATAGCCGCTGCAACTCTGTCTTGACGGAATTGTTCGTGGAGGTAATCATCTTTCGGCATGGTTCTTCACGTCATGTTTATCCGACACGTTTCAGCATCGACACATGCTTCACATATGGCGAATAATGAACTTATAGCGGCAGTACACAGGAGTCTAGTTTTTTGAGTGTCAAACTTCGTTTGAGAGCTCAGCGTATTGCTATAAACTTCCGAATATCGCTAGGCCTGTATGCCCTTCTCTTCGTTGCGGGCCTGTGGCGCAACGGATAACGCGTCTGACTACGGATCAGAAGATTCCAGGTTCGAATCCTGGCAGGCTCGGACTAATTTTACTTTTTTCGCACACAAAAAGTTTGGAAATGCTGATTTTACGAATACCGTGCTTTTTTAACACTTGAAAGGGCGGGTTCTGTGGCTCCGTTTGCAGTGCAGGAAATCCCGTACTGTTCCGATTAGGAGATATGAATAAGTGCCGTGTGTGTGGCCTGTTCGACGCCTGCACACGGATACTTCAACGGACTTTTTCTGTATCCGTCAAGTATTTAACAATTTACGGAGTATTTAACAGCGTTTCAGAAAACCGGAAAAAAAGTTTAAATATACGGCAAACTCCTGTAAACCGGCAAGCCAGCGCAAGCCTCTGCCCCGTGGCAGAGAGGAATCTCTAGAGTTGTGTCGCTCGTATGCACGCCTCCTTCTGACAAGTGCCCCCTAGTCTCCTCCACGCCCCGCCATGTACTATAAGTCTATATTATTCTCCGTGTGTCCTGGCGTGTTCTCTTCCTGCGTTTCGTGTATGTCCCTACAATCTCTCTGCTGTCACTTTTTGTCTCTGTTGTCGTCTTCTTTTCGTTTGTTTGTTTTTCTTTCCAATCCTTGTCTAATTTATTCAACGCGTTTTACGCTCCCTCTACCCACTCAGTGGCGGGCTAGCAGGCGCACCTGCGTAAGGGTCTCTACCTTTCTGCCTAGCCGTGCACGCCACTGGGTGGGCACACTGACTTTGCAAATAAAATTACTTACTTACTTACTAAATTCCTAACACAAAAGACAGCGTCACCCCAAGCGCGTTCGTTCCTTTATATGCACATACGCAGTTCTGCATAAATAATTGATGAATTCCAACAACAAACAACGAAAAACAAAATGCAGACCTTGAAGATGGCGATGTCGCGTTAGAAAAACAATATAAAAAAAGGTGGTCCGGACAGTTTATCGAACGCCGTTTTATCGACGGACGTTTTATCAAAGCCGTTTTATTGAAAGTGTTTTTCCCTTTCTCGTGTTACAAAATTTGCAGTACTTTTTTTTACTTTCCTCCTCGCTATTTAAAATTGCAAATCTTGTCTCCATATCGAGCCTATTTAACCAGAATGTGTAGTCTTTGCACTAGTTGTATTTTATTTCCTGCGTGCTTTTTGTTTTTTGGGATGTGCGAAATTTGGCTTCACAATTTTTTTGTTCTGTTCATTGCGCAGGTGGTACTGCCATAACGAATCTCCTTGTGTACTAGCCGTCCCTCTGATCCGAAGCATATCACAGCATTGTGGCGTATAGACTAGAATGCCTCTACATGCTTCGTACTTCGTGTCGACAGATAACCTAATTATTTCGCCGCGCATGTTGTACATAAGTAAGACACTTCTTGGCGCTGGTGTCCAATGTCAAAAACCTAACTGGAACGCTAGCAAGAGTCTCCCGATTTCTGACTTCCTAATTCTTAATGGGCCCTGAGTTCAGTTGCTAAGAGGTTACCAAGCCTTGTCCTACTGTTCTCGATATGCCTATCTTAGAACTAACGAGAAAAAAGTTCGTTACAAAATTAGTCACCATACTGCAGGATGGTTCGTTTTCATCTCTCCCCCCTCATTGCGCCCCAGCATACCTGGGGTTTTTAGCCCATATTCTTTTGCCTTTTTTATCATAAGGCATAAAAAAAACAGTAAGATCAAAATAGTAAACCCCAAATGTAGAGAAATCGTGAAGGTCTACTCACTACAGCGTTGTCACCCGATTACCTGGAAATAAAAATGTAAAATCGGAAGAAACTGAGAACGCGCAAACAAAATCTAATATGGCACGTGCGATTAGCTGAACAAAGCAGAAAAAAAAAACCCAACGAAATGCGCTGTCTGGTCTGGCGTGTTCCTCCAAGACTGGTGAATCGAAGGAGGGGCGTAAGAGTGCACTGATGCATAAGTAGAGAATTATACGAAATCCTGTATTTTTTAGCATGATTAACAAAAAACGTAAATTGTTATGGGGTGGGCAATTGTACAGAATTGTCTTAGGTTACGAGTTTCCCTAGTGCGAGATGACCCATGACGACTTGTCCTACTTGAGTTGGCTGTGACGGGTTCCCTTGTGACGAGTTCTCCTGGACTACAGCACTTCTGTTTGGCCCTGACCCCTCCCCCACCTCTCACACACACACGCCCCTGTTCAATTCATAGCACTAATCATTCCGAAGTTCTTGGCACTATATTTCTCCAGATGCAAACAATGTGACCACATGGTCCGAGTAGGAGTCGCGTGCAAACCACGTGGCGAAAAATTGGGGGAGGGCAAGGCTTTGGATCACGTAATGATAAGCCATGGCGCAAGGGATATATGTGGCAACACGAGCCTAAATACAACGATATGCATCCAAGGAATATTGCGCACGAGATTAGGGTTGCTTGTATATTGGCAAATTCTGTAATGTAAACAAGGGGGGCATACATGCTTGAGTGCAATCAATGGAGACGTAAAAAATAAAGAATAAAAAAAAATCAAAGGGGTTCAAAAACACGGGAGAGACGTGTCAACATATATAGGCGGGTTTTTGTGTGTAATGCCCGCCAGAGACCATGTAGAATTGAAGCTAACTGCACAATAGGTTAATGCGATGGCCTGTTAAACAAAATAAACCCTGAAAATTACAATGAAAGCCAAAAAACCACCCTTTCGATAAAACGGACGTAGGTGGCTCGATAGAACGGCATTCGATAAAACGGCGTTCGATATATCGACAAAGTGTCTGGGAACCCAAAAAATCTATTTGCTACGTGTGCGTGTGTGACCTGCGATTTTCGGCCCACACATACCACACATACCAGGATTCTTTTTACACAGCAATATTATGCGCACAGAGGAGGTACTTCCAACTGGCAGTGCTGATCTCCAGCCATTGAGTGGCACGAGGCACGTTTGCATTGACAAGTTTTTTAAAGACGATAGTCTTTATTAGGCTACTTAAACCCAGAAATTTTGGTCTGTCTGTCTGTCTGTCTGTCTGTCTGTCTGTCTGTCTTGAAAGGATAAATTTATTATCAAAAATTCCTGGTATCAATGATACAACGTAACAACTAGAAACAAACAAGTGCAGCGCCGGTTGCTACAAAACTAATAGATCACGAAGGCTGCAAGTAACAGACACTTACAGAAACGCATAAACAGCTTCAAGTTGATTGTAGACAAAAGATTAACATACAAACAATTTAGAGTTGCTTACAACCAAAAGATTAACATGCGAGGTAAACAATGATACAAAAACATTCGCTTCAAGAATGCAGCAATATACAGAACAGGTTTGGTAATATGTCACAGCGGGTACTCTACCGCACTAACACAATTCTAACACCAAAATAACTTGTTACAACGAAAATCCCTAAGGACACAGGTCTGAATAACCCTTTTGTTCGAAACCTCAATAAACCGGGTAGACCAATGTCGCAGAAACTCTTCCTCGCCCAAAAGGGCCAACTCGCCTTCCAAAAAGGTCACGAGGTGTTGTCTGAAAAAGGAAAGCAAGGGCCACTGCATACGTAGCCTGCGATTCTGTGCTACAGCCCTGCAGTGATTACGCCATAGTATATAATCGCCAATTACGACGAATAGTTTGCCTAGGGGTGTGCCAAGGCACTGTTCTCTCAGTTGATACCGTTCAAGCCCAAAACTTGGAGCGGCACGGTGTATGATGCGCCAAAAGCAACGCGCAACACTGCAGCTTGAGAAAGTGTGAGCCATGAATTCTGGTTGACCGCAGTTGGGACAGGAGAGTTCTGTGTTACTCCCCAGCGAAATAATCTGTCTTTTGTGGGAAGAATTCGCCACGCTTTTTGCCACTGCAGGGATGTTTTTGGCGTCCTCTGGCAGCCTACCTGAAGTCAGCCGTAACCAGGGGAAATCTGGTGGATCCACACGTCTGCCCGATCTCGCAGTAACTATTTTTTCACACAGCCGGGCAGGTTGCTCATTCACAAAATCTAGATCAGCATCCAGTGCACGAATTTTCTTAGCTAAAGTAATGACGGACTTGAAGAGTCTTGACGGGATAGCTGCACTAGGGGGGGGGGGGGCAGGTTTCTGGCCGGAGTTAGTCAAAGAACCCGTCTAGAAGGACCGAGAAACTATAGGATCAAAGGTCTGCCCGGAGCTTCTACGTCACTGAGAAGTGAAGAGACGACTCTAAGGGCCAACAACTGGCTCATGAGGTCGATGCAAGGGAGACTATAACCCCCAGAGCGGCGTGGGAGGTGCAGGGCATCCCTCGCTAAACGCTCCGTGCTTCCATCCCAAAAGAAAGAAAAAATATCGCGGGACACTTTGAGCGTAACAGGATTGGAAGGCAGCATAATCCTGGAGACAAAAAAGAATTTAGCAAGAAAAAACGCATTTAATCAGATACGATCTCTCCGAAAAAGAGAGGTTGAAAGACCTAGCCCTAGCAACATTCTTTTGAATATCATCAACTAACTCGGGCCACATGTCTGGAGAAACACCTTCTTCGGTAAATTTGACGCCGAGAATCTTCAGGTATCAAACTATTGTTAAGTTATGGATGGGGGTGAATGTATCGTTTTCCAGAGGGAGGACAGCACTTTTTGTGACATTTAACTCGGCACCTGAAAGTCGAGCATAAGACTCGAAGTCCCCTAAAACAGCCGTGAGGCTATCAGTGTCCCGGATAAAAATAGTCACGTCATCTGCGTACGCAGACACTTTAACCGAGCCTTGTCCGGGCAGGGGGAGACCCCTAATTTTGGGATTATCAACGAGTTTTCTGGTGAAGGGGTCTAGACATAAGACAAAAACAAGCGGCGACAAGGGGCATCCTTGTCTGACACCTCTATGAATTGCAATTTCACCCTGTTCCACACAATTAATGACCAGGTCACTGGATAAATTATCATACAATTCTCGGAGAAGCTGAACGAATTCAGGGGGAAACCCTTATGCCAGGAATATGGCAAGCAGGTATGAATGATTGACCCTATGAAATGCCTGTTTTTGGTCTAAAGAGACACACAGGCCAGCAATACCAGTTTGGTGCGTATAGGCTAGTATGTCTCGGGTTAGGTTAAGTGCCGAAAAAATATTTCTGTATGGGACCAAGCCAACCTGTTGGAGTGAGAGGAGGTCCGGCCAAAGAGCTTTAATTTTGGACACCAAAAGGGAAGTTAAAATCTTGTAGTCCGAATTCAAAACGGTTATTGGCCTGTAAGGACTCTGTAGAGAGGGGACTTTTCCTTCTTTCAAAAGGAAGATTAGACGGCCTCTCTTAAACGAGTTTGGAAGCCGCTGATCTGCTAGGATTGAATTTATAAGTTGCACTAAGGAAGAGCCTAATTCTGGCCAGCAACGCTTGTAGAATTCTGTTGGCAAACCATCCGGACCAGGCGCCGATCCGGTTTTCATTTCTCTAGTTTTAGCTGTCCGTCCGTTCCGTCGCGTACGTAGCTAGCGTGTTTACGGGGACCCGTCTGGGCACTTGGGCATTCGTCACGGTAGGGGGATTAGTTCCGCGCGCCTGCCTTCGCCATGTCCGCGCCTCTTCGCCCTTCCTCCTTGCCCTTCCGTGCGCGCAGGCGCAGACCGGTCCCGGTAAACCCGGTAACAACGTAACGAACGGAACGGCCGGACTGCTGAGCTCGGAACAGGTTACGTCCTTCAGTATTTGGGAGTGTATGCTTTGTGGAACCTAAGGTAGGGAATTTGAAGCAGTACATAGTTGTTCTATCATGTGACTTTCATCTACCTCGAGCGAATATCCTGCAAAGACCTCAGAAAAGAAAGAAAGAAAGAAACCCTGATTTTACAGCTGATGGCTCTGTGGAGATGGTGTTATCCGGGCAGCGCACACACTGGAGTTTCACGCGTCACCAAAAATCTGTGAATTTCTAAACTACCGTGGCAAGGACCATGAATATTGTAGGAAGCAGATGGTTGCATTGCTTCATTTAGTTGGCGTTTGTACCGCTCCCTAAGGATGCCAAGATATTCGCTCATTAAAGGCGTTAGTTCTTTATCATATCTAACTATACGGATACGCTTGAGCGTGTTGTTAAGCTCAGCTGTGTCACGAACCTTTTTTTGTTGGCCAACTGTTTGAGCTAGTTGCCTCCATATGGATTTTAAACTGTTCCAGTGTTGTATGCTAACTACGACCGGCAGAGAAGAAGAAATATCTGTTTTAATGACAATAAAGCAACATCATCTTGCAGTATTCTAGTATCAAGCCTCCAGTGTCGGGCGCCATCAAGTCTACGGTGACCTGTAAATAGGGACAGGAGCACTGGGTAATGGTCGGAAATGTAACTGGTGTTGCGACCGAGTGGGGGCACCCGACCCGAGCTCCGTGGCCTCCGACATACGAGTGGTAGCGTGTATGATGCGAGCGGCCAGCCGCTGTTGCAGCCGTGAAGAAGTCCAGAAGCCGTAGGCTAACGTAACTGTTTACTTCATAGCGAGGGGTGAGCCGAATCCAAAGAACAATCCCCCGACGGGCGAGGTTACAATACAGGACTCGAGCAGAGTGACAGCATGGATTCGCTGCTCTAACAGGAATGGATTATAGCGCTTGCGGGGCTTCTTTTATACCCAAAAGCGGTAACGGTCAAAACGCCAACAAGCGGCAACACGCCACGAACGTCACAGACACACACAACGCTCTTTCCAGAGTTCGTGAGCAGTCGATAGCCTCGGCGGACGTTGAGTCCGGGAGAGAGGAGAGAGGAGGACTCCGCTGCGATCGACGGGGCCTCTGTGTCCTTGAAGCGAGGCGTCTGGCCCGGCTTGTCGAAACTTGAATGATGAGTCACCGACATGGTGGCGCCTGACGGCTGAAAGGCGCACGCAGTGGCTTCGCCGCACAGCCGAGGAGTGATGCGGGAAAGTACGGCGGCGCTGGCCGATTCGTAACACCGGCCACACTAGGGAACTGATTTACTTCTATGTTTGACACAGCGGTGATTAGGTCTGGAGTTATATAAAACATAAAACCTGTCTAGTCGGGACATTGAGGAATCGCGCTTCCACGTGGGAGAGAAATAATTCCCGCAATGGAGCAACCATACATCCTCCAGGTGAAAGTCTTGCACTAGGAACCCGAGTTCGCGTGCGTTCCACGTCGGTCGTTCCTGACCCGGCCGGCGTACATCACGCATGCTATCAAAGACGCAGTTGAAATCTCCGCAAATAATTGTGGGCACGCGCTCCAAAAGATAAACCCAGTTATCTTCGTCGATGTTCTTTTCCCCGGGGCTTCTCCTCCAAGCAGCAGTAGCGCTGAAGATCTGACCCCGGGTATCCTCAACCGACAAACTCAGCCTCCGATACAAAAACTGCACATTTATTTACAGCCCGGCGGGCGACTAAAAAACAGGACTCGCGCGGGGCTCGAAGACGACGGGCCGAGCTCTCCTGCGCCCGGACCGCGTCTCTCTGTCTTCATCTTCCCTTCCTCCTGACGCTGACGGCCGGGGAAGAAGGAAAAGCCAGTTGTCTCCGTCGGTGGCCATCGCATGTGGGGGTGGTTAAGAGATCCGGTGCGCGCAGGCGTTCGAAATGCGCGGCGTCGCAAGGCGCCGCGCGACACGTGCTTTTCATTTGTGCGCTGCTCGCCCCAGGGCCCCCGCCAGTTCGTGCGTCGAAGCGCCCGACACCTCTACCACCACTGTGAAACATAACTTCAGGAATGTTTCACACACGAAACACACACCAGACACACTTTTGGGCACGTGCACCATCGTTCCTTCAGTTTGACGACACAACAATCAGCACGGCCAGTGCCCCTTGACCCTGGCTGCAGGTCACCATGACAAAATAGGCACAATCCTCATCTAGCTCAATCAGAGCGAGCGGCCTTTAGCAGGTGGTACGCACCGGCCGTCGTCGTCTGAAAACCCCCTTGCCATGCGGATCACCCCGTCGCACAACAGTAACAGGGGCCCCTCTCCTCCCCGCTTTCTCGCTCGAGAAGGAACCGCTTCTGCCTCGCCGGCCTGCGTTGCAGCCACGCTGCACTGCGGTGAAGCTGGCTGACACTTCCTCCCTTCTTTGTCCGAACACCCCAGTTCAGCCAATCCTGAGCTCGGAGCGCCGTGCTGCCCAACGCACCGTTGGTTAGCGTAAGCAGCAGAGGGCTGCTTAGCGGTCACATTACCGCTGACACTGACTGTCGGTTGAGCTACGCCTGCAGTCCTACCTGACACTGCCTGCGGCTGCATTACATGAGCAGCCGTACACTGATTTACACTTTCCTCTTTCAATTCGTTGGAGCTCCCCATGGCGATCACATTTTCGCGACATGACATTTGTGGATTTCCAGAAACAAAAGATGCAGTGTGCGCGACACCAACTGCATCGGATTCCTCGCGCGATTCCCGGGTTGCTGCATCCTGCAAAGCTCTTGGCCGCTCGGCCACGCTCCCGGAATATTCTGCGTCTCCGCACGCTGCGACAACGGGCTCACGCTCGCCTGAAGCCAGCCAAGGCCCCTTCAGAACGGCTGATTTAAGAACTTCATTGTCCTTCCGCTCCTTTCTGTGGGAACCCTCGTGTTCGGCCGCTACCGAACCACTGTTCACGCACGAAGCGCCGTTGTCTACCACACACCATTGTGTGACGCAAGGAGTAGCGAGGGGCTCATCGGCAACATGAACACTAACATGCGACGCAGCGGAGCCTTTCTCTCTTGCCATCAGCTTCATCACGGGCATGCGCACACTCTCATTCACCTCTGACTGCCTGTCATTTCCAAATGCAGCCTCGCGCGTAACACCTTCCTTCACCTCCATCTTCATTTCGGTGAAGCTTTCTACGCGGGATGCTTCACTATCCTGCTCCCCGGTTGCAGGAAATCTAAGCGCCCACGAAGGAACGCGCGCTACTATCCTCTCTTCGCCTGTCCCGAATGACTCAGATCATGCCGGATCCCGCGAAACAGGAGGACTACGCGCGCCCAGTGAATAGGTTCCACCCCTCACATCTTTCGGCGTACCGGAACACCCCAGTCCACTGTCTCCCTCAGCGCTGAACATTACTCGTTGAGCAATCGGAGAGGCAGAAACATTGTTAGCTCTCTTAAAGCGTTCACTCTTGGAACGTTCCGCTGCTAACTCTGCCTCAGCGATTCTCAATTTCGCCAGCAATAGCGCCTTCTGCTCAGCGAACGACATGACTGACCTAATCCGGACACTTGCTTCCTCGTCAGCACTCACACTCAGCTCCATCTCCCCATGCCTGGCTAACCACCCCCCATTATCTCAGGGCTGCTCATGAAGCACCCCCTACATGTCATGGTGAGCCACGCACCCAGGATCAAGAGAGGCACTGACCTGCATAGTCCTGTGCCTGTAGAGATGCCGCACCGGTGCAGATGGGGTATCTATGTATGCGTGGCTCCTTCAGCCGAGGTGTCCGCCAAACAATGGCCAGCTGATTTCTCGCCTGCCGACAGCTCGCTGCTCCTGCCGCTCCTCGCTCAGTGGGCTGCTGATGCCTCCACTAACCGCTGGTCAAGCTGCTTCTCCGCTGCTCAGCAGGCCGCAGAGATTGCCTCGGTCTCCGTTGAGACGTCCGTTGAGCGACGGTCAAGCCGCTTCTCCACCCGGGTGGCGAGCTCCCTGCTCGTGCCGATCTCGTTCAGCAGACCGCGATTTCTCCGCCTGCTCCGTCCGTCGAGGCTCCGTCTCGCCTCGCCCGCCGGCCGGCTGAGTCGTCGTTGAAGATCCTGTCGACTGCGCCAGTTATCTTCGTGTTGTTCTTTTCCCCGGGGCTTCTCCTCCAAGCCGCAGCAGCGCTGAGGATCTGACCCCGGGTATCCTCAACCGACAGACTCAGCCATCCGATACAAAACTGTACATTTATTTACAGCCCGGCGGGCGACTCAGAAACAGTCCTCGCGCGGAGCCCGAAGACGACGGGCCGAGCTCTCCTGCGCCCGGACCGCGTCTCTCTGTCTTCATCTTCCCTTCCTCCTGACGCTGACGGCCGGGGAAGAAGGAAAAGCCAGTTGTCTCCGTCGGTGGCCATCGCATGTGGGGGTGGTTAAGAGATCCGGTGCGCGCAGGCGTTCGAAATGCGCGGCGTCTCAAGGCGCCGCGCGACACGTGCTTTTCATTTGTGCGCTGCTCGCCCCAGGGCCCCCGCCAGTTCGTGCGTCGAAGCGCCCGACAAACCCCTAGGCAACGAAAGAAGTTGTTTGTAGCTGTGACGCGTGCAGGAACATACACGTTAATGATTTTAAAGCGGGCACCAGAAAGAGAAAATTTCAAGACCAGCAATCTTCCCTCACTATCTGTCGTACTAAAACTGGAGCAATGGATGGTGTGGTTGAAGATTAAGACGCCCACCCCACAGCTGCGGTTAGACGCCAAAGAAAAATAAGACGGAATATTAAATTTCTGCTGAAATGTTCTGACGTCTTCAATTGAAAAAAAAAAGTTCACTTCTTGGAGGAAGACTAGATCTACATAATTTTCCCTGGCAAAGTGAATCACCTCTCTTTATTTGTCACTGTTTTTAAACCCTTGGGCGTTTAGGGGTTAGTATTCGTAGCATAATGAGAATAAATAAAACACTAGCACGTACTGGACTAGCCATAAAAATTTAAAAAAAAGCTCCCACCTCCCCTCGTGGGAACCCCTGTGTAGATGCGACGCATAGGGGGTTCACGTTGCAGCGTTGGACAGCGGAGGAACGGCGCTGGAACGATGAAGCGGAGCGGCGCAGGCACCGCGTTTTATAGCGCGCATAACGGTGAGGGGACGCGCTGGCGCCAGTGCGCCTGCCGCGGCTATGACGCAACACAAGCCAACACAATCCACTTTAATCCAATCAAATCCAAGCCAAGCCATTCCATTCGAATCCAATCCAATGCCCCTCGCGAGAGAGTGTTCGCTATCGGAGAGGAGACGGGGTGAGCGGCGGAGAGCGCAGCTCACGCGGCGAGGAGAATGGGGGAGGGGCGGACGCCGACAACAACGCCGACGCCGGATGCAGGGACAAGGCGAGTGAATGAGATGCAGTCGCATCTAAAAATTACGTGAGCTTCAACAAACGCCCTGAAACATCACGCGGGCCTGAACGCGGAGGTTGGGTGAACGCTAAGACCACGCGCAGCTCTCCAAAATGACTCCATTCAGCCTCCCGGCCAAAGCAAAGTAGATATTGCGCAATAGTCTTATATACTTACAGCCAAAGGTAAACGTCCAAGCCCAGTTTATATGTTCGTACTTGTCAACTTTGTTGAACAAGAACCAGACATTACGCAAATATAAGACAGGAAATTAGTACACAAGGGATATTTATATAGAGTTCCTTTATTAAAAATTAATGGATGCTTGGTTGTTCGATAGCAAACGATATTTTACATCTACTGCAGATAACCACAACCTGCTGTTGCCCGCGCCACTTCCAGGCGGCATATGAAAAATCACGCAACAGCAACGAATGATGATGATGATAATGATGTCCTCATTTGGCACGCACCCACAAGGGGGGATTGGCCAGGGCTAAATCGGTTGTTCCACTAGCTAGGTTCCACGTTCTGCTTCACCGCGCGTCACCGCCGTACTGCAGCGCTGGCATCGAGGAACTTGGTCTGTAGCAGTGGAACGCGGTAAATTCAAATCACCTTGAGCAAACCCTTGGTGTGTTTACCTTGGGATGGGCGCGACGGTACAGGAACAGCATGAGAGGTGAGCGGGAAAGCAAAAGGGGGCATTTCCTTGGGAAACATCTACAAAGACTATCGTCTTTTGACGGCGAGGGGTGATCTTTCCAAAGCGTCTAAGAATTCCGCCTGTAATGATTCGAGAACTGCTGTAATGAGAGCCTCTAATGATGTTTGGGCTTGTATGGGATAGTTTCCCCAGTTGGATTGCCAACAGGATAGCCCCACCGTTCCCTTCTTCCATTCCTGTGTGTGGGGGAGGGTATTGCAGACACGAAGATTGCCAGGGTAGTGCACTGCGTAGGTTGCTTCCGCTGTTCTTTCACACATTTCGGCGTCAGTGTATCCGGTGTTTTAGCATGGTTTTCGTAATTTAATCAATCAACCAATCAAAAGTTTTTGTTGCACAGGGTGACACGGTGGCCTGCGCGGGAAAAGGTAAGAGGGGAGTTGTTAATCGGGACGGTCAACGCCTGTGAAGCGAGCAAACTCCCACACAGAGCATCCTCCACTGTGTATCGATGACCTGCACCGGGCTTGTACAGTCGGAAAGGCGCCGAACATCTTGCGGAAGGTTCTTGAGCAGTTGCATTTGCAGGGAATTCGATAAAAAGAACTGGACTGTGGCCATGTGTTTTTTTTTGTTTGTTTGCTTGTTTTGTTATGTTAGTTTATTTTTAGTGCAGAGCCCCGTATATGCGTATACATGTTTCCTCTCTTACTTTCCTGCCTGGCTGTTTTCCCCGTCCCCTCTCCACCAGCAGGCGTTCCGGCATACACCCTTATGTGAGACAAAGTACGGCTGCAGGTGGACTTTCCTTTCCGTAGTCTGTAACAACGAATTCATTCATTCATACACTAGGTAAAAAATGTCAGCGTGCATCCCATGGTTGCACATGAACAGCTTTTTCTTTTTTAATTTTTAGGCCACGGCGAGCGTGGCCGGAGCAGGCGCGCCGCCCAACAGGGGCGCTGTGGTTTCGGCTGTCGGCTGGTACCGCCATAGAGTTTCTTTGTAAGTATACTAGAGAGGAAACTGCGCCTCGTAAGCCATGTCGTCATGAGGGTTCATGGGAAGACCTCCTTTTAAGTGCGAATGCACTTCTTAAGCGACCCTGAATCACGCGTCCACCGCCGTCCGTCCATCCGCACCACATACCCACTTAGGGCGATTGGCCAAGAAGAGTTCCTAATTTCTTTAGCACATACCCACTTAGGGCGATTGGACAAGAAGAATTCTTTCGCATCACCCTTGCATTCCCACTTCCCCATCGACGACTGCTGCTTCGCCAGGAGCGGAAGTCGGGGCGAGTACTGCGGCGTCAACCTCGTCGGTCACGTCTACGCGAACCTCGTGTCGCACGCCGTGTCCACCTCGCCGGTCAGGGACGAGTCGCCGTACAGTGCCGTCTACACCGACGCGTACTCGGGCGACGGAATCGTGGTCGTCACCCTTTACCTCGCGCCAAACATCTCGCGCGACGACGTCGTCGAATACGTGGACGCGGCGATGGAGAGTGTGGCCAGGCGCGTAAAGCCCTCGGACCCGGTCGTGGTTGTTGGGGACTTTAACGTGGACGTGCGAAAGGGCGGCGGGTGGTTGATGGAATACATGCTCGCCAACCACTCCATGACGCGCCTACCGCTAGAGGCTCCCACCACCATCAACGGCAGCTACATCGACCTGGCCTTTGCGAAGAACTGTCTGATACGCGCGGTCTTGCAACAACTCTTGACCGTATACATTTCAGTGACCACAAGGCGGTCATAATGACCGTCAACTACAACGACAATACCAACAAGTGCTGAATAAAGAATACTGTCGTTTCACTTTACTTGCGTGTGTGTGTGATCTCCTCGAACATACACTTTAATTCACCAAGATTTCCAGAGAACGACTAACGGGGTGTGTGAATCCCCTCTTGATCACGCGGGGGTGTTAAATGCAACTAACGGGCGAATGCCAACACAGTTCAACATAACTCCCCCTCATAGCATCACCCGTGCATTCGCACTTCCCCATGCTCCCCTTCGGGGAAATGCGGGTGAATTTTTTTGGCTTAGGCTTGGCATGACAATTGGATTCGTAAGCGGTTTTGGGGATTTGCTTTCTTCACTATGCATTAACACGTCTATGAGCTACAAGGAAGCCGAAATCCTCCCGTTTTTCTGGTAGCCGTGTTCAGTGAAACAGCAGGCAATGCGTGATCGCACCTGACGGTGCTCATGCCGCAGTCGAAGGACGTATGACTGAGCGGGTAATATGCCGCCGCGAAATTTGTAGCCGACGAAAAGAAGAAACAAAACGTACTTCGACGAAGACAAGATACGGCAGATACGGGCACTTGCATGCGTCCTATCTTGTCATCATCCCCGACTGTTTAACGCCACGTTTTCTTTTTTCTTTCCCAAGAAAACGCCACGTTTTCTTTTTCCAAATAATTTGTTCCTTCCGTTTGGTCCGGTATGTTGTCAGGGCATCTCGGAGCCACGTCATTCGAAAATAGTTTCCGCTGAATAACACTTTACTCGCCCGTACAATGATCTTTCCGACACGGAGACTTGCGCGGTCGCTACTTGTTACGAGTTGGCATACGTGAGGCGCGGAATAAATTAAATATTAGAGGCGCAGTTGAATTGGCACCCACATTTTAGCTATCAGAAACAGCTTTCTGCTTACATACACATCGCAACCAAGTAGAAACTGATATAACTTCGACCTTTTTATTTAACAGGAAGTGCAGGATTCCGCTAGTCTTTCCGTTTCGTCTTTTTATGAAGTTTTGAACACAAATTCTTGCAAACACTTTTCAGCAACTTAATATATCAATGAAGCATATACCAACTTCATAGCAAAAGCTAACTTTCAACATAATACAAACTTGGCCAGTTGGTACCTTGCGAAAACTAAAACTGCGCATAAGACGTGCGCACAAGAAGATTAGACCAACGTAACATCACAGACATAGCGTAGCTGACATAACCAAAGGCAGAAATATCAACAGACCTGCAAATTTTCATGGAACCTACGTCCATGCATCCGCAACCTCTGCCCGAGCGTCCGTAATTGTCATGCACCTGCACTCCACGTGACCCCAGGGAGCTGCCAAGCAGGGCAGGTCACGACTGCCGCAATACCTTACATTTGACGTAACCGGAAGTGATGGCGTCACTTCCGGCGACATCAGCACCGATGAAGCCAGCTTAGTGTAGTGGAGGTGCACTCGGTGCAAGGCCAGTGGATCGTTTTGCCAAAAACTAACGAGGACGAGCAGAGATGCGATTCGTTGCACTGCGTGAGAATTTATTAATGGGTGCTCATCAACAAATTCCCCATGGTATTGATGATGCAGATGATAACATTTGTCTCTGGTGAGCACGGTTTCATTAAGCGAGAAAAAGTTGCGCTCTCCGTCTCAAACAAACGTGCGTATAGGTGGCGTTCGCCTAACATCCCAGTTCCACAGTGCGGAAGATAGGTTCTTTTAGTACACGCGCGTGCACCATGCTCAAGCCGGCGTAGTCAGTGAGCTCAGGTGCCCTAGAAGAGGCAGAAGGTGTCCAGAAAAAAAATCTAGTTCCGAAAACTGAGGCAAAACTATAATAAATCCTGCTTTGATGTGACGTCTCCCTGTGGCGGGATGAACGTGTGCTGAAGTTTTCTACGGGAGAACACCGCAGGCTGGGACACTGGTGGACTCAGGTACGAAAAAAAAGAAGCCCTGACTGTTCCAGAATGTCCCCACGCACTTTGCTTCTCTTCCGAAAGCAGCACCTGAAAAAAAGTAACTACAGGATTCGTACCAAATTGGCCGCTAAGACGACTCTTTCGTGAGGCTGAGCTCATGTACTTCCCTAATTAGTTAGTACACAGTTACCACAATCGAATTGTGAACGTTACAGATTTCCCGTGTGCTGCCAGTACACGGGTGCCTACGGAGGGAGCATGGTTATAGAAAGCGACTAAATTTTATTCAATCGAAACTATCCCGAGACAAGTTAATTACAGTAAGCCGTTGAGGCGGCTCTGACATTACGCGAAGTTCCATCTACATTTTTAAAATTTCGAGTTCACTGCGAAGTTTCATATATTGTGCAATTCCCGTTTACTGTCAATATAGCGCCTACGGGAGGTTAACGGACAGCCCCATGTTCTCCCCCTTGAGTGTGGCAAGTTGGGCGAGTTGCATGCATATCATGAATGGAACCAGCGGAGAAGACACGGAGACGTATAAAGAAAAAAAAAAACACACAGGACAGCCGCTGCTCCCTCCAGCGGCTGTCCTGTGTGTTTTTTCTCTACGTCTCCGTGTCTTCTACGCTGGTTCCCTTCATGATTCACCCCTTGAGTAAAACTGTAGTCCTTTTAAGTTTCATTGAACTAATTGACTAGAAAGTATCCTCAATCGAAAATTAGAAACGTGTTCTGTTTCGTCCATTCCTTGGACTGCGCCCATCTTCGCGTATCATCCTTGTTCACAGACTGCAAGGACACCGATTTTTTTTTTTTTTGCATTGCCTTCCCCAAAGCAAGAGCTTGACAACATATGTAATAGACAGAGAGAGAGAGAGAGAGAGAGAGAGAGAGAGAGAGAGAGAGAGAGAGAGAGAGAGAGAGAGAGAGAGAGCAAAACGTGTTTGTCGCGAAAAGCAATGGGTATTGGGGGGGGAGGGAGTCATGTCAAATCTAACCACTGCGCAAAGACACGCGCGATATACGGCAATCGCGCAGATGGAAAATGGTGGCGTTCCACCGAAGGTCAACTTGTCCGTCCACGCGGGCGAACAAAACCTTGCATAAAGCATTAGAAGAGCCTTTGAGCAGAGCAGTGATTACAGCAAAACGCGGCTTCTTTCCCGCGTGGCAACGTAACAAAATCCCGTGCTTTTCCGATTCAATCGTTCACCAGAGCTGTTCCGGCACGTTCCTCAATCATGTGGAGGCAGCACGCGTTTCATTTAACATCGAGCAAATTAAAAATAAATTCTTGCCATAATTATACTAGCAGACACGTTGCGGTAAAGTGCGCCAAGCACTCGTTCTCTAAAATTGCTTTTTACGGTTTCTTTCCTTTTTTTTTTCCAGCAAGCAGTCGGTCTTCAAAAAATCTACACGCCGTCAAAGATGAGCAACACGACTTGCACGCCGAAATGCGCAGCAGTCGAGCGAGCGATACGTGATGCTGCGTCATTAAATCCTCCCAGTCATCTTCTAGCAACAAGCCGCCTGTTTTTCCTGCTGATATGTGATTAGAGGGTTGGCGTGGCGCACCGTGTTTTTTTATTTTTTGTTGTTGCAAGAGTCCTACATTGAACACTTGAAAAAGCATGACGAGGGAGTGCTGCGTATTGGCGGTGAGATCTTTGAGTGGCGCCCCCTGGCTCTGACGTCGGCTTAGGGATTCGCGCCGCTGTCGTCTGCTACACTCCGCTTGTGAGGGGCAACAGTGCCTGGGCTAGAAATCGCCCGCTTCGTTGCTGTAGTGCGTTAAAAAGCGTATTTCTAGCGACTCAGTTATTTTTCCAGCTTCTTACGCATCTGAATAATTGTAAGCTGTATCCCCCACAAGTTTGCAACACACGAAGAGATAGAGAACAACTTTCTTGAGAATATCGGTCAGAAGATCGTGTGTAACTCGTCATTTCTTGCTTATTCGCGAGGATCAGCGATCAGAGCTTCTCGATAAGTATTCAAAATGCGTAGGCTTCCCTGCAGTATTTTTGAGATGCTCCTATGGAGACTCAATTCAGTCTAATACTACGTACCAAGCAGCGGCCTGTACACGCTCATCGCACAGCAGGAAATAAAGCGGCTTTCTTCTGTTTCTTTCGTTGTTGTCTTGTATCGGATTAATGTTTCTTGCTTTTTTTTTCTGCCCAACGCATTAATTTTTCTGCGCCGTCACCAACTTCTTATTAGGAGGTTTCAGGATGTTTGGGAGCCTCACAAAGGTCGTGTGGATATTTCCTTCATTTTGTATGGCATACATTCCCTTCTTCACAAATTGGCTTTCATTACGGCTGCGTGCAAGAAGGTGCATATCCGCAGCGTGCTTTGTTTATTCACATGCAAATACAATGAGAAGGTTTGTGCTACGCCACCGCGATCGCGCCCTAAACAACGTGGTCCACAGTACTCGAAGGCGGCTTTTGTGCTCCGAATTTCTATCGTAATTATATCGTTATCATAACGAACTGACTGTCAACTCGAACAATGATGACATGATTACGGTGTTGAAGGCATGATATACTCGCTAACTAACGTAATAAATAGTATACCTGCATATATTACAAGACTCGAAACCGAAGAATTCCAAGTAGCTTTTTATTGCTTTTCAACCCTTCCAGGCGCGAAGAACAAATCCTTCTACTCGGGATGGCGTTCTATGATTTGAAGAAAATTACTTTTACTCTCTTGTCCTGGACAGAGGACCCGGCCCACTAACCAGATCGATTTAATTGTTAAACAAAGTTTTCCCCTCCTCCCCTTACTCCTCCACCTCCTCTTAAGTGCAGTTTTCTTATAACGCATATCCGAATATCGGGAGGATATGGCTGTGCAAAATGTTCCGAAATATCCCTCCAGGTCTTAACAAACATGTATGTGTTACTATAAATTTAACGAAGACGTGACTCGTTTTGCTCAATAAACGTCCATACTGGTTAGATGCCTGGTATAGAATCAGCACGCGCGTATATACACACTGGGTTGTTTGGAACTCAACCTACAGTTTTTGCAGTCTATAGTGCATGTCGGCAAACTTTCATGCCTTGACAACGTAAAGTGATGTGACAAAACGCGTTCGAGCGTTCGGCAAGGTTGCAAAAACGGTTTTACCTTACATATGATTACCGGGAATCGTGATGCCTTCTGCCAAAGCCGACAGCCCAGAAGGCCTAGAATTTGTTTTGGTCTTCCATTTTCGCTGTTGTCGGTTATTAGCAGATGACTGTTCCTTTTGTTCGAATGCTTACATGAGAAGCTGACGCCTAGCTCCGACTCTTCGCGCTCCGCACAGGACCGGCTTCGCAAGGAATGGGGTGGCGCCGGCAATGTTTCTCCCGTAGCGGTATCCAAAACTAGACTTTAATTGACACCATCATGAGCTAGTGTATGCGATTTTAAGCCTATTATTATGATAAAAAGTTACCCACACGCCAATTCTGGTGCGGACAAGCATCAGACGATGACCGAGCGCAAAGAAAAAGCAGGGAGAGCGATCCTGAGTGAAGCAGACGACAGATGCGAGAATCCCTAAACTGACGTCACGGAGGCGCGCTTCGCAGCGCCGCCTGTGTTCGCGCTCACCGCCAATAGAGTTCCTGTATATCGCGTAGCGCAAGAGTTGCGCGCCTGATTGCCACATGCCGCGGGTTCCAGTTCAACAGAAAGCCCGCTTTCAGTGCTGCGCACAAGACCCCGTTTTCAGTCAGTTCTGCTCAACTGTGCATGGGCGGTTGAGGAAGCGGCGGCAGCGCCAGTAGTATGGCAGCGCCAGCCGCTCATCTGATAAGCGGCCGAATATCGTGCGCCAGTTTTCCACCGGCCGCTCCTCGCCACTCCTCCTCGCGACTGCCACTCGCGCGGTGGCCCGGCGGCAGCTCGTACATGCGAGACGGGTGGCTTTCGCGCACGATATGGAACTCAAGATGGCGGATGGACGCGCAACTCTACTAGAGTGTAGTACACTCTAACTCTACTCCCCAAGGGGAGCTATATACAGGAACTCTAGCTGCGTACGTTTGGCGCGTTTGGTGGCGCCAGGGTAACAAGTGGGCCGATAACATGGAGGAAATGGCCGATAAGAAGTTCGACGTCACCGCCCTCGGCGCCATTTCTTGCTGGGTCCGCGCCGAGTGGCGACGGCTGAAATGCCTTCTTGTTATGGGCGGAGGCGTTGGTTGTGAGAAGGGTGTGCGTTTCCTAGCAGAGTACAGCGTTGTATCTGTGCGTGTGTTGTGCCTTTGGGAAAACCGGACTGTGACTTCGGAATACCGGACTGTGGTCCCGTCCATGGTTCGGGCAGCCTGGCGGCCATCTCCGGGCTCTTGGAACCATTGAGAGCAACACTGGCGTCGCGTCCTCGGCGACTTGTGAAATAGGCAAGTTCCGTGGCAAAGCCGCGGGGCGAGTGTGCGCGGGCTAAGGAGCCGGGCTTAGGTATAACATTGGTCTGCTTTGACACTGCCCTCTCGAACGGAGCGCCATTCGCTCGTGAGCCCACCGCTCCTTAGTCTGCCACTCGTGGGACATAGTCGTCGTGAAAGCCTCGCGGTGGGCGGTTAGGCTTCAGCTGTCGCGGCAGCGGCGCAGTGGTCGCGTGAACTCTGCGCTGCTGCCCCTAGGCCCTTTAGTTTCCGGGAGGGCAACGTAGTGGCCCGTGTGGGACCTATGCGTTGCGGCCTCGATAGGGATAGCTCGCAAGCCCTCGCGGGGTTTCCGCGACGCTCAATGTCTATTTCCGAACGCCGTAAGGACTGGGCAAGCGTCATGTAAAATTCTATTTTTATTTTTTTTTCACGTTAAACATACGTAAATGTCATGGCGTGTGTTCGACGCTAACGGCGTTCGGAATTCTCGCCAAACTCATCTAGCGCCACTAAAGCACGAATCCCTGCTCAACGGTTCGTCGCTTCCGAAGCTGTACGGAGCGGCGACAAAGGCGAGTGCTCGCTTTCTTTGTCCTCGGTTCGTTTCAGCAGGCCTGCCTGCAGTCGACCGAGCGTTCCCCTCCCTTTGCGTACTGTCTCATTTCTGTTCACCTTCACGCAAACACTCACTATGGGCATTTAGTCAGGCAGGCACACGTCTCCAATCTGTCCTGTCTTTAGCTGGCCGCTCTTTGTAATAGGTTTTCTAGCCCAATAAAGCTGTTCCTGTTTTCCCTCGGCTACTGTGCAACTGAATTGCTTTCCAGCTTCACTTTTTTCCCGCCTGGCGTGTTCCCTGGAACCCGTTATCGGTGAGTTAACGGCCTTGCTGCTGCGGGAGTTGTTTCTTACATCGTTTTTTTTTTCTTTCGCAGGTATACCTGGCCGTGCGGCGAATTGAACATCTTTTTCCTGGACTTCGTTCCGTTTTGCCGTGGTCCCGTTAGCCGTGCCCCGCACCAAAGCCCGTGGTTCCAGCGGCTGCCTGCAGTGTTCAAATCTTTGTGCCTGGACTCGTGTCACTTATAGTTGCAGAAATTAAACTGTTCGCACCATAACACTCAGTGCCGTGTCTTGAATCCTGTGCTCGCCGACTTTGTCGGCTTGAGCGCAGTGACCGCCTCCCAAATTTTTTTGTATAGCGGGAGAGACGACCGAGCGGAATGTCGGCGTCATACCACAGTGTTCAGCAGCGAAATAGGCGAGAGTACGTGCACGCGGATACGAGTGCTGTAAGAGTCATCTGCTACGCTGTTTCCTCGAGAGTGGTATACCCCCTGCCACTGCATCTGAATGAATGACTTTGTGCTCCACTCTGCTTAGCTACCTTCTGCGGTAGCGAAACTGCCTTGCAAGATAAAAACAGGTGGGTTGCCCAGAGAACAGCGGAGCCGACGACGCTTCCAGAAAAGATAGTTCTATGCGCGTGCGCGTACCCTCTCTTATTTTGCCGGTGAACACCGTGGTAAGGCGCTGAAATCACGATCCGTCGTCGCTCCCGCTGTCTTAAAAATTTGCAACGGTAAGGCCTGCCCATGTCATCGTGGTTGCCGGAAGGGTACGTATACTGTCACTAGGAAACTTATTCCGAGAACCATCAAAACCTAGTACTCCAATAATCCCCGCCGGATCCCTAAACAAGCAATTGGCACAGAACGCGGTGCTGGTGCAGGCGCCCCGAAAGTAAAACGGAGCATGCGAGCGGAGGCGAAGCTTGGAAAAAGTGCCCGTCAGCGCGCACTGTCCAATGCGCAGAAGAGCGAGGGGGCGTCGGCTGGCCCGATCTCTGCGGCTCCCCTTATCACCGACTGGAAAGAAACGGCGATTTGCTGTCATCACGGCTGCTCAGAAGCTGTTCCAACGCTTTATGCCATGCTGTTTTCCCGTAGTGGTCGGAAACGCTCATCGTCGGCGGATAGCCACCAATTTCCATCTTCGTGACTGCCGTGGTTCGGGCTTGGCTTTGCGCAGTGGTTAGATTTCGTGTATGCTGTCAACTAATTGCTTCGCTGAAGGGAACGCAAGAAAAAAAAAATTGCCCCCACCTCCCCGAAGGGAATCGTGAGGAAGTGCGAATGCATTTCTTGCGCCGAGAGTACACGGCGTAGTAATTCTGCCATCGCCTTGAGAGGCGCAGTACCGGCGAGGGGGAGCTGTCAGGCGAGGGGAGAGGCGCGCCAGCTGCAGAGCATGTGACGTCACAGCGCGAGGAGAGGGGGAGCAGACGCAAAGGCGCCAGCGCGCGGTCACGTGGGAGTGTGACGTCACGGCGCGAGTAGCGGTGCGAGAGCCGGCGCGGGCGCGCGCAGCCACGGCGCGGGAGGCGGAGCGCGCGCGGGTCACGTGGGGTGTGACGTCGCTGCGCCGTTGCTACAGACGCTCCTCTCCGCTCCTCGCGCCGTTGCTAGGGGAGAGGAGGAGGAGCAATGCGGAAGGCGGATTCAGGGTCGCTTATAAAGTGCATCGCACTTAAAACACGCCCGCATCTTCCCACGGGGGGAACTCGAGTAAATGCGTCGCAGAGTGGTGGGGGTATCGCGTGAATGTTGCGCAATTGGGTATGGTTTGGGAATGCTTAATTGTTATTTCGTCTTTATTATTCTTATTTATTGAATGAAGGAGAAGCGAAGGCAAGGAGTGTAAAGTCGGTGAGATGTTTGAGTGGCGCCCCCTGGCTCTGACGTCAGCTTAGGGACTCGCGCCGCTGTCGTCTGCTACACTCCGCTTGTGAGGGGCAGCAGTGTCTGTGCTAGAAATCTCCCGCTTTGTTGCTGTAGTGCATTAAAAAAGTGCATTTCTATAGTGCTTCAGTTACTTTGCCAGCTTCTGACGCATCTGAATAATTTGAAGCCGTATCCCCCACAAGTTTGCAACACATGAGGAGATAGAGAACAACTTTCTTCAGAGCATCGGTCAGAAGATCGCGCGTAACTCGTCCTTTCTGGCTTATTCGCGAGGATCAACGCTCAGAGCCCCTCGATAAGTATTCAAAATGCGAAGGCTTCCCTGCAGAATTTTTGAGGTGCTCTTATGAAGACCCAACAGTATAATGCTGCCTACCAAGCAGCGCGGGCGCCTACACGCGCATCGCACGTACAGCAGGAAATAAAACGGCTGTCTTCTATTTCTTTTGTTGTTGTTTTCTTGTATCAGATTAATGTATCTTGTTGTTTATTTGTGCCCGACGCATTAGTTTTTCTGCACCATCCCAAACGTGTTATTAGGAGGTTTGGTGGTGTTCGGGAGTCTCACAAAGATACTGTGGATATTTTGCTTAGGTTGTATGGCATACATTCCCTTTTTCACAAACTTGCTTTCACTACGGCTGCGTGCAAGAATGTGCATATCCGCAGCGTGCTTTGTTTATTCACATGGAAATACAATGAGGAGGTTTGTGCTGCGCCACCGTGATCGCGCCCCAAACAGCGTTGTCCACATTACTCGAAGGCGGCTTTTGTGCCCCGAATTTGTTATCATACCATCGTTATCATAACGAACTGACTCTCAACCCGAACAATGATGACATGATTACGGCGTTGAAGGCATTATATACTCGCTAACTAACGCAATAAATAGTATACCTGCAAATAACACAAGAATCGAAACCGATGAATATTTCTAGGCAGGTCTTTATTGTTTTCCAACCATTCCAGGCGCAAAGAACAAATCCTATTCTACTCGGGATGGCGTTCTAAGAATTAAAGAAAATTGCTTTTACTCTCTTGTCCTTGACTAAGGACCCGGCCCACTAACCAGCTCGATTTCATTGTTAGATAAAGTTTTCTCCTCCTTCCCTTCCTCCCCCCCCTCTTGAGTGCAGTTTTCCTATAACGCATATCCGAATATCGGGAAGATATGGCTGTGGAAAATGTACCGAAATATCCCTCCAGGTCTGAACAAACAGAGTGTTATTGTATCTTTAACGTAGACGGGACTCGTTTTGCTCAATGAACCTCCTACTGGTTAGAAGCCTCGTACAAAACCAGCGCGCGCCTATACATACAGTGGGTTATTTGGAACTCAACCTATAGTTTTTGCAGCCTATAGTGCAGGTCGGCAAACTTGCATGTCATGACAAAGTAAAGTGATGTGATACAATAAGACGTGGTACTTTCGAGCGTTCGGCAAGGTCGCAAAAACTGTTTTTCCATACATATGATTACCGGGAATCATAATGCCTTCTGCCAAAGCCGATAGCCCTGAAGGCCAGAATTTGTTTTGGTCTTTCATTTTCGCTGCTGTCGGTTATTATTGCAGCTGACTGTTCCCTTTTCGAAAAATTGCTTAATACAGAAGCTGACGCCTAGCTCCGACTCGTCGCGCTACGCACACGACCGGCTTCGCAAGGAAGGGGCGACGCCGGCAATGTTTCTTCCGTAGCGGTATCTAAAACTATACTTTAACTCACACTTTAAGCCTATTATTATGATAAAATGTTACCCACACGCCAATTCTGGTGCGGTCAAGCATCGGACGTTGACCGAGCGCAAAGAAACAGCAGGGAGAGCGAGCCTGAGTGAAGCAGACGACAAATGCGAGAATCCCTAAGCTGACGTCATGGAGGCGTGCTCCGCAGCGCCGCCTGTGTTCGCTCTCACCGCCAATTGCTTGGTGCCGTCAAGCAAAGCGAAAGCCAATCAAAGACGCCCTTGACTGAATTCCGAACGCGTGCTCCGCCGCTTATATACACACCGCCCGCGTTCGAGGGAGAGGAGTACGGGGGAGAGACGCGCATGCGCACACTTCCGTACACAAGCGCGCGAACTTTCCATGCACCCACCACGCCGTTATCACGTGTACACGCCCTGCCGCCGTTACTGTTGAGCGCGACGCAGCGCACGGGTAGCTACGACGCATGCGCGCACAGACGCGCTCCCCCCGCACCGCCGCAGCTGTTGTTGAGAGCGAGGAGGGTACGGGGGAGAGACGCGCATGCGCAGTGAGCGTGTGCACGGCGCCGACAACATCGAGGAGTGACATCGAGAGCCTAAGAAATGCTCCGCATTTAAAAGAAAGAAAACAGAGTCCATCCACTCTAAAACGAAGAATGGAGAGTTTTAGCTGATCGTTTCTGGCGGTCCGCTCAGCTCCGATAGCAAGCGGGAGCGCCATTGCGCATGCGTGGCGCGCTAGAGCGCTAGCGGCGATACCCCGCTTACGGCGATACCCCGGACCGTCGCAGCAGCTTACGTTTCCGCGCGGAATTCCAACATGGCTGCCCCCCGCGAGGCGAGCGCGCTAGGGCGAACTCCGTTTCTTTAGTTGTCACGCGAGCGGCGATATCGCTAAATCGCTTCCGAATAGGCAAAGGTGCCACACACCTCAACGGGGTTTAGAACGGAAGCGAGAAGACGCCCACCGAAGCGCTGCAGGGCTGCTTCTATGCAGCGCCAAGACAGACAGCCGTGTCTTGGCTATTCATAAGTTTATCGGCTTCTTTTAAATTATTTAGAGCCATTATACCGTATCAGCGGCTACACTATACAAAAAAGGCTAAAAGAGGCAAAAAAACATGGTATTTTGATTTATTTACGCGACCGAGTACAAATTCTTGTTTCCTTTTGGGTGAAGTTTAGTTTACACATCACGCAGGAAAAGACCAGTCACGCGAATCATTCCCCGTCGCGGGAGATATACGCTTATCGCTTAGCTAAAAGCCTTTCTGCTGCTGCAGACAATTCGGTTGTGCTAAGCGGGCCGTCGGGAGCATAGCGGAGCGTCAAAAACGGTCAGCTAAAACTCTCTAATGACCCGTAAAGCTGGGCGCAACTTGAGTGTCGCCGTTCAAGAAGTGAACGAAGCGGAACACATTTGCAATTTGCGTTTGAGGATACTGCCTAATCAACTAGTGGAATGAAACTTGAAGTGACTGCTGTTTTATCCGAAAGGACAAGTGCATGCCGGGTCTGCCCGTTTCCCTCCCGTAGAAGCCCATGTATTGGCAGCAGACGGAAATTTCGCAATATTACCGTATAAACTGGAATATAGGTCGAGTTTTTTTCCAAAAAAATCCGCACAAAAGTCACCCCTCGTCTTATATAGCGGTCATTGGCCGAATGTAAATCGTTGTCTGGCAACAATGTGCAAGCGTAGTCCGTCGCCAATCGCCATTCGTGTCAGACTGCTCTCTCGCTCTATCAGGCCTCTATTTGATTTCGCTTTTTTCTAGTTTTTCTTCTTTTATTCGTCTATTACGCGTGCGTGCGCACATTTTTGTACGTCTCTGTTCCGAGATGAGTGGCGGCAGTCGACGCCAGTTCACCGCGGCGTTTAAGCTGACGGCGATTGAGTCACCGAGCAGAATGGGAATATGGCGGCGTAACGCCAGTTAGGCGTTTCAGAGAAAAGTGTGCGGTACTGGCGAAGCCAGAAAGCTAAGCTGTGCGCGTGCAACCCCCCAAACCGATCGTTCTGTGGACGTCAAGCGGTGCACCCCGAGTTGGAGAACAAAGTGGCGGACTTCGTCCGGGAACTTTGCTCGCGATCGCTCCGGAGGCCATGCCCGGACCGGCTCCGCGAACTGTACAATGAGTGGATAGCCGGCGGCAACAAAAAGACCTATACGGGCCGGTTGCGACCGTGTCAAGCTGGGTGTCCTTCTCTGGGCAGTCGCTGCCCGACGACATGCTTACACGAGCGTTCAGGAAATGCTCCATCAGCAACGCGCCTGATGGCATGGAAGATGACAGTGCGAAGCAGTCATCCTCGGACGACTCTGAGAGCTTGAACGAGTGACTTCGGCAGGCATAGTGAGTGGCAGTGACAGACGGGCGTCGAAAATAAATATAGACATTGTGAGTGCGCTTCTGTGCCAAAATATTTTTTTGTCAACTTTTCCCACCTCAAGGTAGGGGGTCGACCTATATACCGGGTCGACCTATAATCCGGTTTATACGGTAACAACTTCACTTTCAACACCGTAATAACAAAAAGTAAATGGAACTCGGCGTAATTTTGAAGCTGTCTTAGCGGAGGATTTCCACTGTAACTTGTTTCGGGATTGTTTTCATAATACAAGAATTACAGCCGTTTCTGTAAAAATCACTTCCTACGTAAACGACCATGAAATGACAGCAGGCGGGAATTCCGTAACGTTTACAACTTACCTGTTGAATAATTACGAGCAGATAAAACTTGGCTTAATGATAGTCATTTTAGCGCCAAATTTCAGCGTGATTTTGGTGTTTACTTTTTCTGCTTTTTAAGGTGCTGCCTTCGTAGGAGAAAGGTGCGTGGGAACATGTTGGAGCAGTCAGGGATTTTTTTTCCCGTACCAGAAAGTCAGCCGGCGTCCCATCCTTCCTGCAGTGGCCTCCTGTACGAGACTCCAGGAATCCTTCCTCCCGCCACAGCGAGACGTCACACCGACACAGACTTTGAACTCAGAGAATCTTGGAATTAAAGCACTTTCCTGAACTACCCTCGCCTCTTCCATTGCGCCTGAGCTCGCTGGCTACGCCGGCTTGAGAACGGTGCGCATGCATGTACACAAATAACCTGTCTTCCGCACTACGAAATCGGGATGTTAGGTGAACATCGTCTTCTAGCATGAAAATTTATAGATTCATTAAGCTAATTAATTCAGAACAAGGCTAAATCTAGGTACAGAAACAATCAGGCTTCATTTCTCGTCCTCGTTGGTACTGCGCCCAGATTAATACGCTTGCAATAACAGGTCTATCAAATTTCAATTCAAAGCGCATTTGCCATTCATTGCTGAATATAATTTTCTGTGGTGTTTTAAACAGAACATGGTGCCAATCTTTTTCTTTTCGTCTGAAAAATTGCAACGATCGAAGTGTTGCGTCGCCGACAAATTTAACTCTTGGCAACAAAACACTTCCCCAAACCGCATCAGTTGCCTCGCGTTCGCCACTAGCCGCCGACTTCAGCGGTCCCTGACAAATTTATTAAGAAAAGATCCATACACGGAGCGGTTGTTTATTTGCGTTCGTTCAGGACGAACGAAAATAAGTTATTTAGGCTGCCTTTAATGTCGAGCTTGGGAAGCAACAACAAAAACACACGGACATGGTTGTTCCTCACTTGCGATATAGAATCCTCCCTAATTAATTAGTTTAATGCGACTTGGAAGAATGGAAGGACTACACTCTTATCTTAGCAGACAAACCACCCGTTCGACGGTTGCTTCGTGATGAGGCGGGCATTGCTTTGGAGCTAAAGGCGACATCGGTATTATTCGTATTATAAGAAAAAAACCGGGCCATCTACACAAGCGTAAGACCTGGGGAGTGGCGAAGCATACAGTGTATAAGTGTATTCTTGGAGCCTTGAAGTCGATGTCAAACGACTGCCGGAATTAGGTGGTGCCGTGAGGTAACGGACCCAAGTAGAGCCCGGCGTTCCGTCGTAGGGCGTCGAAACTTCTCTCCAATTACGTTATTCAAACGATTACATTTGGAAGTTCCGCGAAATCTGCATTATTGTAGAAACGCAGGGCGTTACACGGTTCGCCATGTTCCGTAATTATATTATATTTTTCTTATTTTTTCAGTTTTTCGCAATTTCGTTCGACTTATCTCCATTTACGCAATTATAACGATTGAAGGTGAAACTTTCGGCAAATCTGCATTATTGTAGAAATGCCATGCGGCAACGTTTTGACATTTTTCGTAATTTTTTTTTGTTTCTGTTATTTTCTAGCTTTTCAAAATTTCGTTCGACCAATTATCTTCATTTACGTTATTTTAACGATTACATTTGGAACTTTCGCGAAATCTGAATTTTTGTGGAAATGCAGGGCGTTACACACTCCTGGCTGTGGGGGTACTCGGCAAAGAATGCTACGCATTAAAAAGAACAGAACTCCCGCTGGCGCTGTTTCAGCCAGTGGGCGCGCGAGCACTACGGCGGCGGGAAATTTGAATTGCTTTGGGTGGTAGCAGTGAGCGGATAACGGCGTTACAGCCCATTATAGCGAATCACTTTCTCTCCACTTTCGTCAGCTTTCACGATGAGTGGAACGGCTTTAATTTTTTTTTTCCCACGGAGATGAAACCGTTGGGACTGTAAGAGTCTCGTGTCTTTGAAGCACAAAGCGTTCTAGCGCGAGGAGTTGGAAAACGAGTGTCCCGGTGTGTTCTTTTAGCAGGCGCTTTATCCCACGGAGATGAAACGTTGTAGCGCGAAGCGTTCGAAAAAGAGTATCCTGGCGGGTTCTTTTCGTACGCGTTACGTTCTAGCGCGAGGCGTTGGAAAACGGGTGTCCTGGTGTTTTAGTACCGTGAGCACATAAAACGACGGCGACGAAAGGAGATGCCGACAGCCCGTGCACCTGTCTTCGCCCCTAAAATTTCTTGCGGAGTAGTTGCTACAGAATACGAGTTACTGTTTCTCTTTTGAAAGCGGAGCATTCGGTGCCTCGCCGAGTCGCACTGCAGGAAAGCCAACCTTTCCTGACGACGATGATGATAGTGGGTAAATTGTGAAAGATGGTTGACACGCGTGGACTTCTCTGGTCGAAAGCCAATATGTGGTCGAAGCCCAAAGTCAAAAGTCCAAAATCCGAATCGTTGCGTCCACAACGCACTGCAGGAAAGCCAACTTACAAGATGGGTTTCCACAAAGGTACGTCAGCACCTCAAGGAAAAAAAAAAAAAGGCTTCCCGTGTTCGGAACCTAACCTGAGTCCAACGCGTTATGGAGCCGACGTCTATCTGATTGCACCATTACGACACGGTCGAAGGAGTTTAGATTTTGGACTTTGACTTTGACTAAGGTTGCCTGGGGGAGAAACCATACTCCTCCCGTAATAAACGCTGCTATTGGCAGCAGAAAGTTATTGTTTACCGTCGGCTGCCAATAATCATTTGTTTGTCTGTAACGACTTGTTTACAACTTCACGGAGAAGTAAGAAAGCATGACAGGCAACTGAAACTCGCCATATGATAGAGTAGTATCAGCCAACTGCGGCTTGATTTTTTTCCACTATCACATGGTATTGAGACGTAGTTGGCTTTGCCGCAATACGTAGTCTGCTGACGGATCACGACAAGAAAAAAGAAAGCATTTAGGAGTGAGCGGTATACAGCGTCGCTGTAAAGTACAAATACAACCGCCATTTAGTTTCATAAGCTAGGTTATTGCTAATTTTTAAAAGGAGGAATTCACGTTGATTGTTTTTCTTGCCAAATTCAGAAACGCTTGTGTGTGCTTCTTCGGCGCGATCTCTCTCGTTGCCTTATAGGTGGCGCCACAGATGCTGCATATCTCGGATGACTTCGGTCATCCAAGATTTCGCACATTCGGAATACTTCTCAAGTTGCCCCGCATGCTCTCCGCTCACGAAGCATATCCTCTGCGTGCATTTTCAATCTTACCAATGCTGCGTCGCGAAGCCACCGTTGAGTTGGCTTTTCCTATTTTGTGGCATTCTTCTTCGGTCGCCAAGCCCTGTTTTTTCTAAGAAAGGCATGCGGCGTGCGCACTGACCGACCGGGAGACGCGGCTGCTGAGGGGGACCATCGGCCCAGCTCGGGTTTCGGCGTGGCCACGGCGTACCCCCCGTGGCGTGTGCACTGGTCGCTTTCGGGCTCCGGGTCCTCGGTGTAGTTCAGGGCGACCTTGCTGTCTTTTCCACTGTTTACTTTAGTGTGTTTTGTCTGTATTACTTTCTCTGCGTCAATAATTCTCCAAGCGCGTGTTTCCGAGTTCAAACCTTGTGTCTGTGTTTGATTGGTTCTTTTCACTTTGGCGGGAACATGGCTGATTGGTGTTTACAAGCGTCTCCCCGATTGGCTGCAGAAAGTGGGGCCAGAATGGGCTTTTTTCCCACGAGTCCGCATGAAGCGAATATAAACCCTCTCAGCCGGCTTCACGGGGGAGCAGAGGGCAGCGGGCGGCCTGCATCAGGACTCACTTCAGAAACTCTGCCGCCCGTAGTCGGGCCATTTTCGCCGGGGTACCGCGATCCAGTCAGTCAGCCATGCCCCGTTAAGTACTCTTGTTGTCTCGATTGTGCTGTCCAGCTGTCGACCTGAGGACCAGCTACTGCTTGTGACCAGGGCTACGGCAGCCTGGACAGCACATGGGCTCCTGGACTGAGGAACCACTCTCGCATTATTGCGTAATAAAGTTGTCTCTCTCTCTCTCTCTCTCTCTCTCTCTCTCTCTCTCTCTCTCTCTCTCTCTCTCTCTCTCTCTCTCTCTCTCTCTCTCACTCCTTTATGTAAAAAGTGGATTGTTTCAAGTTAGTATGTGTTCAATGACATCAATGCTACCAGTAACATAAACCAGTTAACCTTAAAACCTCTTTGACGTCTCGAGTTGTTCACTGCGATTATCATGCTACCGTAGCAGCAGTTATATATGGTACAAATTTCGCCGTTACAGCTGCGCGATCTATAAACCCTTCGACATTACTAGAAGCTTCGACGTATAAGTGCAGTCCCATTGTCCAGCTGGTTGCTTCCGGGGCTTTGTGCGCTGCCTGGAGGAGGCGAACGCTTGAAGCCGTGTCGATGACGTGCCGAGGAGTGCCACTGACATTCACCGCACGTAATAGAGAGCTTCTCTTGCAAGGGCAGTAAAGCTGCATCAAGGGTGACATTTTCTCGGCAAAGGGCACCCGTCGGCGATTTTACTCGTTCCTTACTACAACAGCGGAAAGGGTTCTGTGGATCCCCAGTCACGTAGGCCATTTCGACACTAAACAATGAATCTTGGCGCGAATTTTTTCCCTTTATCGCCCCAGTGTTCTTGCAAAGCTACACCTCTTTGAAAGCTAAGGCCTCTAATAATCATGCTGTAGACAAATAATCGACTGCTGGGCAATTCCTGGTCACTTCCTGAGTGAGGGTGATTGAGAAAAATGAGCCAGAACGGTACATGTCCTGGTGTATCATTTTTGGCACTTTCACGCTTATAGTTGGTTGTATTTTTCTGTAGGCGAAGTGGCGGCTTAGTTCTTTGCGGCAGCGTTTGTCCAAGTAGCCTAATCAAATCATTTGCCTCGAATGGGCGACCATGAGGGAAGGAGGGACGTGGAAATCCGACAAAACGAAAAAGCAACCTCACATGTAACGCCACGACGATCGTTAAAGTATTAATCTACCGTTGCTGCTCTTACCTCTTACAAAACGCGCGGTGGGCACCATGGAAGAAGCCCTGCTTTTCGTCAAGCGAGAGGGATATTCGGCAACCGGACCTAGGGAGCTAGGAACTCGGGGTTCCCACCAGAAGCTCCCGGCAACACGCAAGTCTATGTTGATTTGTCTACTCAAGTGCCTTCCGTGGAGGCAGACGGAGCCTTTTCTGTTCCGCTTCTGTTCCCTGTATCGGCTCTCTCGGGGCAGGTGGGGTGGGAGGTGAAGCGATAAAGGACAGACGAAAGAGGAGGGAGAGTCGTCAACACCGGGAGGAAGATGAGGACGAGAAGGAGAAGGCGGACCGGTTGCTTGAAGTGTTCAAGGTAACGAAACAAGAGCACCGGAGGAAACAGTTGGACGGCGGGGAAGAGACTCAAGTCTCTCGTCGCCCGCTTGGAAAATACCTTCTAGGTAAAGAAGGCATTTTAACGTGCCACAGGTTTCATAAATGCGAAGATGCTTCTGATTGTCGTCAAAAGTAAGGCGAATAGCACTCACTAAAACATAACGGAGATCAACTAAACAAAGCAAGATGCTGAGCGGGCTTCTTTTGGTCTCGAGGGTGTTGCTCGCCAATGGGAGGGCGACGTCGACCGCGAAGCCAGCGCCGCCTGCCGCCGCTCGCCGCCCATCGGCACCCCCGCCTCCTCAAACCGCTACGATCTCGTGGCCGGTGGTGGAAGCGACGGAGGAGATCGGCGACTGGGGACCGTGCCGTGCGCGTCGTGCTCGACCGGAATGCGCCTGCCCAAGAGCGCCGGCCGATCGTCGGCGGATGCCAGCCGGCGGAGGCGTGCGTGCGGGGATACCTGAGACAGCATGTCGGCGTGCAGAGGCCACGGCCTGCTGCTGTGCGTGTCGATCGTCTGCTGCTGCTGTCTGCTACCCCACCAAGCGGTGAGTAGAGCAAAGCACGTGTCGCCGCCAGCAACACGTGTGAGCAGTGTTTGGACGCGCAAGGGGCGGACTGCGTAAACTGACAGTTCGGACTGGAAGCATGACACAAGGTTGCCCGTTCGCTCGATATTTGGCGGGAAAACTTGGTAAATATGAAGTAAATATGCGGAGAATAAGAGTCACTTAGAGGCCAATGCGAAGCCTTGCGCTAACGGCACAAAACGTGTGTTCCAGTCAGACCGGAGCGAGGAAAGCACGTGTTCTAGCTATACCAGAGTGAAGAAAACACATGTCACGCTGCCATCAGCAACACGTGTCACTAGTGTTTTTCTGCGAAAGAAGCGGACTGCGTTAACTGGCAGTTCAGATTTGGAGCGTGAAACTACAATGCCCGCTAATTCGATACTGGCGCCAAAACTTGGCATATTTGAAGCGAATACTCGGACAACAAAACCATTCAGAAGTACATGTGACGTGCCAGGAGGTGACATAAAAGGTGTTGGGGATATCGCGGAAGTATTTCCGTACCTCGGCTGACCGAATAATTTCAGTGATGACAGCTTTCAAATGAAACGTACGCAGTTGAAATTACATTCAGCTGTCGTCAGTTCCTTCATTACCTCAAACAACAGTTAGCGATTCTCGGCGGGTTGTACGTAATGCGTCGGGTCGACGAGTTTTCTTCAAAATGGTACAACGGGATGTGCTGTTTTTTGTTCATTATAGTACGCAGCGCAGAATGTGCTGTAGTTATTCCTCCTGAAGTGATTTTTTTAATTGAAATCTCCCCTTTCAGCCACAAAGCTACGTCTTCGGTGTACACGTGTCCAGCTTTTCAAGAAATCGCATCTTTCATAAAAAATTGCCCGAAGGCTCTTGAGTGCTGCGTAAAATTCTCTAGTACAGCTAGCATTGAAATCAAGCCTTTTTTAAACACGTTTGGGAGTTCTTCCACCAGGTCCTTAGGCGGTCTAAAGCCATCATGTCTATGAGAATTTTCGGAGGACAAGTAATTGCACAAACATGCTGAAGAAGTGTAATTTTTTTTTGAATAAATGCTTGAAGTAAGAGCCTGTTATGAGCGAAATATTGTCTTTATAAAACGGTTCTAGTCGGCTCGTGATATGCGCACCCTATGTCCGAAAACACTTAGTTTGACACGAAAAGTGCTCGTGAGAAAAAGAAATTCACACCCTGCTAGAAGCCTCACCGTTAATATCGTTTCGGTGTACAGTAACCGGGCCGTCTCTTCAGAAAAAATACGAAAAGGAATAGTGCTAAGACTCAATGGTGGGAATTGCCTAGTAAATTGCAACAAGGTCGAGAACTGGGCTAGTTGGTATGCAATCATGTTTTACCAGCGCAAATGAAACGGGACGAGAGAGGGGTGCACAACATGAGGCGCTGGTGTTGTGTACCCCTCTTGTCCCGTTTAATTTGCGCTGGTAAAACATGATTGCCTAGTAAATGCTTGGACCGCAGGCCTTCTTAAAGTGGGCTTCACTACTGTACACACGTGCATTGCTGGGAAGGCGGTTCTAGGCGATGATATAGGCAGTTTGATACCAAAGCGGAGAGGCCCTAGAGGATGTTCTTTTTAAATAACACCATGGGACCCCATATATCTTATAAAGCAATATATACCGAGCCCCCTTCAATTTAATTCAGTTCAACGCAGCTTGATTGTTCACAATAAACATAGTATACTGTTATATACCGGAGGAATTCTTAAAGCCGAAGACGGCATGGGGACCTCCTTTAATACTAACATTCTCAGAAAAAAGCTTCAACAAGCAGTGATTACATTATTACGCTGAAAGTAGTTTCAGACAAATGGAGGTATTACAGAGCAGTGATTGCACTTTCACACAAACAAAGCAAACAGACAGAAGTTAAATGAACTGAATACGCACGCGTAACCTATTCTTCAGGGAATAAATGTTTGACGCACTTTCTTGTGAGGTAAGGTAAGCATCAGCTCCACACGTAAGCTGCAGAAAAATATACACCTTGTTTGCAATAATTAGTTTAGCGTTTGGGAGGGAACATTCGTTATGCATGAAAGAACATGTGCGCTTTCAAATGAAAGCTGGTCCGTAATAATTACAGCGGGAAGCCTTCCGCTGATTAACTTAATTCGCTGATACAGAGAGATTACTTCACCAAATTCGAAGCTGTCAAAATATTACGCGCTCCAAGGAGCGATAAATAACTAAAATTGAAATGACTATGAGTAATGGTACGCATGGCTTGATTTTGGATTTGCATTTTAAATGGGGCCGGTCGCGTTGGGTATGTATTACACCGAGACGATGCGCGATATCTAGTGGGATGTGAATAAATGCACATTACTTTGTGACTAGTCTTTTCTGTCAGCTATTCTTTACTTACCAAGAAAATGTGCCTTTTTTATTCTAGACGTTGTCAAGCTCAACAATTAAAAATGTAGCCAAGCGCTAGAGAGGAAATGTAGACCCGTTTAGGTGAACGACAGGTTATTTTATGTTGAGATCTGAAAACTATAAAGCTGTATTTCGATGAATTAAGGTTTAACAGGTTATCTTGACCACACGTAACTAAACTATCAGCATCAGCAACTAAATTATTAGCGTCAGCACTATTAACATCGTATAAAGTCGGCTTCACTACTATAATGTACACAACTGCATTGCTAGAAAGACGTTATTCAGGGGCAGTATAAGGACTCGGAGAATGAAAGTCCCAGGGACTTTTATTAATAGTATTTTTGTAACACATCCAGCGCTGCAGATTGGCATACGAATTTCCTCTCTGAGTCCGCATACAAATGCTTTAAGCATTTTAAAAAATTCAGGGAAGCTTGCAGTGATGCGCAAGACGAATGGCGAAGCCGTTGTACGTGGGCATTGCCGGACACATATATATATAGTTAAGTTCAAGTGTCGTTGTTTACTTGCATAGTTACGGAGCTAGTAATCGTCATCATTTGCATCGAAGAGGTCGTCGTCTTCTTGGCGGCGAGTGGTGGATGACCTCAGCATTGTAGACTTCCACCACCTCAACTGGCGAAGCTTAAAGTCGCGCAAGGCTTGAGCCACAGCAAAGCTGCAGGATTTATTTATACGTGAGCTCTGAAGGACACATCACCACGCATTTGTACGTTTGAAATTGTTTATTTACATGCTCCGCCGTCGCTTCGCACTGTGCTAGTAGTAGTCATCGTCGTATGCACCGATATCGTCGTGTTCCCTCATGCCAAGCATCACACGCGCGGTAGCTATCAACGACAGCGCTGGAGTGTTTTTCTTTGTTGTTGCTAAAACCACTGCGCGAGCCGGGGACTCGGCGGTTGCCGCGACGCAAGCCCTCACGAGCGCTCGGAATTTTGTCGCTCCTCGTGGTTTTTGCCAGTTTTTTTTGCTAAAGCCACTGCGCGTGCAGGGAAAGGTTGGAGGTCGCCGTTGGCAGTGCTGGCAGCGGCTGGCAGTGCCGACATGCCCACGCACGAATTAGCTTCACGGTGAGATTACGAACGTCATCACCCCGTGGTACAAAGCGATTATAAAAACAATCGACCAAAATAAAATAAATGGTCCAAACGTCGTTCACGCACTGTGCTGGGCTTACTTTTGACGAATTTGTGGCCGCCGCGACAAGAAAAATTTCTGGAGAAGATGCGCTCCCCTGCAGCATTCGGATAATGCGCCCGATTTTGTATAGAGCGAAGCTACGGGTACGCTGCAGTTCTTTCATTGATGCATTTATGTGCACGTAAACGTATCCCAGCTTAGGGACGGCAGGGGGTGAATAGTGGTAGTGAAATAATGACACAGGTATGACCAAAGCCGTCCCAGGAGCCCTTTTGTACCCGCGACGTCAAGTTAGGTCATCGCAAACAAACAAACAAACAAACAAACAAACAAACAAACAAACAAACAAACAAACAAACAAACAAACAAACAAACAAACAAACGAACAAACAAAAACGAACGAACGAACAAACCAACGAACGAAAGCATGTGTGCG